>NW_006775090.1:304502-325148 GCF_000442215.2 Lipotes vexillifer | reverse complement strand
TTTTTTGCGGTACGCGGGCCTCTCACTGTCGTGGCCTCTCCCGTTGCAGAGCACAGGCTGCGGACGCGCAGGCCCAGCGGCCATGGCTCACGGGCCCGGCCGCTCCGCGGCATGTGGGATCTTCCCGGACCGGGGCACGAACCCGTGTCCCCTGCATCGGCAGGCGGACTCTCAACCACTGCGCCACCAGGGAAACCCTAGATACAAATTTGTACCAATTTTTCACCATCTGACTCCACAGGCCAAGGAGAGCTATTCTCAAAGCAGCCTTTGCTGAGCCTTCAGCGAATCTTACTACCTACAGGTACTGCCACTTCTGTGAAGACGGAAAACTCTCCAGGAACGAGTAATATCAAACAAATAGAGAAACTAAACTACGCCAAGATTCCCACAAAGATTCACGTCTCCAAACACAAACTGTAGTCTAGCAACGCACTCACAGACTCCTGGTCTCTCTCAGCTGCTTTAATTTCATACCTACGGTCACTGATAACTGGGCATGTGCATTTTGGAGTTCCAAGTCACTTGTGACCCTGTATAGACAGATCATACAAGCCAGCACAAAGCCATAAGCACTAGCAAAACTGTGCCAATTCCACACAGACTTTGAGGAAGTGACTAACACACATCACAAAGGCCACTTTAGGGTCTGATGTTGTTATAAGAATAGAATTAATGCTTTTTTCCTATGTGCTTCCTCCGCTAAGGAGGTCCACGATGTCACTGAGGGTTCTACGGGGAGAAGCCAGTGTTCACCCCAGATGAATCGCAAAGCTGCCCTCTTGATGCCTAGCCACCATCACAGTTAGCAAGAAGTCTTTGCAAATGGTGCTGGGTGGGAGTCCTTCCCATTGCTGTCATATGTAGAAAATGCTATCATGATGGGTAAACCATTCCGAAGCCCTGATAATTTAAGTCTGAATTGTGGAACTTATTTTCAGAAAAATAAATGTTCAATTCTTTAAGGAATACAATGCAATGACTCCTAAGTGTCCCTGGCCCCCATCTCTCCAGCCTCACGTTCTACTCCACACCTCCGAGACTGACTCCACCAGGGACTCAGCACCACAAAGTGCCAGGTTCCTCCCAGGGCCTTGCACACATCCTAGCCCACCTGTCTGCACACCTCTGCTCTTTCTGACTTCTCAGCCTGGGAGGGTTTAGGGCACCTCCTGCAAATCTAAATTGTGTGCATTCTTCACAGGCCAACTCTGGATCCTCCTTCAGCCACATGACTTTTCCTTGACACAAGACGTTCCTTCCCAAAACATCCATGGTATTTCTCTCTCTCATTTTAGGGCTTTGATGTACTGAATCTAATTCAGGAACACAAAGGAAATATGCTGTTTGCAAGCAAATGATTAGTCCTAAACTGCCAGTTTAAAAAAAAAAAATTAGTAGATGAAACCTTTTTGTACACATCTTATCATTCTACTCATTTGCTCAGGAAGCATCTTCCCCCTGCAGGTAGTACAAAGAGAAGCTCCAGCCAAACTTGTGACGAATTAGCAAACATTCTAAATTCAGAACACAGGAGGCTCCCTCAAATGAAAATGTATTCCCTGATAATACTGCAGTGGGATCTTGTTGTTAATTAATTAGTTTTTGGCACTCTAGGCAAAACAGGATACAGTTCTTGCTTCTCAAGGGCTTTCAGGTTACATTTAGATGAAAAAAATAATCAAGCAAGAGATGGTAGTTATATTTCAGGACCAACGGAGGGTTCAACAGGCCAGAAGGGCCAGGTCATCGTTCGGGGGAGGCACATTCTAAAGGGAGACCCTAAGAAAGAGAAGCAGCGGAATCCCTGAGTGCGGGAGGACACATTCAGGAGAGTCACTCTCTCAAGTGCAAGAATGAATGCCCCAAAGCCACATTTCTAGAGGGAAGAGAGTAAGGGTGAAAACGGCCACAGTGTGATTGGCTGGGAATCCTGGTGAAATGGACAGATGAGAACAGTGACTTCCGTGTCTGGACTGGAGCCATAGTGACGTCACCACAGAAGGAAGCATAGGAAAGGTCACTTCCTTCTGCATGCCACATTTGTTTTTCTTCCTTTGTGCTGGACCACGACCATTAACTTTCCCCCTTCTCCTGAGGGCTCCTTTGGAAGGAGGTTTATTCTGCAGATGAAAGTCCATCTCATTCTTCCCTGACAGCTGAGAATAATGAGGGTGTGTGGGGAGAATTCATAGGGACAGTGTCCAAACACAGCAGACACAGCCGCGTCTGCCTGGACTCCTGTGTGCACTCTGTTCCTAAGACAATGTGTCTAGCAATCCATAGCCCACTGCACCCCCCCCCCCCTTAGCTAGCCGAGGTGCCTATTCTTGATGATGGGCAGGTGCCGAAGATCTCCACTGTCAGTTCTGCTGCCCTATAAATGAGATGGGGAAGCATTTATAGGATCCCAAACTAAAATGAGTATACATCGACCACTCCGAGTGGGAGCATCTCATCTTCAGTAATGGCAATTTTTGAGTGAGAGAGAGAGGGGGGAAACCTGCTTTGTCCTTGGTAAAATGCTCACTCCTTCTCTCCTCCCTTAGAGGAAGGAAGATTCGCTGGCCAGTGGTCAGAACTGAGAGGGGCAGGCTCCAGGCTGTATATCAAAGCCAGAGGAGAGGAACAGTCACTCAGATTCTGACGTCCAGTGCTTATGTCAGATTTGCGTTACAATGGAATTCATTACACTACTAGCCTCCTTTTCTGTTGTTCGCCTGAATGTTCAAAAGAGGATTGTTGAAAGCCCCGGCCCCAGTTCCACCCACAGGTATATGCCACAGGCTCCATCCCATGCATGGCCGCCATGCTTGAAAGGCTTCTGAGAAACCCAACTGGCTTCTAATGTAAACAAGCTTTGTTCACCAAATACAAGCCAAGCAGAAAGCTAGTATGGTTCATGCACTGTCATGGGTGGACGGTCATCTTAATTGAAAGAGTAAAGCTAATTACATGGTTATTTTTCAGATATAAGAAAAGAGTTGTTTGCTGAGACAAAGAAGTAAAAAGGAATTTATGTGAGAATACATAACATGTTTCCTGCTGGGAGCCTCAGAAAAGTCCCTTTAAAAGAGCCACAGCTCATGTAGGCATTTACTGATTAGGCTCCGTGATGAAGAGGGAAGGTCAGTCGGTTGAGTAGGGTGTAGGTGAAGCAGGGACTGATCGAGCAAGGGGATGTACTGAGAGCAAGCGAACAGCCATCTTGAATGACCTGATCATACCGGGAGAAAAGGAATTTTCCTCTACACTTATTGGTTCTTATGGCTGGTCTAAGAATTAAATTGACATCAGACAGATTAACAGGAGATAATCAAACAAAAGTTTAATAACATATATTCATGGGAGATACCCAGAAAAACTGAGTCTTTAGCCCAACTGTCCAAAGCCCTCACCTTCAATACTATCCTCAGCTACAGACAAAAGACGATGAGGGTGGAGAGAGTCAGTTATGGGAGGTTACCAAGAAAAACACAGTAAACAACGGCGACTGTGATGCAGATTTAAGTCCTTGCCCTCTCCATTGATAAGAATTTGTAGATTTTGTCATCTTTCTCTTCCAGATACAGAGAGGGAGACACCCTTACAAATGGAGATTTCCTTTACAAATGTAAATTTTTCTTACAAAATAGCAACTCCTATTTGATTTTCAGAGCCCTTCCCATGTCTGCTGTCAGAAAAGAAAGAAGAAAAAACAACTTAAAACAATTAATATGCCAGAGAGACATATTTTAGCATGGGAAATTCTGCTCCTGTACATCATAAACTCCATTGTATCATTCAATCTATTCCTTATCAGTTCTCATAAATTAAATTACTCTACTGAATTGTTCTATAACCAAAGAAATTTAAGCTTATTAAATAATATGTGTGTAAAAAAAAAAAAAAAAGAGCCACAGCTCAACCTGCTGTCTCCTGAGAGGGAGGGAATGCTCCTTTCTGACATCTGTCATGCTCATTAAATGGCTCTCCAGCAGGGGCCAACGCTTCTGGTATCGAATCACCCCACGGCTCCTCACCTGCTCCATCATGGACCAGAACGGCATTCTAGGCTCAGGCCTAGAAACTAAGCAATGCCCTCTGTGAAGGAAGAAGCTGCTCTCTGTGGGACCCAACCTTGCGTCCCTTAGCACTGGACTAGAGCTCACTGAATCCCAGCACTGCTTCTAAGCAGGGCAAACTTCAGCGAGAGAGAGCAATGCACTGGGAGTCAGGGAGCTCTGGTCTTGCACCCACTCTGCTTACCTGTCTATGGGCATTTTAGACACGTGTCTTTTACCATGTGGGTCTCAATTTCATCATTTCTAGGATAAGCTACACTAGGAGGACACCATGTGCCCTGGCCAGCTTTAACAGTCTATGACTCTCGAGTCACATGACTGCACATTATGATGCCCGTTTTCTCAAGTGTAGGCGTCTCACTGATAGAATGAGAAACAAACTCAGAAAACCATTATACAGATAAAAATAGTAAGACTGATCTTTCTATTAATATAATTAGTTAAATCAATGAATAAAAGCAGAAAATGTAAACAATCCATTCATTTAAAAATGTTGAACACATAAAGGATATCTTGAATTCCTTCTACCCGGTCACTGTTCTAGACTCTAGACTCATTCTTAGATTCTTTTTTTTTTAGCAGGGACCTTTTTTTTTTTTAAAACATCTTTATTGGAGTATAATTGCCTTAAATGGTGTGTTAGTTTCTGCTGTATAACAAAGTGAATCAGCTGTACTTATACATAAGTCCCCATCTCTCCTCCCTCTTGCATCTCCCTCCCTCCCTCCCTATCCCACCCCTCTAGGTGGTCACAAAGCACGGAGCTGATCTCCCTGTGCTATGAGGCTGCTTCCCCCTCGCTGTCTATTTTACATACATATGGTAGTGTATATATGTCCATGTCACTCTCTCACTTCGTCCCAGCTTACCCTTCCCCCGCCCCGTGTCTTCAAGTCCATTTTCTACGTCTGCATCTTTATTCCTGTCCTGCCCCTAGGTTCTTCAGAACCATTTTTTTTTTTAGATTCCATATATATGTGTTAGCATACGGTATTTGTTTTTCTCTTTCTGACTTACTTCACTCTGTATGTCAGACTCTAGGTCCATCCACCTGACTACAAATAATTTTCTTTTTATGGCTGAGTAATATTCCATTGTATATATGTGCCACATCTTCTTTAACCATTCATCTGTCAATGGACACTTAAGTTGCTTCCATGTCCTGGTATTGTAAATAGAGCTCCAATGAACACTGTGGTATATGATTCTTTTTGAATTATGGTTTTCGCAGGGTATATGCCCAGTAGTGGGATTGCTGGGTCGTATGGTAGTTCTATTTGTAGTTTTTTAAGGAGTCTCCATCAAACAGATTGTCAGCCCTGCTGTTTCCCTTTGCAGGGCTGATGAAGCACCGGGATGAGGTGTGGTGAGGGGAGGTCTCTTGGCAGGAAGGGAGAATCATGGGATGAGAACACTCTTCTCTGGGGAGTGGCAAAATGATATGCTCCTAACTCTCCTAAATTCCCCTAGAGGAATCATAGCTGAATATGAGACATTTATGTAAATTTTCTGTTTCGCTTAAGAAGAATTTAAATTGCCAACACTTGGATCAGAAAGGAGTATGACTACTCTATTTTCCTGGGAAAATCTGAAGGCACAAATAACAGTCATTCAACAAATATTTACTGCATGCATACTCAAGGCAAAGTGATGGATAAGCAGTGAGGGAGGAGGGAGATGAGTTGGGGGCGGGAATAAGGACAAGGTGATTCAAGGACAGCCCTATTGCACAGGAGGTTTGCATTTCAGAAGAGAACTGACAAGTCCCTAAGTGCTCAAATATAAGGCAGGGTATGATAAATACCACGACGGAAGATTTCTTACCACCAGCAGGTGTGTAATTAGGCGTCTGGAGGAGGGAAAGAACATGCTCTGAATGGAGCTGGGGTGAGAGTTGGGTTTCTGTAGATGCAGGACAGTTTCTTTAGGAAAGAAGTGTCATCTGAGCTGTAGCCAGAAGGATGGATAAGGCTTATGAGTATCAAGCCAAGAGAAGCAAAACAGATCTGATTCACCCCTCCAACCATCCCTGTGCTTCCATAACTAAAAAGATGACCCTCCTGACTGGGAACCAGAAATAAGACCACCAGAGAGCAGCTGATTTCTTTTAAATTACCTTGACCTGGGATGAATCTCAAGACAACCCATTTCCTGGCCAAGAATCCTGGATCCTCCTTGGGGCTCAAACTCAATGTTTAGGAAGTAATTTTGTTAAATACATATTTATATTCAAAAGCAGAACTCTGAGCTTCCTGGTCTTGTTTCTTGGCCTCAACACAAAGGCACAATTATTTTCTTGAAAAGGAAATGATTCCAGTGCCCTTGCCCAGGCTCCAACGACTCACTCCTCCTTGCCCTTAATTTTCTTCCTCTTCTTGGAAGGGCACCCACAGTTATCACTCACACTAGTTCAGGACAAACTACACAGGGTTTCATGTAGAAGGAGCAATGGTGTGCTTGTGCTCCTGTACAGACAGTGGGAACAATGTTTCTGAGCAAGAACACTTAGAATCCTACTTCCTCTGAGATCTGCCATTCATTAACAATTCAGCTGGGGCTTCCCTGGTGGCGCAGTGGTTGAGAGTCCGACTGCCGATGCAGGGGACGCGGGTTCGTGCCCCAGTCTGGGAAGATCCCACATGCCGTGGAGCGGCCGGGCCTGTGAACCGTGGCCGCTGAGGCTGCGCGTCTGGAGCCTGTGCTCCGCAACGGGAGAGGCCACAACAGTGAGAGGCCCACGTACCGCTAAAAAACAAAACAAAACAAAACAAAAACAATTCACCTGTAGGGCTGGGTTCATCTCATTTTAAAACGTTAAGTCAAGAGCTCCAAACTGGTAATTAGGCATTTAACTGGCATTGCGAAGGCACTTACTGGATTCTAACAGCTTCAACAGGTAATGTTTAAGAACATTGAAAATGAGAGCAACGATCAATCAGATGCACATGGAGAGTGAATGAATTTTGGCACTATAATTTAACACAGCTAACTAATATTTTGAGCAGAAGATGTTGAGCTTGGTGGTTTTCTTCAATTTCCTTACATGCCAGGGGTTATCAAAATATTTTACATTTTAAGCTTGGCTTCCCCTGTCACAAAACCCCACCTTAAAAGTGTTCAATTCAATTCAGCAGGTATATATTTGGCCTAATATGCAACTGGGATTGCTTACGCCTATAGGGGATACCAAGGAGTCTGAGCGCTATGAACATGACATGGTTCAACTGTGAAAAGCACATTAGAACCTGGCCCCTCACTGGGGCACCCAGAAGACAGTCAGCTAGATGGCTGTCAAGCAAGTGAATGGTCCTTTCATGATGATCTTGACCAAAGACCTCAAAGCCATTTATAACGACTGGCAGTGCCTCTTTACTCTAAATTTATTTAAAATTTGTATTTTAAATGGGTAATAATATTCACATGATTCAAAATACATTGAAACTGAAAAAAAACAAAAACACTAATTCGAAAAGATACATGCACCCCAATGTTCACAGCAGCATTATTTACAATAGCCAAGACATGGAAGCAACCTAAGTGTCCATCGACAGAGGAATGGATAAAGAAGATGTGGTATACACACACACACACACACACACACACACACACACACACACACAACGAAATATTACTCAGCCATAAAAAAGAGTGAAATTTTGCCATTTGTAGCAACATGGATGGACTTGGAGGGCATTACGCTAAGTGAAATAAGTCAGACAGAGAAAGGCAAATATCATATGCTATCACTTATATGGGGAATCTACAAAATACAACAAACTAGTGAAAAAAACGAAAAAGAAGCAGACTCACAGATATGGGGAACAAACTAGTGGTTACCAGTGTGGGGTGGGCAGTACTGGGGTGGGGAAGTGGGAGGTACAAATTATTGGGTATAAGGTAGGTTCAAGGATATATTCTACAACATGGGGAATGCAGGCAATATACTGTACAAACTGTAAATGGAGTAAAACCTTTAAAAACTGTATTAAAAAAACCCCACCTCAACCTTGGGGTTAAAACAAACAACAAACAAACAAACAAGAGTAACACTGAGACATCTTACTCCCACTTCTGTGTCTGTACACTCCCATCCCTTCCCTCCTCCCTTGCCGCCTAGCCTGATTCAAATTCAAAAATTGCTCTCTCCTTAGGAGGCAGTTTGATATCTGCTTGAATAGATTTATATGAGCAATACACAGTAGTAAGGGAGCTATTATGCCTATTGCCATTCTTACTGAAATGAAACTGTGAGCCAGATAGAATGACTATAAGAAAGTACACAGTAGCTAAAGTTCTCATTATACTGTGTTTGATCAGGACCACCACAGGCCTCAGTGCTGAAATTGACAAACATGAGAAAAGACTACTGAGAATCTATAACAGAATCAAAGCATGTGAACTCTGAAAAAAGAAAACAAACAATGAAAAACTAATGGTCAAGTAAATTTACATCGCAGGAGACATGCCACTGAAGTAGGTTAGAAAACAGCTTCCTTTTAAAGAAAAGGAAGGAAATTTCTGTCTATTCAGTTCATCACGCCTATGAAATAATTAGTAATTAAGTATCACATAGAAAATAATATATAAGATTGGGTTCATTATGGCTATTGATATCTCCTCTATAGCCTTTATATATAATGTGAATAGAAGTCTTCCTTCTTGGGACTTCCCTGGTGGCGCAGTGGTTAAGAATCCACCTGCCAACGCAGGGGACACAGGTTCCATCCCTGGTCCAGGAAGATCCCACATGCCGCAGAGCAACTAAGCCCGTGAGCCACAACTACTGAGCCTGCGCTCTACAGTCCGCGAGCCAGAACTACTGAGCCCGCCTGCCTCAACTACTGAAGCCACGCGCCTACAGCCCGCACTCGGCAACAAGAGACGCCACCGCAATGAGAAGCCCACTCACTGCAACTAAGAGTAGCCCCTGCTTGCCGCAACTAGAGAAAGCCTGCGCGCAGCAACAAAGAGCCATCGCAGCCCAAAATAAGTAAATAAATAAATAAATTTATAAGAAAAAAAGTCTTCCTTCTTAAAAAAAAAAGAAGAAAAAAAAGAACAGAGCAAGAGTAAAGAGTTCTGTACCCTAATGCTTTCTCCTGTAATCCATTTTGCTATTGGGATAAATGCTTAGTATAAGATACTATTGAACAAAAACACCTCCCCCCACACCCTGGCCCCAACACACACATCTCTTGCGCTCTTTCCTGTTCCAGGCTGGCTCTCGATTCTGGATCAATATCTCTTTCATTCTCACTCCACTATCTCATTTGGTACACTTTCACTCACTTGCCTCCATCCAAGATAACCGACTCTCTGGGTTTGTTTGAAGGCAATTTTATTATAGTCCTAAACCAATTATTTTAAGAAGAGATGAGGAAGTAAGGAGACAAACTGTACAAACAACTTGACAGAATCCACTTTCTTCCTCTCCTTTTAATGTTCCTTGCCTCTCCACACCGCCTTTCTTCCTCTGAGCTCCTGGCACACTTTTTTACAAAACAGAAACAGGATCCTGCCTGGCAGGAGATGCCTCTGTGAATAATACAAAGCCCAGCAGAGATATTGATTCCCACACAATTGCAGGGCAGCTCTGAGGGGCTCTGGAGGGTGGTACACTCCCCACTGTGGGTGTCTGGCTGCCCTGCTCCCAGCCCACTCCTGACATGGGGGCAACACTTACATGATCTGGTTCTTGTTCCCTTTTATCTTCTTGGTGTGTACTCTCTCTTCACTCATTCATTGGTGACTGTTTCTACCACTAGGCTTGACAGCCATGTGCTCTGAGAATGGTGTGGCTGCATTTGTGAGCGAATGACTAAGAAATGACAAGGTAGAACTGACATCTGTCTTCTCTCCTCAGCGTATTCCAAGTTGTCTCGTGCTAAAGGGTACTGACAAAACACTTTAAAAAACCAGACTTACTAATTCACTATATTGTTCAGAATATCCCTTAGGGAAACTAGTGGAAAGGTCCTGAACTAGGCACCACTAGGGATTTGCCTCTGACATTGAAGAAAACAATGCAGTGGCTATGAACAAGATCAAAGATTTTGAACATTTCCCAGAGAACATAAGACCTATTCCCAACCTCTTGGGGTACAGTAATGCTTAGTTCACATCTACGCTTTTCCTCCTTTTCCTCTGCCACAGGTAAGACTGAGTTCTGTGCTAACAAAGGCTTTGGGTTCAAGGTACACAGAGAAGGAGAACCTTGGAAGGATGGCAGAACCTCTGAAGGTCAGAGTTGGGAAACATACAATAGGAAGCAATAGGACCACATCCCTAGTGCTGGGACCTGCAGTCCAGCTGCGTGATTCACTGCTCTCCGCCATCTGGCGCTGGGAATTTGGGCTCTGGGTGTGTAAATGAGAGGTAAAGTTAGACATGAGAGCAAAAATCTGGAAATAGCCCAGTCCCTAATAATAGAAGAAACAGTTATTTAAAATGACCAAATGCAGGGCTTCCCTGGTGGCGCAGTGGTTGAGAGTCCGCCTGCCGATGCAGGGGACACGGGTTCGTGCCCCGGTCCGGGAAGATCCCACATGCCGCGGAGCGGCTGGGCCTGTGAGCCATGGCCGCTGAGCCTGCGCGTCCGGAGCCTGTGCTCCGCAATGGGAGAGGCCGCAGCAGTGAGAGGCCCGTGTACCGCAAAAAAAAAAAAAAAAAAAAGACCAAATGCATAAAAGTGGGTCAGGAATGGATCAATGATGAGGACATGTAATGAACCAACAATTATGATGAGCCTACTTCTCCTGCAGAGAACAGAACGGGGAGCAGGGATGGGCAGAGGGCAGGACTCAGCAGAGTAGAACGTGGGCAGTTCCAGTTTCCAAAAGGTTAGCTGAGTCACGTTTCATATGCTTTTCCACATTCATCCAGCAACAGGGTGTTTTCTCATTGCTTTGAGAATCTCCAAACCAAGGATACCATTTGGATACGACTCCATTGTTGGGGAGACCATTGTTCTCACACTCTTTTCCTTCCCCTTCCACCTATTTGCTTCCCCACACACCTAACTTAGCAGGTGAGGTCACCACCAGAGAGCTGCCAGAGATTTGATCTCCTTCTGGATTTTTCTGCAAATCTGAACAGAAGAGAAGAGAAGAGTGGGCATCCTGGGGGGAAAGGCTCAGGCTGCCTACAGTGTCTGTGGGTCATTAATCCAGAGGCAGCACTCTCTACACCGTCCTTTGAACTCTCTGACTTCCTGAATCTCCTCATTTTCTGCAGGCCATGGTGGATGGCCAGCGCCCCAGGCAGCAGACGCAGTTTACACTGGAAGACTCTGCAAGGTCATGGCAGCAAAGCGAGGCCCTGTGAGGAAGCCGACTTCAGAAAAGAACGCCAGTCAATATTTGAGCCTCCTTTCAAGACATCATGAAAAGGAATCTAAACTTTAGAGCAAGCAGAAAAAGGCTTGCAGCAGGACAAGACATTAAGAATGACAAGGTAAAACAGCAGAGATGACCCTCTCACTGAGCATCTCGGATTACAGAAACACAACTCGCGCTTCTGTCCATTTACAGACACTCACAACGTGGAGACATCTATGTGGGCTGTCCTGGAGTTTCCTAAACTCCCTGAAGGTGGGGGACAGGCCAGGAAATTACCGGGGGGCTGTCTCCAGCACTGATATGGATGCATTTTCAAAAACTGATAATCTGGGCCAGCATGTTTGGGCAGGATAACTGCAGTGTTACGAGCCAGGACAATCTGGTCATCACCCTGGATTTGCAGTGGGAAAGAGAGAAGAACTGTGCCTACAGGGGCTACTGGTCGGCTGGAGGGATGGTGCACAGTGCAGATAGTTGAGTATCTCCATTAATAGGAAAGGTTCATTCCAGCTTGCTGAAAATTGCCTGCTAGTGGCCTGCAGATGGAAAGGTGTAAATGAGGATGTTAGCTTTCTCCTCTCCATACCTTGGCACGGTCCTCCCCTCACTGTCTGGCACATCTTAACCTATTTAAGACAGTTCCTACCTGAAGCGGCCACTGCCCATCAATACCTACCCTTCATCACTCTTCCGGGTGATGGAGCATAAGAAGGGGCCTTCCCATACCTAGCAGACTTGGTCCCAGCCTAACTAACCTTGAGATGCCTGACCCTCGTGCCTTTGCGTCCTCCTAGGACCCAGCAGGAGGAGATGAGCATCCCCAACCGCAACCTGCCCCACCTGTCTCTCGAGCTCTACTTCTTGCCCAGCCTGCACTGACCAGCACCTGCTCAGCTCTCTTGCACATGCCTCGATGGGGCTTTATCTATTTAGTCATTCTCTTCCAGTTTCCTACCCACAGTCGTTCTCAGTAAAGCCTCAAAAATAAATAAATAGGGCTTCCCTGGTGGCGCAGTGGTTGAGAGTCTGCCTGCCAATGCAGGGGACACGGGTTTGAGCCCTGGTCTGGGAAGATCCCACATGCAGCGGAGCAACTAGGCCCGTGAGCCACAACTACTGAGCCTGCGCTCCGCAACGAGAGGCTGCGCACCGCGATGAAGAGTGGCCCCCGCTCGCCGCAACTGGAGAAAGCCCTCGCACAGAAATGAAGACCCAACACAGCCAAAATTAAAAATAAATAAATAAATAAAAAGCTTAACCTGAGTTGCCAAAACTCAGGTTAAGATAGTAAATAAATAAATAAATAAATAAATAAAAATAGATAAATAAATGGAACCCTTACATGAGATCTTCCTCGACTTCCTAGCTAACTGGTTCCAGCCACCACCTCCCCCGACCAGGAATTCAATTTTTCATATGCTTCCTCATGCATAATCAGCTCCCCTTGATATATAATTCAAATTTATGTTCCAAAAAGCTATCGACATTTTTGAAACGTGCATATCCTTTGAGTCCGTAATACCATTTCTAGAAACTGCTCCTGAGGAAATAATAGTGGGAACAAGTTTTAGTTACATGGCTAAGTCATGGCATTGTTTATAATAATGAAACATGGATAATAACTTCCATTTCCAATAAGCAGGGATTGGTTAAATACATTCTGACCTGTTTTCTTATAATGGAATATTATGCAATAATTATAATGCTATAACATGTTTAATGACACGTAAAGCTGTATATGAGAAAAGGAAATTATGAAATTATATGCATATAAAAGCATACATATTTAACTATATGTGAAAGCATACAAAAATACAGTGTTCCTCTGAGTCTTAGAACTGCAAGCCAATTTTTTTTAACTTCTCTGTACTTTTCAAATTTTCTACAAGCATCTATTATTTTTTAATAAATTTTTACTTTAGAATAGGTGTAATTTTACAGAAATTTACAGAAAACTTTTTACTTTAGAATAGGTGTAATTTACAGAAAAGTTGTGAAGATAATACAGACATTCCCCCATATCCAGTTTCCCCTGTTGTTAACATCTTACATTAGGGGGTACATTTGTCAAAACCTATGAATCCATATTGATACATTATTGTGATTTAGATAGGGAAATCTATTCAGATTTCCCTAGTTTTTAACCTAATATCCTTTTTTTTCTTCTGGGATCCGTCAAGGATACCCCCCAAATTGATATCAGGGATCATGAAGACAGTGTTCCTGAGTGATGGTTTCATCCAACACCCATAACTGCTGAGGCATCTGCTTTAAGCGAATTATCTAGACATGGGAACTACTTACTCCCCCAAGTCTCCAAGGTGAGTTGAGTACTTTTAAAGGCTGCTATTAGACATTTAAAAAATCTTCCAGAACATTCTGTTTATTATAGAAAAATGACCCACTGCCGTCACTGGCCTGGAATCTGCCCCTGAGTCTCCACTGTGCTGTTTGGTTCGGGGAGCTGACTCCCTGACCAGTTATTTGTTCTCCCATAGTGTCTACACAGCCCTGGGATTCTTCTGCAAAAGCGAATGTAAATGTCAGACCATCGTCCTCAGGAAGAATGTAAAAATATTTTGAATTGGAACTTTCCCACAACACTAGCTCTTAAATAACTGGCAAAGGAAAGAACAAAATAACAAGCTATACTTAAAAGGAAGGAAAATAACTAAAACAAAACCAAAAATCCTGTTTTATTAAAGGCTATCTTCCCTCGGTAAGACAGAATCATATTCACTTTTTAGCATGTAACTTCTGGCTCTCTTTGCAAAAACGCCATTTCTTATACAGAAGAAAAAGAAAGAAAAGGCTTCAGTAAGCCATTGAGATTCAATGGATCCATCAGCTGCTTACAGTCTGTGGAGTGAGGCTGGTTGCAGACTAATCCACTCCCTTAAAGGTATACTCGAAAAAAACCCAGAACTGTTTCCTCCTGTCAAAACGCATTTATAGGTTCAAATATGATTTAAAAAAAATTTTGTTAAAAGGACTGGAAGGAATGGCTGCAAACGGCTCCTGATTTCCATCTTCCATTCATAATGGAAATTCAGGAACAGAAGGTACCCATATCTCCATTTCTGAATCAACAAATTTTCATTTTAAATTTCAGTGACATACTGAAGGAATCCAATTTTGACTTGTTTCCCAAAGGATGGTGATTTTCATATAGCTCCCCTTTCCAAAAGCAATAAGAAAAATCCAAAGTTTTGCCTATTTGATCCAGGAGTCGGTAAGAGGTGGGGAGCACTTGCTGACATCGCATTTCTAACACTGCATCTCTATGTCTTTTCCCCAAACATCCACTCCTTTGGCATCAAAGGAATTCTCCTGGCAAATCAGTCTTCAATGCCAACTTTCCAAAAAAATGCACACATTCAGTCCTACCTCTAAACCCTCCATGTTCATATTCTTGCCCCATGAGAGAGAGGTACACTTAAAATGAGATACTGAATTTTAAAGCTCCTTACTGTGTACCGTGATGTGCCTTTTTGCCTTTGTGTCAAAAGTCACACGAGGAACAAATATTTTCAAAGTTCCGCAGGGAAAAAAACATAAGGAAGGGGGCTTCCCTGGTGGCGCAGTGGTTAAGAGTCCGCCTACCGATGCAGGGGACATGGGTTCGTGCCCCGGTCCGGGAGGATCCCACATGCCGCGGAGCGGCTGGGCCCGTGAGCCATGGCCACTGAGCCTGCGCGTCGGGAGCCTGTGCTCCGCAACGGGAGAGGCCACAGCAGTGAGAGGCCCGCGTACCGCAAAACAAAAACCCCCAAACCAAAAAACATAAGGAAGTGTGTCTTCCACCGTTTTGTCGGTAACACAAGAAGCTACCTTCCTAGATTCTCCAATATTGACTTCACTGCTCTCCATCAGAGCTCTGCTCTGGCCCAGCCATGGAAAATCAAGAAGCAGGAACAATGTACCCATTTGGAAGGAAAAAAGTCTCAAAGCTTTATTTTAACATGCTCCTTCAAGGTAAAATAAAACTTTGTGTGGTATCCCTGGAAATCTGGAGGACCACGAGTTTCTGTACTATTTCTATTCTTCATTTTGATGCAAAGTGCTACTTAAAAAAAAAAAAGTACAACCGATGCCTTTGAATGGAGAGGCTTTCTGAGCTGTTGCCACATCTTCTTCCAGGGCCTGCTGAAAAAGGCTAGTCTTCGTTCTCTGGTGAGTCTCTCCACCTCCAAAATAAGTGTCCTGAGCAGAGAGCTTGGTTTCTGTACTCAAGATTTGGCATACCCAAAGGCCACAGGGCAGACTGCTAAGGTTGGGCAGGCTTGCCACGGGAGAGAGGCACCTCAGGACCTTGTGAGTTCCTGGAATGGACAGGCCTTAAGACCATCACCCCCAGTCCCCTACCATCACAGTGGGGTGCAAGCAAGGGTCAGAAAACAGATGACCTGCCCAAGATGGTGAACCCTAGTACAGCTCTGGATCTCTGGTTTTTCTACTTGTAAAAGCAGTTTGACCTGTTAACCCACAAATGAAGGACACTTATTCTCTCTGCTATTAGCTCAAGGTTTGCCTTCTCCCTGAAATCCTCCCTATTCATTCCATTTAATCCAAACTGACCTTTTCTATAATATCTTTGACCTCTAAGTATTTTCAGAGTGAAGAAGACCTTAATGAGCCCTGGCTGTGTGAATTCCCTCCACGACACCTGTGTTGCTTGAATTCACCTAGTGAAAGGACATTCACTACCTCTTGTGGATGGATGGCCATTCACTCCATGTACAGAAATATACGAACACGGTTTTCAAGTCCCAGAAAATAAATCTAGCTTGCCTTTCATTTACTAATCCTTAGATATTTGAAATTAATCTTCATGAATTTGCTCTTTTTTAGGGTAAATATACCTAGCTTTTTCATCTGTGTTCACACACTACCTTGTATCCTTTACTCAAATTGCTTGAATTTCTGACCTCCTCAGCCAGACTAGAATCTCCTACAGGGTAGGACAGACAGTCTGACGAACGCTTTTTGTATTGTTACATAATTTTGCTGAATCTTGTACTAGCTCCAACAGTTCAGAGTTCATAAAAGAGAGAAAAGAAGCATTAGCTGTTTCTGATATTGTACTCTGTGATACAATCTTCAATTGGTGCCAGTTTTTTGTTTGTTTGTTTGTTTGTTTTTGCAGTACACGGGCCTCTCACTGTTGTGGCCTCTCCCCTTGCGGAGCACAGGCTCCGGACGCGCAGGCTCAGCAGCCATGGCTCAGGGGCCCAGCCACTCCGTGGCATGTGGGATCTTCCCAGACCCGGGGCACAAACCCGTGTCCGTTGCATCGGCAGGCGGACTCTCAACCACTGTGCCACCAGGGAAGCCCCTGGTGCCAGTTTTTGACATAGCATAGTGGTTAAAAACATTTTGCTTGGGAGTCAAGCAGATCTAGCTCCAGGTCTGCAACCTGACCCTTCCTACCTGAATGATTTTGGTTGAGATGTCATTACTATTTTGTAGGTAAAGTAACAGTAACTATAAATCTGAGTTTTTATGAGGCTCATAAATAAGCTAATGCATTTAGTGACCTATAATACAGGGCCTGACATGTATTAAGCACTCAATAAACCTTGGTTATCATAACAATCATCTCTGGGAAATCTTTGATACCCAGAACTCATCAACAATTCAGATTAGATGTTCTCACTATTTTATTCTGGAATCTCGGTGATATTAATTGCTCTGTGGAATGCCAACCATTCAGTTTACTATTATGATTTGTTATTCAGCTTTTTTTTTTTTTTTTTTTTTGCAGTACGCAGGCCTCTCACTGTTGTGGCCTCTCCGTTGGGGAGCATAGGCTCCGGACGTGCAGGCTCAGCGCCCATGGCTCGTGGGCCCAGCCGCTCTGCGGCATGTGGGAATCCTCCCAGACTGGGGCACGAACCTGTGTCCCCTGCATTGGCAGGCGGACTCTCAACCACTGCGCCATCAGGGAAGCCCTGTTATTCAGCTTTAACCTTTAAATAATTATGCTTTGTCCAGCACTTCATGCAGACTGAACTCACATCTGACTTTCAAAGTAACACCAATAAGCCAAAAGCACGTCCCCATAGCTCAACATGTGCACATTTTCTCCATCAGTGGCACAAGGAGAAGTCACGTTACCCAGAATAGGCCGCTCTCTGGGGACTCTGCTGAGGTTTTCCCTCTTCTGGATGAGACAGGGATGATATTTGGTTGGAAAGACTTTCTGGTCAAAACGAGCCCTGTCGCGGTCCATGGCCATGTGACGAGCATATGGGGACTCAAGTAGACTTTGTTCAAGCATCGGGACAGAGCCCAGGGAAAGCCCTATCTGTGCGTGCAGACGCCCCTGTGGCCTGCCTTATAGTTTGTGTATTTTATTGGGATATAATTTTTATGCCGTAAGAGTCTTGCTTTTGAAGTGTACAGTTCAATGATTTTTAGTATATTTACTACCACTGTAATCCAATTTTAGAACATTTTCATTTTCCTAGGAAATAAAACCGTACCTATTAGCAATCACTGCCTGTCTTCCCTCCCACCCCCAGCCCTAGGCAACCACTGATCTACTCCTATCTCTGCGGATTTGCCTCTTATGGACATTTCATATCAATGGATTCATACAATCTGCGATCTTTTGTGACTGGTTTCTTTCACTTAGCTTAAAATTTTTGAAGTTCATTCCCCTTGTAGCGTGAATTGGTACTTTATTCCTTTCTGTTGCCCAACAGAATTCCATTGTATGGATAGACTGCCTCTTTAAAAATACATTCCTCAGTGGATGGACCTCTGGGTTATTTAACTTAATTGTATTTTGGGGGGGTTGACTCATTAATTTCATTTTTTCAGTAAAATGGCATTTATCTCAAAACAAGTTACTGCCTTTTTAGTAGACAGTTGTTTTACAATCTGACCTAGTTTAGGTTTACCTTGAAAATAATTCTTTCAAGGTTTTTTTTTCAATGTTGTCTCACCTCCGAAGAACTAACAGTAAATTTAGAGAAAAGAGGGAAAAGGTGAAAATTTTATTTGATCATTGTTTCGACATTAAAATTTTTGTTTTGCTATCTTAGTATACACTTGTTTTACTGTGAGCCATCTGAAAATATATTTTTTTTCTTGAAGAGGAGATACGTAAATAAGTAAAGATAGACCATTTTTCAAAATGGGGAGTCATCTCTTTTGTGCTGTGCCCTAGTTTAGAGAATATGAATAGATTTTGTTTCAGGGGTATTTTGTGCCAGTGTTTGAGCATCAAGACTTTAGATGTTTTGGGGTTTGTACAAAATGTGTGCGTTTCTAAAGCAAAATAATACAATTTAATACTTTGCTAAGAACTTCATTTATCAGTGAGCTAATTGCTAGCGTTGTATAATAGTTTGTCTCAGACAGAGTGTAGATTCACCCTATAAACGTCTGGAAGAAATATTTAGAAAATATGCTGACTTAATTGCTTCCACGCAATTTTCCCTTAACATCATTACACGGAGAGGCAGAGGCAGAAATTGGCATTTATGCATGAACACCCATTTATAATTTCTCGTTTTGTGCATAATAATACGGGCCGTGATGTATTTTCTTGAACCTTAACAAGCCATACATTTTTTTTTTTTTTTTGGCGGTCCCCAGGCCTCTCACTGTTGTGGCCTCTCCGTTGGGGAGCATAGGCTCCGGACGTGCAGGCTCAGCGCCCATGGCTCGTGGGCCCAGCCGCTCTGCGGCATGTGGGAATCCTCCCAGACTGGGGCACGAACCTGTGTCCCCTGCATTGGCAGGCGGACTCTCAACCACTGCGCCATCAGGGAAGCCCTGTTATTCAGCTTTAACCTTTAAATAATTATGCTTTGTCCAGCACTTCATGCAGACTGAACTCACATCTGACTTTCAAAGTAACACCACCATAATATTCTGTATTATTTTCTTCTCGTGCCACATGCATCTTAGTTAACTCAGAGTTTTAAAAAAATTACCAACAAAACAATTGAGAAGGACTTGCTTCAGGTCATGCAACTAGTTAGTAGATAAATTTGGATTAAAATCCAAGTTTTCCAACTCTTAGTAAAAAATACATTGCCTTTTCTTGTATCCAAATAGGTACTGAGCTATCCCTCTACTCCCTAAATCCTCCCCAAAGAGACAGCCAAACACGTTCAGTGAAAACATGAAACCCCTTACACCATGTTTCTACACAATTAACATGAACTACAGACTCTAGTTCATCTAATTTCTTCTGTACCCTAAGTGATACCAGGTCTCAAAGTATTAAAGAACACATTTTGGCAGAAATGGAATTCTGCTTCCACAAATTTATGAGCACTTGACAGTCAAGGCCTCAATGAAAAACCCTCTAAACTATTATACTCGATATACCCTTTATCTTCCCTTCGGTGCTTTGTTTCGTAACAGACTTTTTAAGTGTACCATTTGTTAAAAGTAAGTCATGTATCTATTCTGATTTTTTCCCTCAAAATCAGCAAAATACTGAACCTGTTAATTTATTATCACTAGGAACTAAGAAATTCCAAACAAAAACCATTATTATCGTTAGAACACCTTCCATGGTTCAATTTTATCAATTTTTCCCTTCTCTGCTTCAATATTAGTCTCTTTCTTCACAGCAAAAACAAAAAAGGTTTATGTTTTAGAGGAAATTCACTCTCCTCATCTGAGTTTAGCCCTCCTTCCTAAAATCTATATTTGGATTCAACAATCAGTGGTCTGAAACATTAATGGGCTTTCCATTGAGCCATTCCCCTTTTTCTCTTTTTGTTTTGCAAATAGAGCTGATTAAATCTTTGCTGTAGGCACCAGGAATGGAGAACACTGAGAATCTGCTGATGTGAAAGGTTTCCCTGAACTCAAGCAAATCATTTCTGATTTGCCACAAGTCCCCAGCAGTAAATGCCAAAAACGCATGCCGTTGGGATGGTGAATATAAATTCCCATCACATAAAACATAACAAAAGAAAACCAAAACACCACTCCTTTCCCTACACTAAGGGTTTAAGGTGGAGATGTGGACTGCAGATGCTTCCCATTAACTATATTCAAACCATCCTGAAGAACAAATCTTTGGCACTAATGCAGCTTGAAGCAAGTCCTACCAGCAGTGAAGGAAAGAAATCAGTGTATATTTTAGGACACATAGCATTTCTTTCTTTCAGCTATCCTCCATTCTATTTTAAGCTTAGACACACACACACACACACACACACACACACACAATTAACCCTAATAACACACAGTTTAAAGACACACATTTCATAATT
>NW_006775090.1:291330-304363 GCF_000442215.2 Lipotes vexillifer | reverse complement strand
GTGTCCCCTGCATCGGCAGGCGGACTCTCAACCACTGCGCCACCAGGGAAGCCCCATAATTACTTTTAATAACTAATCGAGTAAAGATATGAAAAGCAAATCAATACCCTTCTAGTTAGTCCTCATGAGTCACAGAAAAGTTAAAACACCTCTCAGGTCAAGACCATGGGTCTTGACCAAAACAGACAGTCAATAGCAGCTTGCAGAAAATAGGGACTATGCTGAAAGAAGAAAACTTAAAGGAAAAAAAAAATCTATCATTAATACCTTCAGAAAGATAACAATAGGTGATCTACTGATAAAATAAGGAGAGGACACTATAAGATAGGAGCATTCACAGAAGAAAAAATGTACTTAGATATTATATATGTATGTACATATGAATTAAAAAAACTCAATTACTCAATTGCAGGGTTAGAAACTAAAGTTAAGGAACTGAAAGACAAACAGCTGAAAGACAGAAAAAAAAGTAAAAGAAATTAGAGAAGCAAATCCAGGAGTGTCATACTACAAAGGGTCCTCTGCAGATAACAGAATCCATTCTTTTTAGTTTTAGCAGAATCATTTCTTACAATACATTAAATGGCATAATCACTGGAAGGACTAAAGAAACAGGTTTGGAATTGAGCTTTCAGTACAACTCCCAACCTACACCAAAGAACCAAGCCACAGAGGGAGCTGCAACCACTTGTAACATCAGGAGACTCCCTCCTGAAGTGGCAAACTGCCACATATAGCTGCTGAATCCAGAAGCATGTTACTGTTGCCAGGATCAGAGAGTCACAGCTATTGCTCTTGGCTCCAAAGCCAGGCCGTGCCTGCCACAATCCATATAAGCAAAATGAATGGCAAGGAGCCTGCTTCCTGACCCTCACAGAGCTAGTGAGCAAACACTGGGATATCTGCTAATGCTGTCCCAGGGTAAAAAGCCTCCATGACCATGTTTGCCAACAGAATAGGAAGAAGTACAGTTGAATCTAAATCACATCCAGAACACTAGCTGCAAGAGAGTCTGAAAATATATAGAATTTAGTTTTCCAGCCTCTGAAGTACCCAAAGGTAAAACTAGAAGAAAGTTGGAATGGATGTGAGGTAATTCACCACATTTATCACAATGTTCTCTACATACGAATAACAAGTTTAAGAAAAAGAAAAAGTAAAAGGGAGGGGAGGGAGGGAGGGAGGGAAGAAGGGAGGAAAGGGGGTCATACACAAAATGATTCAAGAGAATTTGAAAGAAATAAATTTCAACACTAAAGGAGGCCACTGAGTCCAAGTACAATAGATGAAAAGAGACCACACCTAGATATATTACTGTGAAATTTCATAACGCTGGGGGTCAAAAGATCTTACAAGCTTTCAGAAAAAAAGAAAATAGACATCATATAGGAAAGATCAATAATTTGGAAACTTTTGTACTACTCAACAGCAGCCAGGATGCAGTAGAGCTACATCTTCAAAAATTTCAAAGGAAAATCATTCCAAGTGGGAATTTTATACCTAGCCAAGCTATCAATCAAGTATCAGGGTAGACTCCTAACATTTGTGGTTGTTTGTGCCTAGTGTGCTGTGAACATAAGGGCTCCATATTGACCCTCATTTCAAGACTTCCCTTTATCACTCTCCTGTGTTGAATCCCTGTTTCTTGTATCTCGTTTCCCTCTTGTTCAGTTATACCCTCGTTCTCAGGGAGTTTCCTAAGGAAGGGTTTATAATAACTTTTATACACAGATATGTTTGGGTACTGGGTTAATTGGGGTCCAAATAAAGCCCAAAAACAAGTCAGGAGAAAAGACTGCCTCTGCCAATCACAGAGTCCTTCAAACGGGCTTAATGGACATTTTATTTTCAGGCAAAAATGTGCCCAGTTTAAAAAAAGAATGGGGCACAGAAAACCAACAAGGACCTATTGTGTAGCACTAGGAACTATACTCAATATTTCGTAATAACCTATAATAGAAGAGAATGTAAAAAAAGAATATTTATATATATATATGTATAACTGAATCACTTTGCTGTACACCTGAAACTAACACAACATTGTAAATCAACTGTATCTCAATAAAAACTAAAATAAAAAAGGAGAGGGCAATCAATTGGGAATTTAAATCTGTCTCTCCCAGAGCTTCTCCCTCTGTAGGATAAATGGGGACTAACGACCCCCTGAATTACACTGTTTATATCTTGTGATGTGTAGCCTGTTTGACAAAAGACAATGTTACTGAGGTGCCTAAAAGATCACAATCTCATTTCACACTAAAACTTCACCATTAATTCATTCTCTCCCCTTCCTGCCCCATACTATAAAGGAAGAAAAGTGTCAG
Source organism: Lipotes vexillifer (assembly GCF_000442215.2). Lineage (NCBI taxonomy): Eukaryota > Metazoa > Chordata > Mammalia > Artiodactyla > Lipotidae > Lipotes > Lipotes vexillifer. The sequence goes on along the minus strand of NW_006775090.1, from coordinate 302,039 downwards.
GAGACCCCCTAGAAATTTACTTAGAATCCTTTTGAATACTACATCCTGTTTAAGTAAACAGAGGAAAACTTTTCACCCAAAACTGGTATTAGCCTTGAGGGCACCCCATCTCCTTAATAACTTAGAAAAAGTAATCTGAAAAAATATTTAGGTAAAATTTCGATTTGTTTTACAAATATATAAAATCTCCATGACAAATTAAAAGATTAATGGAACACCAATCCTTCTCTTCTGACATTTGCATCATAAAAATTCTAATGTCTCAAACATATACTGCTTCTTCCATCTCCTGACCTTTAAGCATGAATTTTCCTCTTCCTGGAATTGCCTTCCTGCCCCTCCGCTTTTTTGTTAACTCTGATTCATCCTTCTAGGACAGCTCGAAAGTCACATCCTCTGGACAACCTTTGCACAACTCCCAACCCAGATCAGGCCCCCTTTATAAATGCCCATGGCTCTTAGCACTTTTCTTTCTTGGTACCTATTCTCAGCGTATAATTACATATTTCTGAGATTGACTGTGTCCCCCTCACCCCACACACACTAGGTCTTTATGACTATAGAGCAGTGTCTGTTTGCCCACGTGTTTACAGTGTCTAATACAATGCAGGCAGCCAATGAACACTTCATGCATAAATAAGTTAACAGAAAAGAAGGAAAGAGGTAGGTAGATATAGAAAGGGAAGGAAAACAAGAAGAGAGGGAGGGAGGGAGGGAAGAAGGGAGGATGGGAGGAAGGGAAAAGAAAGAAAAGTCTAGGTACAAATCCTGAGTTTAGGGAGTAGTATTTATTTCTAAATTAAATCAACTTTTTTTTTTTTTTTTTGCGGTACGCAGGCCTCTCACTGTTGTGGCCTCTCCCGTTGAGGAGCACAGGCTCCGGACGTGTAGGCTCAGCGGCCATGGTTCACGGGCCCAGCCGCTCTGCGGCATGTGGGATCCTCCCAGACTGGGCCACGAACCTGTGTCCCCTGCATCAGCAGGCGGACTCTCAACCACTGCGCCACTAGGGAAGCCCTAAATCAACTTTTTATTATGTATCTGTTTACTTTGCTTTAGAAATTTCAGAGGTTGCCAGAGAACCTGGGAAATGAGCCAGATGCTCCTATCCTCTAACGAGAAATTTCTGAGAGGGAAGAAAACATGGTGCTGCATCCTCAGAAAGCGATCCTGATTCTGTGCCAGCCACACCCCGCCAACGAGAGCCCCTCCAGAACAGTCATGCAAAGGGCAGCACCCATTCCCGCTCCACACCGCTCTCTGTGAGCATTTGGAGCAGACCGCCTGAGCAGCTGTCTGACCCTGCACTTGGGCCCAGGTGTCGCCCTGACATCCCTGAGTGGCAGTCCTCTGGGCTCTGCGGCTCCCACTCTGCTCCATCTGGCCCACAGCCCCAAGAGCTGCTGAGCCTCGGCGGCCACCAAGGAAGATGACAAATGTGAGGCATGCTGCCAAGGTGTCACCGAGAGGGGGCTTGGAGGGAACCAGGAGGGAGCCGAGTGGACCCTGCGCACTCTCAACTATCAATTACTGCAAATAGAACTCCCAAAGTCCAGGAAAGGGAGCAGAATGAGCCTCGTTTTCCACATTCTGCGGCTCTGAAGAGCTCTCTGGGGAGATGTGCAGCAAGGACCAGGGCCCAGGAACCGCATCTCAACAGCAAGGGGCGCTGTGATCTCAGCCTCCTGGTGACGGTGCGGTGCTGCCAGCCTGCTCAGATGTCCAGAGATGCTGGCTGTCCTCAAATGATTAACTTTGATCCAGTGGTAGAAATACTGACAGAGAACAAAGGGAGGTTGACCTTACACATGATTAAATACAGCTCTAACAACAAATATATATCTCTTCTTTTTCAGATTCTTTTCCCTTATAGGTTATTACAAGATATCGCATATATTTTCCTGTGCTATACAGTAGGTCCTTGTTGGTTATCTATTTTATATATAGTAGTGTGTATCTGTTAATCCCAAACTCCTAATTTCTCTACCCCCTTTCCCCTTTGGTAACCGTAAGTTTGAAAAACTTACCACTCTTAAATCCACTTTGCAGATGGAGAAATAAAGGCACACAGAAATTAAGGAATGTACCCAAGATCACACAGCTAGTTGGTGGTAGAACTGTGATTATAATGTAGCCATTTGGCTTCAGAGGCTGTGCTCTGACCTGCCAGCTGCCTCCTAGGTTGGGACCATCAAACACTTAGAGCGTCAGAATGAACAGGATATATAACAACAACAACAACAAAGCCCATCTGCGTGAAATGTAAGGCATTTAAGAGGGATCTGTGATTTCCTGTTAGACGAAAATCTTGTGAGTAATCACCAACAGAGAATCTAACAAATAGCAACTGGGGCTGGGAGGGATACTCACTAGTCAGATACTTCATTCTCCTGGGTTCAAATGGGAATAAAAATATATGCCCCGGGCTTCCCTGGTGGCGCAGTGCTTGAGAGTCCGCCTGCCGATGCAGGAGACGCGGGTTCGTGCCCCGTTTCGGGAGGATCCCACATGCCGCGGAGCGGCTGGGCCCGTGAGCCATGGCCACTGAGACTGCGCGTCCGGAGCCTGTGCTCCGCAAATGGGAGAGGCCACAACAGTGAGAGGCCCGCATAACGCAAGAAAAAACAAAAAAAAAATATATGCCCTCCCCCATTAATATTTTCCAAGAAATCTTAAGTTAGAGACTAGACCTCCCTAATGACATTCAAGTATAAGATCACAAATATCAGTAAAGGATCAGCCGGATTTACAGTAAAATCTGGGTGGGTTTGCACTTCAATCCAGTCATGTCTCTTTTGGGCAAATGACATCTTACAAAAAGACCATAAAATATAAAGTAATGATAAAATATAAATAAGAATAAAAATCACAGTCAAGGATAATAAAAATATGCATACAGCATCAAACCAGAGAAAAAGAAAAAGCACATGTCTATAGGCTCTACGGTGAAAGCAGCAAGGGACCTGATTAAGTCATGCTGGAGAATTTGGTCTTTGTTTCAGAAATTAAGCAGGACTGTTTTACTTAGGTTTGCATTTGAGAAATAAAAACATTCTGGCAGAGTTGATGATTTCCTGAAGGGAAAGGGTCAAACAAGACAAAGATCCATTTGGAAAGCATCCTGGTGTTTCACAAGAGAGAAGATGCAGGTCTGAAACGAACAATGTAAAATGACGAGGATTTGGTAACTGACATAAACGTAAAAGGTGAAAAAAAACTGGAAGACCAAGTTCAATTCTAAGGTTTCTAGCTCAGGGAAGGACACAGAGGGTGATACAGTTGATAGTCGTTCATGGGAGGGAAGCCAGGAGGTGCGGTGTGGCGCCTGGACTCAGGTCAGGTGGAAATATTTAATAGGCAGCCTGGCAGGGTGGAGGGGGCAGAGACAGTGTAGTTAACTGGAGGAGAACCAGAGCAGGCTGGTCTCCTAGGAACAGGAAGTTAAGGCTGCTTAGAAGAGCTCTAAACAGACTCCACATAGCCAAATTCGCAGAACACACTGCATTTTCTTTTGACTATATTCATAGCCTGAGGGTTGGCTTTGCCCACACGTGTATGCTTTATGGGGTACTTACTTACCCACGTCTCACAACTCTACTCACGCTTGAATAACTTCCCTAGAGGCCAGCGGGCCAGGGGACAGCCCCGCTCTCTAACTAACCACGGAATTCTTGCATTGCGCTACAAGGTGGCAGATGAAAAGCTGATGGAGAATGTACCTTCCTGCTGGTATAACTTCCTAGAAACTTTAAAAGTTTCCCATTCTAACACTTCTGTTTATTTCTTGTCTTTTTAAACTAATGCTCAGGAAGTTTTCCCCAGCTTCTTCTTTGCTATATGCCAGCAGCTTTATGATATTTGCCTTGAGCCTGTCTGGTGATTTTTCTCTACCTCTCAGGTATTAGTCCTGACCTCTAAAATAAGATTCTAAGTAAATAATGCCAAGTCAATATCTATTTTCATCTCAATCCCAACCATGGTCAGTGTGTTAAGCACCTCAATGCCTCCAAGAAATGCTTTCCTCACTGAAATCAGTCTAATTTATAGTTGGTCAAGATAGTGACATTTTCCAATATCAATAGCAAAGGAGCAAGTTACAGAACATAAAACCGTCCAGATTCTTTCCTACTGAAATGACCGTTTGATTGACTACAGCCATGAAACTAATTTAAGAAGTCACAGCGGGGCTTCCCTGGTGTGGTTGAGAGTCCGCCTGCCGATGCAGGGGACACGGGTTCGTGCCCCGGTCCGGGAAGATCCCACATGCCGCGGAGCGGCTGGGCCCGTGAGCCATGGCCGCTGAGCCTGCGCGTCCGGAGCCTGTGCTCCGCAACGGGAGAGACCGCAACAGTGAGAGGCCCGCGTACCGAAAAAAAAAAAAAAGTCACAGGGAATTCCCACGTTACCCCCTTTATCCCTTTCTATTTGTCCCATTAAGAGCAATTACAAGTGAATTAAATGTAACGTGCTTACATTTCATGTAGTGCCCTTCTTCCTCTCTGACTTGAACCGCAGGCTAGGCACGCTGGCATTCATGCTCAGGGAAAGTGCAACTTGGAGCTGCCCTTCTCTTCTCTAAAGAGCTGCGACAGCACCCAGCCACACCTGGTGGCGTGTCCCTGTGTTGGGCAAGCTGCCCATATGCCAGATGATGCCTAGTAGCCGTCCAGATACACACAGAATGGAAGTTATACTCATTCACATACTACACACTCAAAGATACAACTGAAAAAAAAAAAAATTCTCTCATGTGCACACAAGATAAAGTGCTGGTCCAATTACAATACTAAGTCAGGATGCTGAGAACTTCAAAAGTGGCAGCTGGAGCAGTTAAAGAGCGTGGGCTCTGGAGTCAGCTCATGTGGGCTGACATCCCTGCCCCACTTCTCATTAGCTGTGTTACCACGGACACACTGCCTAACCTCTCTGGGCATGTGCGTCCTCACTAGTAAATGAGGCAATGAATATACTTCCTCTTAGGGCCATCTTGAGGATTAAATGAGATAGTTTACGTAAAGTGATTAACACAGTTCCAGCACACAGAGCTCACTGAACATCAGTTAATTAATACTTATGTTCATCAACATCATTCTTATCAGAAACCAAAAGAGAACACTCTGGGGTATCTTTGGTAGGCTCCGTCCAACCTCAGAAATCTAAATGCAGAATAGGCAGCAGAACTTCTGAAATGACTGTCTTAGGCAGAGGATGTCACAGATGAATTCTTCAGCCCTTCAAGTCCATAATCCAGTATCCCCAGATTGATTACCAACCTGTCAGTCTGCTGGCACTTAGCTGGTTTTGCATTGCCCATGGATGTTTCCCACACTTTGATGTTCCTAAAGGCATAACTGACTCCACTTTTGCTCTACCAAGAAACTGCCTATATACTTGTTACTAGAGACTATCCCATAATCACCATCATCTGTTATAGATTTAATTTCTAATGGAGTTACACAAAGGAGAAGAGATAAGACAAGAAAAACAAAGGCAGCACTCGTGTGTGGACTGATGTTAAGGCCACAATTTGGGTTTAGGTGCTGATTCTGGAGACCTGGGGCAGCTTCTTGTCTTAAGAACAGAATCTGCCGTCGAGCGCCTCACAGTCAAGGAGACGAACTAGAACAGTTTAAATTATTAGAGGCTTATTAGTATGCAGTTACCTGGATCTCACTCAAACCTGGTGAAAAAGAATCTCCTAGGAGGGGAAGGGGGAACCCAGGAATCTGTACTGTAACAAGCAGCATTTCATGCATATTATGGTTCAAGAACCACTATTCTAGGGCTTTGTAATTTAGCAGATGATACACACATGCAAGCTATTCTAATACCAGGCAGTCTTTGATAGGTGCCATAATAAAAGTACGGAATATAGAGGCTGAACAAAAGAGAGAAAGAGTTGTCCCAAACAGGGAAATCTAGGAGGACTTCCTGGAGGGGAGCCTGGAAGGCAGTGAGGATGAACAGCAGAAAACAAGCTAGGCCGGGAACAAGGAGCAGTGGAACACAAGTGTGTCACCGATAGAGGGAACCAGCTAAACAGAAGTCCCAGGAGTAAACAAGTCTGGAATATGTCGAAGCAGGTAAGTATGGCTGTGGCCCAAGTGAGTGGCTTGTGGGGAGGGGTTACTGGATGGCAGACAGGATGAAAGGCCTTTAATGCCAGATGGGGTCTGGGTCCCAGTGTCTCTTTGCCAGGAACTGCTGTGGAAGGTTTCTGCAGAGGGAAACCTTCTGAGTGGATCTGAGCTTTGAGAAGGTGAGTCTTCTCTGGTGAATTAGAAAGGGTTACTCAGACCCACAATCCCTTATCCACTTTCCAAGATCCAAAAACCCACAGAAACAAAAAGGTGTTTTTCTTTACCTCATTTGATGGCAAAACCTGCCATGAAACGAAGTGGGGTTACCTATAGTCATTATTTATCGAACCCACTGTGAATCTTCATGCATTCTGCTGCAAAAATATTAATATGTTTGATTAGGGATACTGCCCCAAGCCCCATGTGGGGAGGGATATTATAATATTTAGTTCATGCACTATATACAACATTTCTGAACTCAGAAAAATTCTGAATTTTAAAACACATCTGGGACTAAGGTTTTGATGAGGAATTGTGCACCTTTACAAACAACAAGAAGGTTTAGTGGGCGTGGTGCTTTAAGAAACCAAGGAAACCTTTTAAGAGGTGATATCAATATACAAGTGTGAGTAATCAGTGCCATCTTTCCTAGCAGCCAATTTTCCAGGACCATTTAACTGATGTGGAGGTTTGTCTAAAGCGGAAGGTGCCTTTGGACTGTCTGGCACTTATAATTCCTCCTTATTATTCTTATCAGTCCTTGCTTCCCCGTCTCTCCAAGTGTAAACAAGCAAAGCCTAGGATGCTGCAAATTGGAAAACAGATGGTGAACCAATGTAGACAGAGGCCATTTCACCTTTACACAGCTGTCTGTATACACGTGGGTCTCTGTACATCAAACCCAGCAATCTCAGGGCTGCAGAGCTCCTTAGAAATCACGATGTTCAACTCATTCATTTTGCAGATGAGGAAACTGAGGACAAAGCAGGGAAGTCATCTGCTGAATCTCTCACATCAGAGACTTTCTCAGTAAGTGTCTGCTGAGCATCACAAGTTTCCATCTCTGACCACAATCTCTTCTAGAGCAAGGAGTCCACCTATCATGACTAGATGCTGCCTCATACAGGGAGCATTTAACAAATACTCCCTGACAGTGATCCTCATTAGTATAATTGCACCACTGGGGAATATTACTGAAGCCACTGAAACCACAGGCTTTTCTAACCAAGTACTGAAATGTCAAGGGATTTAGGTTTGAGTCCAGGCTATAGCCATGGCTCACCTGACAAAAGAAAACTAAGGAAATAAAAGTCTCTTTTTTCCTTTAAAAGCATTTAAATTTCTATAAAGGCATTAAGTATAGATATAGATAGATAAATACATATGCAAACTCCTAGAAAAACCAGAGGGAAACAGAACTGAATAATTACCCAACTTCCATGAAGTGAAGAGCTTCTAAACTTAGAAATGATAGAAGAAACGGCAACAGAAAATTACTACCAATTTAACTATCTACACTCATTTATTTTTGTATGGTTTTGAAAGATCATAACCAAAATAAAAGGCAAAAATACAAGAGGAAGTATTCTTAGCAAATATTTCACATATAGGTTGTGCTCTTTTCTTTAAAAGAACTCACACAAATTAGCGAGGAAGACACCAACACTCCTAACAATCAGGTTAAGGACATGAACAGACATTTCCTGAAAGAGCAAATACCTTTACTAAGCAAGTCCATGACCAAATTGTTAGGCACCCAATAGTGAAACACAAATTACAACAGTACTAGTACTACAGAAGTTGCCTACAAATGGCACAGATTAGAAAAAAGATAGCAACCAATGCTGTTGGAATATGATGAAATAGACATCCCAATACATTACTATTAGCAACAATTTTGGAAAGTTACTTGGCAAACTCAAGTTCTTCAAAATATTCATATCCTTTAACCCAATAATTCTACTTTTGGAAATCTACCCTAAAGAAATAAGGAACCCTGTAAACTTAAGTTCGAACATGATAGTTATTGCACTGCTATTTATAGGGCTGAAAAATCATAAACAACCATGATATGCAACAATCTGGCAAAAGATAAATCAAAAAGTATCTATTTAAAATGATTATGCAACCAGTGAGGTGATGTTTAATTAATCCCAGGTAATAACAGGAAAATGCTTATGACTGATGATTAATGAAAACATTAGGAATCAAAATGGTTTATAAAGAATGATTATAACTTGGAAAATAAATGAAGTTAACCTATGAATAGAAAAGAAAAAAATCAAAGCCTGATTGGAAACAAAATGATTATATTTGGGTGGCAAGCATATAAGTCACTTAATTATTTTCTTCTTCTTACTAGTTTGTGTTTTCCAAAATCTCTCTGGATATTTAATATAATTTGATTTGGAAATTTATTTCAATGAAATTAAAGCACTACATTAAATAAAAAGTGATTTGTCTTCCTTCATATCCCAGTAAGAATGTCAAAAGATACTTCTTAGGAAATGATGTTTAAAAAGTTCAAATTAGCACAGATATTACTGGGATCTCTTACTTAACACTTCAGAGAAACTACTCTTCACCAGGAGGAACTGGAAGTGCTTTTCTGCCTCACTGAATCATGGTAGCTGGTGGGGGTTGGGAGGGTGCTATAGTTATCACCATCTTACACAGGGCACCAAGAAAGTGAGTAACTTACTCAGATGTCACACATCTACTAAGCATCCTGAGTGATGCTCTTAGACACCGTGCTAGGTGGCCACTTGTTGACCTCTGACCTGAGAGGGTCCTTGGATATCATTAGTACCACCTCTCATAAAGAAAGAAGTACAGAGAGGTTAAGCAACTTGCTAAATGCCACACAACAAATTACCCAATGGGTAAACAGAGTATCATGTCTTACAGACTGTAATTTACAAACAGTAAGAAAGATTAAAATGAATGCATACAATCTTAGTTCATCTGCTCGAGTTTGTTCCTAATATAAAATTTTTCATTTTCCATCTTCTTAGGAACTATGTTAAGGGAAAGGCACATTTCTATTGTCTGTGAGGGAGACACAGAGGGAGGGAGAACTTACATATTTCCCTGAAGTCCTAAGGCTAACACACCTCAAGTTCTTTCCTCTCAGTTCTATCGGAGAGCTACATTTCAACCCTGGTGGGATAATGTTATCACCGAAGTGTTTTTGTCAAAGCACCTACTGGGTGTGGTCCTATCCCAGGCTCTGTAGAACAACAGACCCCAACAGAACTCTGAGCTACAGGAGAGCAGGAGAAGAGTCAAAACAAAATACAACCAGTTGCCAACAGCAAGAAAGAAACTCTGCATTTGCTAATTTTCTAATCTATCATGAAGTCCAAAATAAACTCCAGGCTTTCCTCCTTGCATCTGGTACAGATTAAGAGTCAGACCTCTGTTGGGAGAGCAATCTTGGAAGAGCTCTACGCCAAATAACTGGGCCAAAGGATGAGAGAAAGTTTTACAAAATTGTTCCCTTGAGCTACTGTGGCTTAGTCATGCCTAAATTTTTCAGTGTGAGGTTTCTGGACCCGTCTCCATGGGATCGAAAAAGTAAGAAATGGAGTCCATACCAGACTGTGAAAATGATAGGATCCAATGACGTTGCCATAAAAATCATGAAAATGAATTATCTCCCCATCCAACACTGAAGCAATCAGGCTGTCCTATGAGGCAAGTATAGTGTATACACTCTATACACTTCTCCATTTTCAAAGCCAGAAAAGGTTCTTCACTTTTAGGGAATGTGCTTAGGTTGGGCCCACCTGGATAATCTTGAATAATCTCCTCATCTCAAGGTCCTTAACCTCTAATGACATCTTTTGCCCTGTAAGGTAACAAAGTCATAGGTTCTGGGGACGAGGACTCGGATGTCTTTGGTGGGGCCATTACTGCGCCTACCACAGATGTTTCTCTAAGCATCCTAAGAGTGAGGACCACTCCACTATCCTTTGAATAACTTCACAGTGCTACAGACAGCTGACAACTGATTATCAAATATTCACTAACACAGTTTGGTGAATTACTTAGTTACATACACTACTTGTCTATCTCTCCCAACTAGTTTTGTGGGAACCCTGGTTGAGTTCAATCAGTCCTTTTTCCAATCAAGAGAGAAAAATATGAGAAAGTTAATCAAGAGATAAGATCTGATAATATCATCTAAGGTGATGGAATTTGATGAGAAGGGTACAGCAGAGTTTCTGGGGATTACTCCTTCATTTAGACATTTTTCTGTTTGTAGGTAATTCCATGGGCTCTTTGTATAAATACCCAGGGCTGTGGCGGGTCTAAATTCAACCAGGAGATCCATCCTAGAATTTTCACCAAGGGTCACACTAAGTTAAGCAAAATACTTTGTAATTTATTTATTTTTGAATAAGTTTTTGCATTTAATTTGAACTTTGGTGTATCTATGAAAGATGGCTAATAACCACACTGAAAAGTGGTTCCAGCATGCAACTGGTAACCATTTTATCAGAGGTTTAAAAAAATTTTATTAACCAAAGTTTTTTATATTGAATCCCTCTGAATTATCACATGTGCCTGTGCCTTTCCTGTAAACTTTCTAGATCTGTTAGAGCGCTCATTTTTGGTGTTCACATT
>NW_006775090.1:291019-291320 GCF_000442215.2 Lipotes vexillifer | reverse complement strand
AGTGTTTTGGGAGATTGGGATTGACATATACGCACTACTATATACAAAACAGATAACTAATCAGGACCTACTGTATAGCACAGGGAACTCTATTCAATACTCTGTAATGGCCTATATGGGAAAAGAATCTAAAAAAGGAGTGGATATATGTATATGTGTAACTGATTCACCTTGCTGTACACCTGAAACTGACACAACACTGTAAATCAATTATATGCCAGTAAAATTTTTTTTTTTAAAGTATGTTAAAAAAAAAAAAGGAAAAAAGAAAAAAGAAAGAGTGTAAAGAATGGATTGGTCG
>NW_006775090.1:260723-290901 GCF_000442215.2 Lipotes vexillifer | reverse complement strand
CCAAAAAAAAAAAAAAAAAAAAGAAAAGCAAAAGAAAAAGAATGGATTGGACGACCTGCTCAGAGACTCAAGGTAACCTAGGCATACTTTGGTATTTGGGCTCCTGTCTAAAAGCTCTCCTCTAACTGCCCAAGTGCCTGTGCAGTGTCTCTCCGGTGGCCTTTGCTACTGCTGCATTACATTATGCTTATTTAACTTTACATTTTACATCCCATACTTTACAACTTGAGAACAGAATTTTCATCTTTATTTTCTGTAAATGCCTAGTACAGTCCATTAAAGAAAGTTCTCTATATTTTTTCCTCCAGTTTTACTGAGATGTACTTGACATACAGCACTGTATATATTTAAGGTGTACAGCATAATAATTTGACTTTTATATCATATACATGCTATATGTATCATATATCATGAAATGATTATCACAACAAGTTTAGTGAACATCCATCATCTCATATAGATACAAAATTAAAGAAATAGAAAAAAAGTTTTTTTCTTTGTGATGAGAACTCTTTGGATTTACTCTTAACAACTTTCAAATATAACATATAGCAGTGTTAATTATATTTATCGTGTTGTACAGTACATCCCTAGGACTTATTTATCTTATAACTGGAAGTTTGTACCTTTTAACAACCTTCCTCCAATTCCCTCTTCCCCCACCCCTGGTAACCACAAATCTGATCTCTTTTTCTATGAGTTTGTTTGTTTTTGAAGTATAACTGACCTACAACGCTATGTTAGCTCCTGGTATACCACATAGTGATTCAATATTTCTATACATTTCAAAATGATCACCACAATAAATCTAGTTACCATCTGTCACCAAAGATTTTACATAATTATTGACTATATTCCCCACACTGTACATTTCATATCTGTGACTCACTTTGTAACTCAAAGTTTGTACCGCAATCTCCCTCACTTATTTCTCTCCTCCCTCCACCCCCCTAAGTTTTCTATAAATGTTTGAGGGATGTGTTACAATTGGTACAAAGATGAAACTCCAAAATTTAATATGCTTAAAAGTTCAGACAGAGATGACCAGAACAACCAGTGTGAAGTCTCTCTATTGTAAAAACAAAATCTACTAAATAAGAATGCTTTGTTTTCTACACTTTAGGGATATAACACAGAGGGGTAATAAAGAATATGAACTTCAAAGTTAGAAACCCAAGTTTAAAGCAAAGCTTCACCATTCACTCCACTGAGAAACGTGGACAAACTATATTATATCACTGAGTTTCAGTGTTCCATCTATGAAAATGGGGGTATTGCTTACTTCACAGAACATTTTCTAGGCTTAAATGAAGATTTACATAAAAGGGCCTGTATACGTATATACTAGTTTTAACTTTCAGACTCTGCTTCCCTCTCCCTTCCCAACCAGGTTTTGATATAGTCCCATTGAAGCAAGAACAATGACATTCAGTCACACAACTCAAGGGCCAGCCTCAGGGCACAGACAAAGGATGCCAGAGGTTTAGCACCAGGAACATCATGCTCATGAATGACCTTGTCACTCATTCATATTAGAACGAACAGAGTTAAGGAACTGAAATGAAATACATTCCTCAAGTCCCACATGTCCAGTCCAAACACAGACCCCCAGTTATTAAACTGGTTTTTTGGAATAATATAGGTGACTGCATCCTGCTACAACTTCACACCTACTTGGTTAGGTCAAGCACCCCATCTAAGTGACAGGGGACCAGTGCTCTAATACTCCCTCGATTCATCTAAAGCAGATCTATTTGACTATAGCCAGTTGCTGGAAAGTTACAGTGTCATTCGAATATTGGTTATTAAGAGGATGCTGAAAGACTTCAGCCTGAGGGTTTTGAGTCTTGGCTTTGTCACAAGTGGCAATGTGGCTACAGGTAAATCGCTCATCCTCTCTGTGCCTCTATTCCCCAAATACAAAGCTATTCTTTCCAAATAGAGGATTCTGTGATTTACTGGAATCTGCCATGGTTTGTATGGATTTTTTTTTATTGGATATCAGAAAAGGGACAGATGAATGGAATCTAAAAAATAAACCTAGTGAATATAACAAAAAGGAAGCAGACTCACAGATATAGAAAACAAACTAGGGTTATCAGTGGGGAGAGGGAAGGGGGAGGGGCCAGATAGAGGTATGGGATTAAGAGGTACCACCTATCACGTATAAAATAAACTACAAGGACTTGTTGTACAACACAGGGAATATAGCCAACATTTCATAATAACTATAAATGAAGTATAACCTTTAAAGATTGTGAATCACTATGTTGTGTACCTGTAACTTATTTAATATTGCACATTAACTGTATTTCAATAAAAAATGCAACTAGAAAGAAAGAGGTGCAAACTAGCAGTTATAAAATAACTAAGTCACAGGGATGTAACGTACAGTACAGGGACTATAGTCAATATTTTATAATAACTCGTATGGTGTATAATCTATAAAATTATAAAAATCACTATGTTGAACACCTGAAAGTAATATAGTTTTGCAAGTCAACTATACTTAAATAAATTTTAAAAAAGAAGAAGAAAAGGGACATGAGAAACAATCTTAAACAGGATTCACACTTAACCATCTACACATCTACTCTTTGGGGCTATTTATTTGAAAGTTCCTATGGTGGCTTAAATGTCTGGAGGCTTGAGTTCAAATTTCAGCCTTGCCTGTACACAAGGTAACCTGGGTCAAATCATTTACATTTTCTAAGCTTCAGTTTCCTCATCAGTAAAGTGGGCTAATGATGTCTACGTAGAGGAGTGTCATCTCACATGAGGAACATGGGGAAGTGATCGCAAAGTGCCTGGAATGCAGCTGACAATGAATACATGTTTGCTGAGCCTGAATCTTGCTGTGCACTCTCCACCCTACAAGTCTGGTCTTTTGCTCTCCCGTCCCAGTCCGTCTAAGGAAGAAAACCTTGAGAACCTACAGGAAGTCTGCTGTTCTGATCTACAAACAACATGGATCTCTGGCTCTATGACCCATGGAGCAAAAGTGCCAAAGGAGGAAGATAGCCCATGAGGCTAGTTATCCCAATCCAGTTCCACATGTTGTGCAATCCTCTCTCAGCTGGAATCACTGTTGTTTCTATAACATTGTTTTTCACTTACTCCAACAAATAAATACTTAAGGACTTTTTATGTGTCAGTTCCTAAACAAAACCTTGGAAGAACAACAGAAGGCCTGCTTGTGGTCGAAGCTCACGTAGCTTTTGGCTCCTACACCTGTGCACACACACACACGTCCTTTGTAGGAGACGGTGCCAAGGTGCAATGGGAGATAAACTGTGGGCTACAGAAACCCTCCTATCTGTTGTAGCAAGCAATGGTGATGGAAACCTGAGAGTAAAAACCTGGAGTAGAAAAAAGGCATGGACATATACACACACAACACTCATCAACCACTTCTAATGATCATTAAATCATACACTTTCCCTAAAAGGTGAATGCATCTTGATTAAAGATATATTTCCATTGATCCAAATAATCAGATTTTCTTTAAAAAGTCCACGAATGACAATTCTATCGCCCCTTTATTTAGAGATCTGAGAGTAGTCTCTACTCGTCTCAATTCAAACCTTTCTACTGTAAAATAAATATTGTTACTTTTCAATTTGCACATAAACTGTCCCTGTAGACTAAAAACACCCAAGGTTAAAGACGTATTAATGATATTCCACAATACATAAAAATTTAAAAAATCAGGTACGTACATATGTGTATGTTTTACTTAGTCTTTTTTTATGAGGTCATTTTAATGACTTTTACATACAGCAATCCAATCAACAGGTCAGAAAGAGCCACTGTCTCAACTGCCATTGATTATGATCTTTTGTGTGCAGAAAGTATATTTAGCTTTCTAGCTTGGAGACTTTCAAATACAGAATACTGTATACTTCAGCAGTATTTCCCTTTTTTATCTGCCATCTTATTTTTTAAGTCATTGTATTTGGATATTTTAAAGGACTGTTTTGTTAGGAAATCTAACCTGAAAATGGAGTATTCGTGACAGATTTTAATTTAAGGGCTACAGGAAAATGAAGGATAGAGCTGAATCACAAGGTTTTCATATCCCTCACTAGAGGGAATCTTGCTAAGCCAAATTTCTAAGCAGGCAGTTTGACTGACTTTTTACTTTTTCTGTGCAGGCAACTTATATGGTAGGGAAATACTAGGTCAAGGAGATGAGTTGTCTACTTTACTTTTTCCCCTAGGAGGAAAAATGAAAAAATCAGGAACTGCTCAAGAATAGCAAAGATACAGATTTGGAAGCATTTAAAAAATAAGTTTTTATTAAAAACTTATTAAATTTCTGTTTAATTAACAGAAATTAAAATTTTATTAAACAATTTATAACACCAGGAAGTGCTTCCATTATAATGTTGCATGTAGAAGGCATCATACACAGCTGTCTACATCTATGCAATATCACCTCAGTCATATAAAAATACCTTGGAAGCATCAGGAATGATTGGAAAAACACACTAAAATGTTAGCATTTGAAATCGGAATTTCTAAGAGCCTTCAAGTTTTAAGTGATTTCTCTTCTTCTCTATACGTTTTATTTAAAATGTTTTTAAAGAATGAGAATGTATTGGTTTTTCATTGTAATTTACTTTTTAATTAAAATTTTTAATTAAAAAACTAAAAGTAGTCACCATGAATTGTTCTCGTACTTGAATAAATTATACCCATAACACTGTTTCCAAGAAAAAAGACACTGATGTTATTCCGCTTTTTAAAAAAGCTTACCAAATCCTTTTTTCCCACTTCTTGTGAAGTGTGCTTCCTTCTGCTCCCTCTTCTGACTCTTCCTCCTCCCGTTAGATCTCTAACTGCTGGAGCATCCCAGGTCTCTGTCTTGGCTATACTCTCTTCCTATGTGATCTTAACCATCCAATGTATTCCTTTAAGTATCACTTCAATGCTAAAGCATCCAAAGTCTGTATTTCTCCTCCCTGAACTCTGGATTGCAACCCCCTACCCGACAATCCCACCTGGGTGTCTATCACAGGTCTCTCAAACATAACATTGCCAAATAGCCTCATTGATTTGCTCCCTCCTCCCTTTCCCAGTCTTTCCTAATCCATGCCTCCTGGAGTCTTTCACTTAAATGGTGTCACTAATTTACTCAGTTGCTTACAACAAAACAGTAGGAACTATCTTGATTCCATTCTTTTCCTAACCATCTCACCGAAGTCAGTCCATTATCAAGACTCGTTAGTGCCATCTCAACATATGCCCTGAATCCACTGCTTCCTACCACTTCTGTGGCTTCCACTTGGCCACAGCCAGCCATCTCTCAACTGGACCCCTGTACTGGCTGCCTAAGTGGTATGCACTAGGAATGCAAAACATGTCATGTCATATCTTTGCTTAAAAACTGTCCCCCACGTCCCACCATCCATATGATAAAATCTAAACTCCGTATCGTGGTTGACAAGGCCTTTATGGATTCTGGACCCACCTACCACCTCAATCTCATTTATTCTCCACTCCCACTGTGCTCCAGCCACCCTGACCTTTCTTTGGTCATTGAACTGCATCTCTTTTTGTCCCCTCTGCCTGGAAAGCGCTTTCCTAAGTCTACCTTCACAAATGGTCCTTGGCCTACTACTCAGACCAAACAGATCTAAAATTTCCTCATAAGGCTTAGGTTGTGCCAGGACCACCAGGCCAGCAGCTGCCTTGAGAAGACACAATAGCCCACGAGCAGTCAGAGGCTGGACTGAGCTGCAGCGCTGGCAGAAAGGAGCTCGTCGTTCCCAGCTGTCAGGTTCCACTTTGGGCAAACCCCGTCACTCCTAGTAGCTAACTCGAGATTACACAGCTCAAGGACAAGTTAATGGGATTTGGCAGAACATAAAACGAAACCAGAAATTACAAAGGAAAATGCACTTAAAATAGAGACACAGGTAAAATACACAGTAGTAGAATCTGTGCCAGCTAAATGCATCAAACCGTATTTGCATTTCTGTGTTATCTTTAGGGACAAGCAGGAAAAGAGATGCAGAGTCACTTAAGTGCGTCTAAATCTGGTAGAATCTGCATTGAACCTGACTTGACAATTCCTGAAAAATCAGAATATGGGGCATGTATAGGGACCAAAAATGCTACGCTCTGGTTATATAGATTTAGCCTTGAATAAGGTCAATTTACAAACTCCAGGCCTGCCCATCAGGAACCTGGCCACAGGCGCTGTCCAGCTCCAGCCAGAGAGCACTGCAGTCCACAGGGCCCCATCGATGTCATCCTGTCTGGATCTCACAACAACCCCGAATCTTATTTCCATCATTTTATAGATGTGGGAACTGATGTCCAGGGATTTTATGCAATTCGACCAAAGAATAAGCTATAAAAACTCGACCATGTCTTAGTTACATTAAAAAATGAAGTCGTGGTACAGGAAGGGGCAGTGTTTTGGAATCCAGCAGACAGGCTAGTCCTGGTCCTGTCATCAACCAGCAAGTCACCTTGAGCAAGTCACTTATCTAGGCCTTAGTTTCCTCATGTGTAAAAATGGGTATAATAACAACAGCTTTAGCCCTGCCCCAGGACTGTTTTGAGGAGCAACTGCGACCTCTGATCACATTGCCTATGGCTGGTCCTCAGCTCACACCACCCATCCACACTGCCTCGCAGCTGTCCTCACACGAAGCACACTCCCGCCTAAACCTCCCTCCGCTTGCTGATCCCTAGAATGCGCTCCCCTCAACACCCACAGCTTGTCCCTCACCTCCTTGAGGGAGGCTCACGTGACCCCATATTAGAGAGGCCTTCGCCAACCGCCCAAAACAGAACAGTGGCCCCTGCCTCCAACCCACACAGCTTTTCACCTACCATCTTTTATAGTTCTCCACGGAACATATTTCTTCTCCATCTGACATGTTCCTTTGTTCTCCTGTCTTCTCGTAACTAGACTGTCAACTTGATGAAAGTAGGGATTTCTGTCTACTGCCTGGTATCCACGAAGCCTAGTACAATGGCTGGCACAGAGTATGCCCTTTAAACACTTATCTAATAAATGGAGGAGAGATGTGAATAAACTAATTGTATGAATGAATGTATTGTGATTCTCATCTTCTAGTCCCTTCTGGTCTGGCTACCATTAGACAGGGAACTATAGCATTCTTGGTATCAAAATCTGTGTCTTTGGGACTTCCCTGGTGGCACAGTGGTTAAGAATCGGCCTGCCAATGCAGGGGACACGGGTTCGAGCCCTGGTCCAGGAAGATCCCACATGCCGTGGAGCAACTAAGCTCGTGCACCACAACTACTGAGCTTGTGCTCTAGAGCCCGCGAGCCACAACTACTGAGCCTGCATGCCATAACTACTGAAGCCTGTGTGCCTAGAGCCTATGCTCCGCAACAAGAGAAGCCACCTCAATGAGAAGCCTGCACACCACAACGAACAGTAGCCCGTTCTCCACAACTAAAGAAAGCCAGTGTGCAGCAATAAAGACCCAGTGCAGCCAGAAATAAATTAATTAAAAAAAAATCTGTGTCTTTAATCAGAGTAAACTTTGCAATTCACAATTTTGTATATGACAGCAGATCACAGGACTAGAAAACACATATATATGGTAATTAGTTACTAGAGGCTGATTTTAACAACATAAATTTTAGCAAAGCCCTCAAACCTTCTATGTCTATCTTTACTGCTTATACCAGAGATGTTAAAAAACCATCACCACTCAGAACTGCCTTGGCTGGGTAAAAGTCAGAAAGTAAAAATAAAATTCCTCACCACAGAGGAATCTCACAAGAGACAGTCAAAGAGCTTCTGAACAATTCAGCAACCACCTCTGAGTAGGAAAGAAGGAAAAAAACGATGAAATGGTGGAGATAAGGCTTAGTTGTATGTATAACATTAAAAAAAAAAAGAGAGTGAGAGAGAGAGAGAGAGAGAAAATATGGCAAAATATTAAATCGGTTGACTTTCTATAGGTTCAAGCTGTTTTATAATGAGGGAGGGAGGGAGGAAGGAAGGAAGGAGTAGCCGGTCTCCATCACAGAGACCAGAATCTGCTATCTGAGCTTCTCAAAGATGGAAAACACCTTAACAGTCACCCGGACCAATCTGTATCCACAGCATGAGTATCCGTCTCCAACAGCCCAACAATCAGTCATGTGCCTGCTCCTCAATCTTTCTTTCACTGGCAAGGCCTTCTTCCATTTCCTGGAGTGAGTAGTCCAAGCTTTTATTCTACTCTCATGCCCACCCCAGCAGCCTCATGTGCAGCACAGCACCTCCCATAGCTGAGGAAGACCAGAAGAGTTCTTCAGCTCCTCCTTGTCTCCCTCTAAACGTGTGTGTGCTAGTTGGGAAACCCTTCATTTAATTGAAATCAGCCTCTCTGTTGACTTCTACCCACAGGTCTGTGCGCTCTCCAGTCAGAGGGCTACTCAACCTTCCTGTCCTCATGGCAGTCCGCCAAACACTGCAAGACAGCAAGTACACCCCCTTGAGTTCTTTCCATGTTAAACTTTACCTTGTGCATTGGGAAGAGAGAAGCTCACCTAACCACCAATGGCAGACAATATCTGTTTGGCATGCGAGGTCCATCAAGCTGGTATTCTGTAAGTAACGTTACTTTTCTACGTACCCACTCTGAACAAGGAATTCATGGAACTCAAACATTTTTTAACTGCTTGAGATATGAGTGAGATTAGAATTTAATGTGATTATTTTTCTATAGCTTTAAAAGTAATTTTAACAAAACTAGGGTCCCAGATTAGCTTTTTTCAACTAAATAATTCAAGACCTTAAAAACTATGTTGAGATATATAAGGTATCTAGATGGATGTTGTCAAAAATCACTTGATAGCACCATTTGGTATTGTTAGTAGGCAGAAGTGGCTGGGTAAGATTTATAATGGGTGATAGGAAATGAAGCCAAAGAAATGTGAAATGCAGCAATTAGTGTTTGCCAAATAATTGTTAAAATCTTCTATGACTAATAATGTATTCGAGTTTGTAATTTAGATGTACCTCCATCTATTTAAAAGTCACACAGCCTTGTCTTAAGTGCTATACTTTATCTAAAGGTTTAAACAACAAGTTATTAAAAAAAAACAAGATGGCTTGGAACGGCAGTGGGTACAAGTGAGTGAATATGAGTGCGCTAGATGAGAGCTACTCAAAGTGTGGGCCTCAGACTGTTCTATCCTGTCCTGTTCTGTAATAAGAGAAGAAATTGAGAAAGAGTATTCAGAAACTTTTGTAGAACTTGAACAGAGTAATTTTATGACTGTTGAATCTAATAATACTTTTTTAAAAAAATGTGGATGGGTCTTTTTTCATTTCATTTTTCTACCAATTCATTTTTACTCTATGTACTTAAAGCAACAGCCCAAGCAGACTGGGAATTTAAAAATGGGTGCTTCAGCGCACAGCTATTTTGAGAAGCCAGCACTAGATTAATTGGAATTTGAGCTCTTTTTCTTCTTTAGACAATTTTTTCTTTGCAGTCCTGAGTTATGTGCCCAGTCTGACTGCTGCAAACACCTACACAGTCAGGAGGTGGGTGTAACAGGGGAGTAATGTGCAGAATCATTAACAGGTATGAAACTCAAATTATCCTAAAAGATGCTGAACAGGAGAACTTCCATTGAGGGGATTCCACAAAAAAAAGTAGCTCAACTGTTACGGTTGCTCACTCCTTCACTGGCCAAAGGGAAATTATTCCCTCCTTGCTGAGGGGCCACAGTCCTGGAAACAGGAGATGAGGACCAATTAATAAAGAATAGGTCATCTCTGTGTGTGTTCTGGGCTACTTTCAGAAGAGAAGGACTGTACAGCCTCTTTTAAAACCCTAGCTCATGGGTACGCTGAGAGGAAGGGGAGGAAAGTCTATAAGGCAATTAGTCTTCATTGGAAAATTTTTAAACAGTCAATTTGAAAAGTGAATTGCTTTGCTGTAGTGTATAATTTCCATGTTTTACCTTGTGTTTTAAAGGCATCAATCAAAAACAATGAGTGATGAAATCTTTTCTGTCTTTAAAAAAATGCTACTGTCTTGCATCACACCTTACCAATCTCAAAAAAGCATCACCAAGGAAGTGGAAATGGGATAAGGAGGTCACCAGGACAGGGGTTTGAGGATGCAGGTAAGGATTCAAGAAACACTGCGGCCAACAAGCAGCATGGCTCTTCCCTTTCCTTTGCTGCGCCCCTTGTTTTTGATGTCAACATGTCATTCTTTCTTTAGCTGCTCAGGGTTACTGAGATTTACTGAGTCTTAAATTATGCATTATATTTCACTGTCGTTTGGTAACAGAGAGTAAAGCTGGTATCAGAAAATATGCCACTGTGATGCAAAAAAAATGAAGTTATTTAAAATTAATTTCTCATGGATCTTATCTTACAGATACCTTAATTTCTGGTGGCTGAGGTCAATATTTTTCTAATTAATCATTTGTCATTCCAGGACTATCTTCCAAGTTTTGATCACAAGATGTATTTTAGAGTTTTCCTTGATCCTTCATTTTTCAGTAAAACAGATTGGTACCACTTCATTATTAATATGGATAGCACCCTTTAATATTCTCTTAATCATAAGATTGAGGTGTGAAGTTTGCATCTTAACTGGATAGTCAGACGCTTAGCTTCGTGTTTTTCTTTGTTTTCTAACTGAACTTCAAAATCCCAGGTGATGCAATGATTTCTTGTATCGGCCTTAATAAACGAATGGAAGAAAAATCTACAAACTCATGACAATTACACATCTTCAAAGACAGAGCTGACTGTACTGTCCTTCCCCTTCCTAAAGAAGCTATCCATCTCTTTCTTTCCTGGCTTAGAAGACCACCTGGGACTATCCTGTGTGCCAGGCCCTTGGCCCCTCACATCCCCGGTACGGACTCTGCTGGTTGTCTCCAGGTGGCTCTCTCTTCCATGACCTTGTATGAGTTGTCACAATTACTCTTCCCTTTTCACATCTTTTGCATTTAAAATGTACGTTCAAAGGATGGCCCGTGCATGATTCTCTGATGGAGATTTGTGGATGGATTAAGATTTATGAGCCTGCTTTGGCACATTTCAGTATTTGCTTTTGCATTTCAGTATTTCACTCAACAATTTCCAACGGATGTAGCTCTTGGCTTCACAGTTTTGTTCATTTTCTGAAAATTATTTCCTCAACTGTTTCAAACGTAAGTACCAGGAACCAGGATGGCTGCAAAGCAAAACAGTACTCGCCCTCAGCTTTCGCCATTATTACCAGAAGTTATTTATCACAATGCTTGTGTCAACACAGTCTTTTTCAAGGAGGAGAGAGGGGAATCATGGATGAGGGCGATTTGTCATGTTTCTTAGAGCTTAACAAAAATATACAATTGCATTTCACATCATTACTGTCTGCAGGGGTCAGGCTTGGAGCTCCCAGCATTCCTGTAAATACTTCAACATTGAGATGAAACCAAAATGAGTATATGGAGATAATGGCACAAATGACAGGGCTTGGCAAATACTTTCAACTATGGTTCAGAACCACACTCTGATATAATTCCTTCAGCTAGTATAAGTGAGGTTTTCAAGAACCAAGTAGATGGTCCATCGAGTTACCCAGACGTTACCCACAGGTTGGGGCTTGGATCCTTTCACAGCTAAAACAATGGAACAACAACTACTACCCACAATGATTATGGCTACTATTACTATTACAGCTATATTTCATCCTAAGCCAGCCACCAGAAGGCACTGGTTCTTACTTACCAAAAACAACACATTAGGTAAATTATTTGGATTTTAAATATAGTCCAGTAAGGAGAACATACAAATTTTTAACTTTGCTTCATCTCCTAGCAAGGAAGCTAAGTCATAAAGACTTTTTATAAAAGTTATAGAAATTAGCATAAACTATGAAGTCTTGATATACTCATACAAATGAACGGTCTTCCTCTCTTTTTTTCTCCCCCTTTCCAATCAACATGGGCACCCACAACCACATAAAACTAATCTCGGCCCTCCATATCCACTGATGTGAAACCCACGGATATGGAGGGCTCACTGTACTCATTGTACTTTGCCACTTTACATAAGGGATGGAAGCATCCAAGGATTTTGGTATCGGTGGGGCTCCTGGAAACAATTGCCTGCAGATACCATAGGATGACTGTACTTCTAATCCAGCTCCAAGAGAAATAATCTTTATCAGGTGAAGGTGGAATGACAAATGAGTCAGTGAGTCAATCAATGTCTCCCCCTTTCCCTCCCTGGACTAAGTTTTACATAACAAAAATAGACTCCTTCTTGTGAGAGCACCCGAATCACAACTAACTGCTGAACAATCATCTACAGGAAGACAATGGAACTCATCAAAAAAGATACCCCACATCCAAAGACAAAGGAGAAGCCACAATGAGACGGTAGGGGGGGCACAATCACAATAAAATCAATTCCCGTAACTGTTGGGTGGGTGACTCACAAACTGGAGAACACTTATACCACAGAAGTCCACCCACTGGAGTGAAGGTTCTGAGCCCCACATCAGGCTTCCCAACCTGGGGGTCTGGCAACGGGAAGAGGAATTCGTAGAGAATCAGACTTTGAAGGCTAGTGGGAATTGAGTGCAGGATTCAACAACACTGGGGGAAACAGAGACTCCACTCTTGGAGGACACACACAAAGTAGTGTGTGCATCGGGACCCAGGGGAAGGAGCAGTGACCCCATAGGAGACTGAATGAGACCTACCTGCTAGTGTTGGAGGGTCGCCTGCAGAGGCGGGAGGTGGCTGTGGTTCACCGTGAGGACAAGGACGCTGGCATCAGAAATTCTGGGAAGTACTCCTTGGCATGAGCCCTCCCAGAGTCCGCCATTAGACCCACCAAAGAGCCTGCAGGCTCCAGTGCTGGGCCATCTCAGGCCAAACAACCAACAGGGAGGGAACCCAGCTCCACCCATCAGCAGTCAAGCAGATTAAAGTTTCACTGAGCTCTGCCCACCAGAGCAACAACCAGCTCTACCCACCACCAGTCCCTCCCATGAGGAAGCTTGCACAAGCCTCTTAGGTAGCCTCACCCACCACAGGGAAGACAGCAGAAGCAAGAAGAACTACAATCCTACAGCCTGTGAAACAAAAACCACAATCACAGAAAGACAAACAAGATGAAAAGGCAGAGGGCTATGTACCAGATGAAGGAACAAGATAAAACCCCAGAAAAACAACTAAATGAAGTGGAGATAGGAAACCTTCCAGAAAAAGAATTCAGAATAATGATAGTGGAGATGATCTAGGACCTCAGAAAAAGAATGGACGTAAAGATCAAGAAGATGCAAGAAATGTTTAACAAAGACCTAGAAGAATTAAAGAACAAACAGAGATGAACAATACAATAACTGAAATGAAAAACACACTAGAAGGAATCAATAGCAGAATAATTGAGGCAGAAGAACAGATAAGTGACCTGGAAGACAGAATGCTGGAATTCATTGCCATGGAACAGAATAAAGAAAAATGAATGAAAAGAAATGAAGACAGCCTAAGAGACCTCTGGGACAACATTAAATGCAACAACATTCGCATTATAGGGGTCCAAGAAGGAGAAGAGAGAGAGAAAGGAGAAAATATTTGAAGAGATTAGAGTTGAAAACTTCCTTAATATGGGAAAAGAAATAGCCAGCAAAGTCCAGGAAGCACAGCGAGTCCCATACAGGATAAACCCAAGGAGAAACATGCTGAGACACATAGTAATCAAATTGATAAAAACTAAAGACAAAGAAAAATTATTGAAAGCAACAAGGGAAAAATGACAACTAACATACAACGGAACTCCCATAAGGTTAACAGCTGGTTTCGCAGCACAAACTCTACAAGCCAGAAGGGGGTGGCATGATATATTTAAAGTGATGAAAGGGAAGAACCTACAACCAAGATTACTCTACCCAGCAAGGATCTCATTCAGATTTAACAGAGAAATCAAAAGCTTTACAGACAGCAAAAGCTAAGAGAATTCAGCACCACCAAACCAGTTCTACAATAAATGCTAAAGGAACTTCTCTAAGTGGGAAACACAAGAAAAAAAAAGGACTGACAAAAACATACCCATAAAAATTAAGAAAATGGTAACAGGAACATACCTAACAAGACCTATATATATGCTGTCTACAAGAGACCCACTTCAGACCTGGGGACACATACAGACTGAAAGTGAGGGGATGGAAAAAGATATTCCATGCAAATAGAAATCAAAAGAAAGCTGGAGTAGCAATACTCATACCACATAAAACAGACTTTAAAATAAAGAATGTTACAAGAGACAAGGAATGATACTACATAATGATCAAGGGATCAATCTAAGAAGAAGATGTAACAGCTATAAATATATATGCACCCAACATAGGATCACCTCAATACATAAGGCAACTGCTAACAGCTGTAAAAGAGGAAATCGACAGTAACACAGTAAGAGTCGGGGACTTTAACACCTCACTTACACCCGTGGACAGATCATCCAGACAGAAAATTAATAAGGAAACACAAGCTTTAAATGACACAAGAAACTGGAAAGATTTAATTGATATTTATAGGACATTCTATCCAAAAAGAGCAGATTACTTTCTTCTCAAGTGCACATAGAACATTCTCCAGGATAGATCACATCTTGGGTCACAAATCAAGCCTCAGCAAATTTAAGAAAACTGAAATCGTATCAAGCATCTTTTCTGACCACAACGCTATGAGATTAGATATCAATTATAGGGGAAAAAACATAAAACACACAAACACATGGAGACTAAACAATATGTTATTAAATAACTAAGAGATCACTGAAGAAATCAAAGAGGAAATCAAAAAAATACTTAGAGACAAACGAAAACACAACGATGTAAAACGTATGGGATGCAGCAAAAGCAGTTCTAAAAGGGAACTTTATAGCAATACAAGCCTACCTCAAGAAACAAGAAAAATTTCAAATAAACAATCTAAGCTTACATATAAAGGAACTAGAGAAAGAAGAACAAACAAAACCCAAAGTTAGCAGAAGGAAAGAAATCATAAAGATCAGAGCAGAAATAAACGAAATAGAAACAAAGAAAACAATAGCAAAGATCAATAAAACTAAAAGCTGTTTTTTTGAGAAGATAAACAAAATTGATATATCATTAGCCAGACTCATTAGGAAAAAGAGGGAGAGGACTCAATAAAAGTAGAAATGAAAAAGGAGACGTTACAACAGAACTGCAGAAATAAAAAGCATCCTAAGAGACTAATACAAGCAACCCTATGCCAATAAAATGGACAACCTGGAAGAAATGGACAAATTCTTAGACAGGTAGAACCTTCCAAGACTGAACCAGGAAGAAACAGAAAATATGAAGAGACCAATCACAAGTAATGACATTCAAACTGTGATTAAATATCTTCCAAGAAACAAAAGTCCAGGACCAAATGGCTTCACAGGTGAACTGTATCAAACATTTAGAGAAGAGCTAACATCCATCCTTCTCAAACTGTTTCAAACAATTGCAGAGGAAGGAACACTCCCGAACTCATTCTATGAGGCCACCATCACCCTGATACCAAAACCAGACAAAGATACTACAAAAAAAGAAAATTACAGACCAATATCACTGATGAATACAGATGCAAAAATCCTCAACAAAATACTAGCAAACAGAATCCAACAACACATTAAAAGGATCATACACCATGATCAAGTGGGATTTATCCCAGGGATGTAAGGATTCTTCAATCTACACAAATCAATCAATGTGCTACACCATATTAACAAATTGAAGAAGAAAAACCATATGATCATCTCAATAGGTGCAGAGAAAGCTTTTGACAAAATTCAACACCCGTTTATGAGAAAAACTCTGTAAAAAGTGGGCATAGAGGGAAACTACCTCAACATAATAAAGGCCATATACGACAAACCCACAGCAAACATCATTCTCAATGGTGAAAAACTGAAAGCATTTCCTCTAAGATCAGGAATGAGACAAGGATGTCCACTCTCACCACTATTATTCAACATAGTGTTGGAAGGCCTAGCCACGGCAATCAGAGAAGAAAAAGAAATAAAAGTAATACAAATCGGAAAAGAAGAAGTAAAACTGTCACTGTTTGCTGATGACATGATACTATACACAGAGAATCCTAAACATGCCACCAGAAAACTACTAGAGCTCATCGTTGAATGTGGTAAAGTTGCAGGATACAAAATTAATGCACAGAAATCTCTTGCATTCCTATACACTAATGAAAAAATCTGGCAACAAAAAGAATAAAATATCTAGGAATAAACCTACCTAGGGAGACAAAAGACCTGTATGCAGAAAACTATAAGACACTGATGAAAGAAATTAAAGATGATACCAACAGATGGAGAGATATACCATGTTCTTGGATTGGAAGAATCAATATTGTGAAAATGACTATACTACCCAAAGCAATCTACAGATTCAGTACAATCCCTATCAAATTATCAATGGCATTTTTTACAGAACTAGAACAAAACATCTTAAAATTTGTATGGAGACACAAAAGACCCCGAATAGCCAAAGCAGTCTTGGAGGAAGAAAACAGAGCTGGAGGAATCAGACTCCCTGACTTCAGACTATACTACAAAGCTACAGTAATCAAGGCAATAGGGTACTGGCACAAAAACAGAAACGTAGATCAATGGAAGAAGATAGAAACCCCAGAGATAAACCCACGCACCTATGGTCAACTAATCTATGACAAAGGAGGCAAGGATATATAATGGAGAAAAGCTAGTCTCTTCAATAAGTGGTGCTGGAAAAACTGGACAGCTACATGTAAAAGAATGAAATTAGAAAACTCCCTAACACCATACACAAAAATAAACTCAAAATGGATTAGAGACCTAAATGTAAGACCAGACACTATAAAACTCTTAGAGGAAAACATAGGAAGAACACTCTTTGACATAAATCACAGCAAGATCTTTTTTGATCCATCTCTTACAGTAATGGAAATAAAAACAAAAATAAACAAATAGGACCTAATGAAAGTTCAAAGCTCATGCACATCACAGGAAACCATAAACAAGACGAAAAGACAACCCTCAGAATGGGAGAAAATATTTGCAAACGAATCAACGAACAAAGGATTAATCTCCAAAATATATAAACAGCTCATGCAGCTCAATATTAAAATAACAAACAACCCAATCCACAAATGGGCAGAAGACCTAAATAGACATTTCTCCAAAGAAGACATACAGATGGCCAAGAGGCACATGAAAAGCTGCTCAACATCACTAATGATTAGAGAAATGCATATCAAAACTACAATGAGTTATCTCCTCACACCAGTTAGAATGGGCATCATTAGAAAACCTACCAGCAACAAATGCTGGAGAGGGTGTGGAGAAAAGGGAACCCTCTTGCACTGTTGGTGGGAATGTAAATTGATACAGCCACTATAGAGAACAGTATGGAGATTCCTTAAAAAACTAAAAATAGAACTACCATATTATCCAGCAATCCCACTACTGGGCATATACCCAGAGAAAACCATAATTCAAAAAGACACATGCACCCCAATGTTCATTGCAGCACTATTTACAATAGCCAGGCCATGGAAGCAACCTAAATGCCCACTGACAGACGAATGGCTAAAGAAGATGTGGTACATATATACAATAGAATATTACTCAGCCATAAAAAGGAACGAAATTGGGTCATTTGTAGAGACATGGATGGATCCAGAGACTGTCATGCAGAGTGAAGTGAGCAAGAGAAAAACAAACATTGTATATTAATGCATATATGTGGAACCTAGAAAAATGGTACAGATAAACTTGTTTTCAGGGCAGAAATAGAGACACAGATGTAGAGAACAAACATATGGACACCAAGGGGGGAAAGTGGAGGGGGTGGTGGTAGTGTGGTCAATTGGGCAATTGGGATTGACATGTATACACTAATATGTATAAAGTGGATGACTAATAAGAACCTACTGTATAAACAATAAAATTCTAAATTTCAAAAAAAAAAAGAACCTAAAAGGAAACTGCAATAATCCTAAAAGAACCTAAAAATATGGTTTATACTTTCAGAAATTCACTGACATTTCAAAACTCGTTTCTTAATAGCATTCAGCAAACAGATGTTTTATAAAAATCATTGTGTTTTAACTATGATAGTTAATGCAGTTACAACTTTGATTTTGAAGTAACTACCAGCAAAAACTGAAAGACTAATAGATATACACACTGGTCAGAGAGAGATCAGCCTTTCACTGAATGAATTAAGGTAAAATCACTCCCAAGAAATGTAACATACAAGGTCTTCAAGCCCTGGACTTTGGTTAGATGCGAGTTTCATGATAAAGGAATCAGATGATGCCTGCCTAAATTGCTATGAGAGCTTAACTGAACCTAGAGAAAAGTAAAATTGACCAATTAGAGGGGTCCAACTCTTACCTCCACTTCATTCGTAAATCGCCTAGGGGAAATTTATCACGAAAACAGCCAGATGGGCACTCTTCTCAAAGCATAAATCATGTAACACCTTTGTAAGGCATGACGTGGATAATACACCAAAAGACCCTCCAGATATGTCACCCTGACATCACCTGGAGCATATAAATCCAGGCTTTGCAACTATGTAACTAGCCACAGCAAAATTTCTGATTATTCTAAAGGCAAATTTTCATTTCTTCAAGAAACTGAACTTCTTTCTACCTGACTGCAGCTGCTGGAGTGTATCTGAAATAGACTTATTTTGAAGGGTATGGGAGAAATATTTTGTTTTATTAAAAACATTTTGTTTTGGTTTCTAGAAAACTTAAGGGAAAACTCAGGGTCTAGATTAAAATGCATCCAAAGTTTACCAGTTCCTGAATTCCCCCTAGAATCTTGGATCCTGGGGGACCTGACTTCTCAAAATGTGGTTCATGGGCCAATAGCATCCGCACCCCTGTGAGATTCTGCACGGACCAAATGTGGAATCTCAGGCTCTACCTGGATATACTGAATTCGAATTCATTTTTTTGTTTTTTAACATCTTTATTGGAGTATAATTGCTTTACAATGGTGTGTTAGTTTCTGCTGTATAACATAATGAATCAGCTATACATATACGTACATCCCCTTATCTCCTCCCTCTTGCGTCTCCCTCCCTCCCACCCTCCCTATCCCACCCCTCCAGGTGGTCACAAACACCGAGCTGATCTCCCTGTGCTATGTGGCTGCTTCCTACTAGCTATCTATTTTACATTTGGTAGTGTATATATTTCCATGCCACTGACTTAGATGCACATTCAAATTTGAGAAGCACTACTTTAGGGAACCAGTTCTTTCCAGAGTAAGGATCTCTCCAACTTAGAAATCAGAAATAGTTAACTCCTGGACACACACATGACCATTCCTACGCCACAATTACTTTCCAGAGACGTCCTAACGTGAATAAACTAGGGATGGCACAGAGCAATCCTATGGTTTAGGAATAGGTGAGAAAAATCCGTCTCTGCCCAGGAAGCAGAACGTAAGGAAACCAGAAGAGAAGGAATAAAATGCATTCGGGCCCCTGGTGCACTTGATAATTTCCAAGGGCTTAAACAGTTGAGCAACTCTAAATTAGGGAGGAAATGGTAATATTAAAATCCTTTTTTTCAACAGGCTTCCCAATCGTGGCAACTCATGTAATGATTTTGTAGAAAAAAATCCAATACCATCAGGAATGAAACAAAGACTAGAGGAAAAGGGGAAAGGATGAGGTAGCCAAAAGTGTGTTTGAGTTCCTAAATTTCGCACATATTTTGACAAGGTATTACAACCCATCTGGGAACAGGAGACTCCTTATACATTCTTCACTGAAGCCTGTGAGAAAAGCCTGTCACCAGCATGGTGAATTCCAAAGATGGAACACAGCCACAGCAACAGCCCTCCCCAAACACTGGCGGCATGGGAAACACCCAAAGATAAACTATGGGGGTTAACATTTCCAATGAAAAATTAACTGTATCTAAGCCCCGGAAAAACTGGATATCCACAGGCAGAAGAATGAAGCTGGATACCTACCCCATACTACACACAAAAACTATCGCAAAATGGATCACAGATCTCAAAGTAAGAGGTAATGCTCAAAAAATCTTGTTATAAATTTTTGTGATGTTGGCTTAGGCACTAGTTTCTTAGATAAGACACTAAAAGCATATGAGATAAAAGGAAAAAATAAATTGGACTTCATCGAAATTAAAACATTTTTTGCTCAAAAGGACACTATCAATAAAGTGAGAAGACAACCCACTGACTGGGAGAAAATATATGCTAACCGTGGCTCTAATAAGGGACTTGTATCCAGAATATAAAGAACAACTAAATAATACAAAGACAACGCAAGGTTAAAAATCAACAAAAGATCTGAATAGACATTTCTATAAAGATTGAACAGACATTTCTATAAAGCCATTTCTACAAATGGCTAATGAGCACATGAAAAGACACTCAACACTATTAGTCATTAGGAAAATACAAATCACAACTATAATGAGATACCACCTGACATCCACTAGGATGACTAAAATCAAAAGGACAGATAATAAGAAGTGTTAGTGAGGATGTAGAGAAATGGAAATATTTGCTGATGGGAAAGTAAAATGGTGCAGCCAACTTGGAAAACTGTCTGGCAGTTGCTTAAAATGGTATACTTACAGTTACCATATGACCCAGCAATTTCACTCCTAGGTAGATACCCGAGAAAAATGAAGGCATGTGTCCTCACACATACTTGGACACAAATGTTCATAGCAGCACTGGTCATGAAAGCCCCAAAGTGGACACAAACCTATACTAGTTTTCTGTTGCTGCTGTAACAAATTACCACAAATTTAATAGCTTAAAACATCACAAGTCTATTATATTATAGACTATAGGTCTCACTCCTTCCTGGAAGGACTTGGGGAGAGTTCCATTTCTTTGCTTTTTCCAGCTTCTAGGATCCACCCACTTCCTTGCCTCATGGAATTTTCCTTCCTCTACCTTCACGGGCAGCAATATTGCATCTCTTTGACACTTCTCCCATAGTCACACCTCCTTTGACAAAAGACATGAAAGGCTGTCCACTTTGAGGGACTCATGTGATTAGAGTAGGTCCACCAGCTAATAGAGGATAATCTCATCTCAAAAGGTCCTTGACCTTAACTATATTGGCAAAGTCCCCTTTGCCATGCCACAGGTCTGGGAATAAGAACATGGGCATCTTTGGGTACTCACATTCTGCTTACCACTGACTCAAATGTCCATCAGCTGATGAATTAATAATCAAGTTGAGGTACAGTCATACAATGGTATATATTACTCAGCAATAAAAAGGAAGGAAATACTGATATATGCTACAACATGGATATTCATGTTGTAGCACATATCAGTATTTCATTCCTTTTAAAACATTATGCTATATTAAAAAAAATTATACTAAATGAAAGCAGTCAAAAAGACTGTATCTTTCTATTTATATGAAATGTCCAGTATAGGTAAATCTACAGACACAGAAAGTAAATTACTGGTTGCCAGGGGATGGTGGGAGGGAAGTGAGGAGTGGCTATTAAGGGGTATGATTTTGGTGGGGAGGGAGTGTGATAAAAAGAGTTGTGTAGAGATAGTGATATTTTCATAAGTCTGTGAATATATTAAAAAATGGAATCATACACTCTAAATAGGTGAACTCCATGGTCTATGACATATATCAATAAAGCTATTCTTTGAAAAAAAAAAAAAAAGGTAGGCAGCAATAAGGGGACAAAAGAATGGCCCCTGATGGTTTGAATTAGATGGTGTCAATACTAACCTACAGTCACTGTCAAAGGAGCTGGAATCATGGGGTGTTTGTGACATGAGGAAGCCACTGATAGTCCTAAGAAGCATGAACACATTTAATTTCTAAAAATGGTGTGATTAGTTCTTAACAAAAAACCAACTAAACAAAAAAATTAACTGCAGGCATAGATGTCTAACCCATGGGAAATCTTGTCTAGTTGGTGTGAAAGAAAGGAAAAAAAGTTTCACTTAATGAAATACTCTAAAATTGGTAGTCTGTCAAATTGCTGAAGAATAAGGGTTTATCTATTCAATACAAATGCTTTATTATAACAGAGACTGAATTATGCATCATTCTGATACTGTCTGCTCCCCTGTAACAGCACATTCTCACCCTGGACCACCACGGAATACTGACAGATCAAATATGGGAAAGCAAAATCATAACATCTCATGTGTGAACATTCATTGCCAAATACTTGGTTTAAATATTAAGTTTCCATTTTATTCTAAACTAAGTGCTTGAAAGAAAGGAACTTCCCAACTGCACTATGAAGTAATGCGTGCTTTTCAACTCCGAGGCCGTAGGCTCAAGCTGCCACACGGGGAGGATAGCAAATGCTCCGAATCTAAGTATGTGCTCCCGATGAGAAGCCTGCTGTTGCCATGATGGAGGCTGTGTCACCTCCCACAGCCTGACTCCCTCCTTCCCAAGAACCGCTGCTCGGGGTGAGATGTGTCAGGGCTGCCCGTGTTGCCTGCCTTTTACTTATGCAACAGACACTCAGAAATCAAGTACTTTCAGGGCAATTTCTGCCTCACATGCTTAAAATAACCTCATTATCAAATCTCATTCTGACATGGGTGCATCATATAGTAACTCGTAGATCATATTAAACAGAAGGAAGATGGGGGAGAATGGATACATGCATATGTATGGCTGAGTCCCTTTGCTGTGCACCTGAAACTATCACAACATTGTTAATCGGCTATACTCCAATATAAAATAAAAAGTTAAAAAAAAAAAAGAAGAGAGAAGGAAGAAAGGTTTCTAGGAAAAGAAAAACTACCCCATAACAAATACATTGGCAGGAATGTATGGTGTTTCATTTCCTAGTTCTTCACAAAAACATTTTGGACGTTTCAACAACTGACGAATAAATGCAAAATAACCCCCTAAAACAGATTTTAAGTTACCTTTAAGGTTCATCAGACTCCTTTAAAGAAGAATTATATCTCTTCAGAAAGATTCAATGGGATTTTTTTTAAACCAAATTGCCCTCAAGTCAGGTTAAACTCTGCTTACTTGGAAATTAGGAGCGAATTTACCCCATTTACAACAAACCTGTGAATAACAAACCTGTGAATACGCTTCACACCTGTGACTCTGCTAATACCCTTCAGTCTCTTCTGTGTAAAACAGCAATTTGGTTAATTAAAGAAATGTATACTTGTTAGGAAAAACAGGAGTGGGAGAAGGGGAGTGGTGTGCCTGTGTACGTGTCCGTGTATGCATGTGTACATAGTTAAGGATGGGGTGGGTGCGTGGGGAAAAATAAGATTCATCTTTTATAAATTTTGACTTGCTTACAGTGCCCAAGAGCTGAAATTTTGAAGGTATGCTTGTAGTAAGAAGAAAACTAGCTACTCAGGTGACAACACCTAAGAGACAAGTTAGGTCAAATGGAACACTTATAGAAGCTTCATTTGTGTCCTAATAGGGAATATAAAGGAAAATGAGAGGAGAGAAACCCTCAAAACAGTTTAGCTTCCCAAAGACTTGGATATCTAGAAACTTAAAAAATTCTTATGTAGCTCTTGGTCTTTCCAATTTAAGGGAACAGAATATCAAACAGCATCCATGTATCAAAAGGCACCACAAACCAGTCTTGAAACTCATGAGTGTACTTGTGCCTGGTATTCAGAAACCAAAGAAATGAGGACCTCAATACCCAAAACACACTGGAGGAAGCTCCGTAAATGTCTGGTGTTTGTACGCTAAATTAGGTTTCAAAGAAGGTGTGTTAAATGTGGCCATTTTTAGAAAAATAACAAGACTATCATTTACAAGTCATCTTTAATGTTTTTAGCAGTTTAAAAACATTTGCTCATTAAAATCCTCAACAATTTTTAATGTTTGGTCAACACTATTTAACATTTTCTCTTTATTGCTTCCAAAGAGAGGAGGTGATTCCTCAGGGGTTGTGCTATATACTTCCTTGCTGGTAATCGTTTACCCTTTTTCTAGTTTAATGAGAATGAAACTCAAGGCTCCTAAGTGCACATTTCTAGCTATTCTCCTTTTTTTTTTTTCATTTTTAATAAAATGTTCGCCATACGTGACGGCTGATTTTATGTGTCAACTTGACTGGGCTAAGGGATGCCCAAGTAGCCAGTAAAACATTATTTCTGGGTGCGTGTGTGCACACGTGTGTCTCAGGAAGACATAAGCATTGGAAGGGGCAGACTGAGTGAAGCACATCGCCCTCACCAACGCGGGTGGGTGTCAAGCAACCCACTGAGGGCCCGAAGAGAACACAAAGGTGGAAGAAGGGTGAGTATGCTCTCTGCCTGAGCTGGGACAGCCATCTTTTCCTGTCCTCTGATATCAATGCTCCTGGCTGTCAGGCCTTTTCTCAGGTTTGAACTGGAACACTTCACCACCTCCTTCCCTGGGCCTCCAGCTTGCAGATAACAAATCATGGGACTTAGCCTCCATAATTGGCTCCATAAATGAGCCAGTCCCTCATAATAAATCTCTCCATATTTATCTCTATATATCCTATCGGTGCTATTTCTCTGGAGAACCCTGATTAATACAGTAAATCTTATCTGAATTGGAAACATTCTGTCAACCAGCCAGGCCTTTGCCCCAGTGGAGTCCCACGGCTCTCGGAGGACCTCAGTTAGCCCGGCCTCCATCAGTGTCAGATCCTCCAAGCCCCAACTGTCGCACGTTTTCTCACCTTCAGTATCAAATGTCCTAAGACATCTAACTTTTTATATTATGAAGCGTTTGCCAAAAAGCAACCTGTTTATAACTGGAGACTGTCTTTTCCCACCAATATGGTCTGCTTCACTCATTTCCGGGAAACAGGAAAATGAGCTCAGCAGAGCAGCACATATGCTATGACCACCAGAGGAAGCAAACACGGGATCTAGAAATCTGGCATGTGGGATGCTTTGCTGATGGCACAACAGACACAAGGCACCAGAGGCGAGGCTAAGTACTTAATAAATCTGGCTTTGGAGTCAGAGAGACCCAGTTTCAAAGAGGCTCTGCCTTTTCGTCACTGCCACTCAGTAGACAAGTTGTACCATCTTTTGAAGCTTCATTTTTTCTGTCTGTAAAGTGGAAATAGCACTACTTACCTCACAGAGATGTGGTGAGGATTCAGAGAAATATTTGTAAAGTACTTAATTAATACAATGCTGTACATACCAGCTCTCAGTGCAAGGTAACAATGACTGCTGTTCTCATCCACTGAACAAAGCAAACCTGGTGTGAGCTATATATTCCCAGCTCCACCAGGAATCTATTGGATGGCTCTTTAACAGTTTAATAAGGTGCTCAGAGCAAAATGTGATCTCCATGAAGGAATTTATAGTTATGGCCGAAGAAAAGTAATTTCACTAAAATTTTCCAATATTTGCAAACACATGCCAACATGCATTGGCTTAATTCAATTTATATAATATCCTTTTTTTCTGGTTGTCAAGTGGTATCCTGTGTAAGTTGTTTCTTTTTGTTTAAATGCAATTTCATTGTAACAGGGTAGGTGGCTAGACCAATTCAAGGTTTAAAATAAATTGGCATTAAAGTAACAGGAACTTGTTATCCCTTTTTGCTACCAGCGGAAGGCCTATCCCTGTTTACTCCAGAACAAAGATCCATGGTGCCCAGGCACACGCACAGAGTCCCCAACAGCTTAGGAATGTCAGGCAGCAAATTACAGTCATTTTCTCATAGGAAGGAAATCGCCCCCATCTGCCTATTTTAACCTACTTTATTGACTACTGCCCTTCCTACTATATTTTAAAATAAGAACATGGCTCAGAAGCTCCAACCCTTCCTTTTACATCTCAGTTATTTCTTGTTTCAAAGTCGCCCCCCCCTTCCCACACTCTCTATCACTTGGTCCCTGTGCTCCCTGCTTTCTGCTGCCTACCCCCCACCATCACCCTTACTTGGTAAGACACCCAGTGGACTCCCACATTCCTCCATCTTCATCCTGCTTCTTCAGGACACCATGCATCATGTTCCGGGCCTTGCCAACACTCCTCTCACCCTTCAGGAGTTTACCTGGGTCTTTCTTTTTACAATTGGATTTCTTAGGTTTCTTCCTTTACTCTCTCAGCAGTCATCTCACCAGATGAGTCACCCTCCAACCCCTCTATTAGGTCCTCTGTCCTTTTTTCATCTCTTTCTGCCTTCTCCCCTCAACTCCTCTCCCTCACACTTCCCTCTCTCCAGATGGAAAATTAGCACACAATTCCAGACATGAAGGTCACTTTAGAGCTCATCAAAATCAACTTCCTAACTTATCTTACAGAGAAGAAAAATGAGGCTCAGAGGTACTAAGTGATGTCTGCAAAGCCAGGCAGTCAGTATGTGGGGGAACCAGGAGCAGACCTGACCACCTTTTTTTTTTTTTGCGGTACGCGGGCCTCTCACTGCTGTGGCCTCTCCCGTTGCGGAGCACAGGCTCCGGACGCACAGGCTCAGCGGCCATGGCTCACGGGCCCAGCCGCTCCGCGGCATGTGGGATCCTCCCGGACCGGGTCATGAACCCGTGTCCCCTGCATCGGCATGCGGACTCTCAACCACTGCGCCACAAGGGAAGCCCCCTGACCACCTTTTGATTCCTGGTCATACGTGCTCTCTGGGCAGAAGTGCAAAACAAAGAATGTCTCAAGTGGAAGGATGCATTTATCTTGTGTCCAGGCTGCGGCTGGAAAGGGCAGCATTCCTGTGGACATAAAGGAATTAGAAGGCTATAGAAAAAAAGATGCATTCTAGGAAGAATGTTAAAAACAAGCAGAATTCCAGCCATGAAGATTTAGTACGGGGAAGGTCAGAAATAAGAAAGGGAAAGAGATTATCTTTACAGACATAATAGCCTGACTGTGGCAAGAGGAAAATGAGCCCTTGGTGATGTAT
Organism: Lipotes vexillifer; assembly: GCF_000442215.2. NCBI lineage: Eukaryota > Metazoa > Chordata > Mammalia > Artiodactyla > Lipotidae > Lipotes > Lipotes vexillifer. The sequence goes on along the minus strand of NW_006775090.1, from coordinate 264,001 downwards.
TTTAAAGAGAGGAAAAATAATGGCATTGATAGCTCTGATATCACGGCGAGAAGCAGACGCAGTGTTGAGAGCACTTTTAACTAATGAACACGTACTTTAGATAGAGAAGTAGATTCTGACCATTAATGAATTTAAATGAAAGAATGGCATATCCAGTTCAATGATGGACTTATGACCCAGATTTGAGCTACCTGGAATTTAGTATCTTAACCTTTAATCTGATTCCTATCCCTTAGTTAAGAAAATTCCTTCTTTTTGCTTAATTTTAATATGCAATATTTCTGACATTCAATATAAGAAATAATCCACAGCAAGCACCTCATGTATCCATTCCTGATCACATTTCCCCTGTCCCCGACAATTTGATGTTAACGATGCCTCTGCATGTCATTATACTCATTATGTTACTAACTGCACACAATACGTAACATTTTTTATGTTTGTAAACTTTATGTAAATGGCAGCACAGGAAATATTTCCTCCCTCAACTAGCTATTTTTGCTCAACATTGTTTGTGAAATTTATTCATGTTGATTCCTGTAGCTTTAGTTACTGTCACTGCTGTATAGTATCCCATTTCATTAAAATAGCACAATGTATTCACCCATTTTCCTATGCTCAATTTTTCAATATTAAAAACAATGTTGCCCTGAAAATTATTTTTCATGTTTCCTTATGAACATGGCAGTCTCTCTAGGGTGTAGCTAGTAGCCGAGCCCTATAAACGTATCTTACACTTAAGGACCTGTTGCCAAATGGTTCTCCAAGGTGGTTGAATTGATTTACATTTACATTCACAAGGCGTTAGACCTCCCATTGCTCTATACCTTCACCAATGCTTGTACTACCAAATTTCAAAAACTTTTTCAAACCTGATGAGTGTGAAATGGCATTTCATTTACATTTCCCTGATTACGAGTGAGGCTGAGCATCTTTCATGCTTACTGCTGACCCGCAGTTCCTCTTCTTTGACCTACCTGCCCCAAGCCTTTGTCCACTTTCTACTGGGTTGTTCTTATTGATTTGTGGAAAATTCTCCTTCTATTCTAATCCTTTGTTAGTTACACAAAGTTGCAAATATCTTTTCCTTGAATGCAGCGATCTTTTCATTTTGTTGATGGTGCTTTTCTGTGCACAAAGGATTTTCATGTTAACACAGTCAAATTAATCTATTCCCTTATGATTTGTCCTTTCTCTAGTCATTTAGGAAATCCTTCTTTACCCTGAGAGAGTAAATACAAACTCCTACATATTTTCCACAAAAAGCTTTGAGGCTTTGCTTTTTACATTTGGATGTTTAGTCCACCTTGAATTGATTTTTGGTTTTGGTGTGAGCTAAAGGTCCACTATCTTCTCATCAAACATAATCGAATGTCATGGTTCCAATTATTGAACAGTCAGCTCATCCTTGCACCACTGACCTACACTGCCAGCCATCAAATATCAAGTTTCCATCTGTGTGTGGACCATCTCAGAAAATGTTCTTCTTATTCTGGGATAGACAGAGACTCAAACTATACTTAAATGGAGATGCTGAGTGGTTGACAGGCACACTCACAATGAGCTAAGGGACTCATTTCTAACCCAACAACGCGATTATTTCTCAGAAACAATTTCAAATTACTACAGGCCTTTGAGTTCACTTAGAAGTCGATAACATCTCAAACTCCAAGGGAGTAGTTAGAAAAAAGTAAGTGTGGCAATGGTCAATGACCTACTTTTAGTTCTTATTCATTAACTCTGCGCCCTATCTGGTGTTTCTACATTCTCACTAGCCATCTCTTCACCTACCGATTTCTTCGAAGAATTCAATAAGGCAAGCACGTGTTTACCGCATAAAGACACAGACCTACTAGAGAACGGACTTGAGGATATGGGGAGGGGGAAGTGTAAGCTGTGACAAAGCGAGAGAGAGGCATGGACATACATACACTACCAAACGTAAGGTAGATAGCTAGTGGGAAGCAGCCGCATAGCACAGGGAGATCAGCTCGGTGCTTTGTGACCACCCGGAGGGGTGGGATAGGGAGGGTGGGAGGGAGGGAGACGCAAGAGGGAAGAGATGCGGGAACATATGTATATGTATAACTGATTCACTTTGTTATAAACCAGAAACTAACACACCATTGTAAAGCAATTATACTCCAATAAAGATGTAAAAAAAAAAAAAGTGGATACCATTGTACCAAGATACTCTTCCGCCCATTCAGTTAGCAGGTTTCAGTACAGTGCTGCATTCAGGGTAGGGTACTCAATTTGAGAAACTACTCGCAGTTACGAATGCACCCCACCTTCATTAACACGTGACAGGTAGAGAGATACGGAATTACATAGGGAGAAGACTTGCCCTTAAAAGTGAATTCACAATAGAATATCATTAAATGGTGAATTCCCCTAAAAGCATTTTCATTTAATTATTCACAAAATGTGGTTTAGACAACAATCCCAAGAGTCCTTCTCTGCTCTCTACAAGACACACCTAGATAAAGAAGACAGCCTGTGCCCAGGTGTCAGCGGCACACGAAGCACACTGCAATCAGATGAACACAAAGACCCTAGGTACCCTGAAGATCAGAATAATTCCTGCCATTACTAGAGACTTTATACAACTAATTCCATTCCAGGCATAAGCAATTACAGAAGCAAAACAACTGAAGTAGCATGGGCCAGAAAACACTGTTAAGAAGATGTCACTGCTACTCAGGTATTTGCCTCTATAAACGTAAAACTACAATAGCAGAGGGAGATGGGAACCTTCTGGTTCAGTCCTGGGAGCTGCCCTGTCCCGTAGGAAATACCAGGGACAAGGGGTCTCAGCATTTCTCTACACTCAGATGCTTCTCAGCTCCATAGGATTTTTGAGTCATTTCTCAGAAACAAGCAATTCTACTTTTTTTTTTTTTTTTTTTGCGGTACGCGGGCCTCTCACTGTCGTGGCCTCTCCCATTGCGGAGCACAGGCTCCAGATGCGCAGGCTCAGCGGCCATGGCTCACGGGCCCAGCCGCTCCACGGCATGTGGGATCTTCCTGGACCGGGGCACGAACCCGTGTCCCCTGCATCGGCAGGCGGACTCTCAACCACTGCGCCACCAGGGAAGCCCAAGCAATTCTACTTTTAAAGTATAACAGAACCATATACATGGACCAAGCAAAACTGTAGTAATTGCTTAATTAATTGACTTTAGAAACACTGAATAAGCTCACACACAGGTTTTTACAGTATTCCATAATCTGCGAATACCCCCCAGAAAGAAATTTTATAATCTCCATCCTTTCCC
>NW_006775090.1:258844-260713 GCF_000442215.2 Lipotes vexillifer | reverse complement strand
TCCCTACATTAAAGAGGGTAAGAGAGAAGAATGCAACTGAAAAACAACTCTCTGACTTGTTTGGAAGTTACCTCACAACACAAAAATAACAGCATTTCACCTCGCCCCTGTCAGAAGTCCCCTAGACTGTGTCACCTAGAAAACCGGTAAGGGGTAAGTGCTTCTGAGTGCCTTAGGCCTAAAACAAAGATGCAACAGTACTGCTACAATGGAAATATTTCCTCAGGGAGGGCTCTGATACATTCTCAAATATTTCTGCTCTGCTGCCTGCTAGTTGTGTTCAATTTTTTGGCAAGGAGCTTTTATGCTTGTTTCTTTCCACTTTTCTTCTTTGGATAAACAAGCAAGCATTTATTCGATTCCCCACCAGTCTAGCAAAGTCCTGATGAAAAAAGGAAAGGGAAGGAAAGGAAAGGAAAAAAAAGTTCTTGCAAAAAGGGGCTAGAACACAATGGGAACTGAGAGTAGGTGGTGAAAATTAGGACAAGAAGTGAGGGCCTAATAGGGGAGATTAAACCCACTTTCTGAAATTGCTTCTCTAGATGTCCCTGGGTTCGCAACATTGTTCTGCCTAGTCAGGTATGGATACCTCTTCCTCCAGGTAGGAACCGTGGGGTTAGTCTATCTCATGGCCTTTCATTCGGGCAAGTAACAAGTAATGTCAGGCAAGTTAAAGAGGTGAGATTTCACACATTTTTACTCCCTGTGATTGTTGAGAAAAACATATAGGCTAAGAAACTCTATTAGTACTCTGCTACCATTTTTTGTGTGTGTTCATACCTAGAGCTGGAGAGTAGTGCTGTAAATAAATAAATGCTAAATTAAGATTTAAAAAACTATTTCCAAACTCATGGTTACCAACGGGGAAAGGGGTGGGGGATAAATTAGAAATTTGGGATTAAAATATACACACTACCATATGTAAAACAGATAACCAACAAGGACCTACTGTATAGTACAGGGAACTATACTCAATATCTTGTAATAACCTATAATGGAAAAGAATCTAAAAAAGAATATGTGTGTATATATATACAAACATACACACGCACACATATATATATCTGAATCACTTTACTGTACACCTGAAACTAACACAATATTGTAAATCAACTGTATTTCAATAAAAATTTAAAACAAAAAACAAAAAAAACAACGATTTCCAATGCGGATCTAGTCATTTGCCAAAAGGAAAGGATAGCACGACGGCTCAGAACACAAAACCCGGCCCTCAGTTCCTATTCCAGCTCCACACTAACCACTGCATAAATGTGGCCAAGTTACTTCACCTTTCCACACCTGGCTCCTCATCTTTAAAAGGGAGGTAATAATCTGAACCATGCCATACAGGTATAGATCAAAGGAGCTAATACACATGCAACACTTGGAATATTACCTGGAACAGACTGAGTGTGTACTCTGGAAAGGTTAGCCCGTCTGATATTTTCTTTTCTTTTTTTTTTTTTTTTTGCAGTATGCGGGCCTCTCACTGTTGTGGCCTCTCCCGTTGCGGAGCACAGGCTCCGGACGCACAGGCTCAGCGGCCATGCCTCACGGGCCCAGCCGCTCCGTGGCATATGGGATCTTCCTGGAAGCCCTATTTTCTTTTTTAAAAATCAAGTTTCGGATTGCTACTAGCCAACGCTGGTTCCCTAATTTTAAAATAGTGGGTGAAGGGCTTCCCTGGTGGCACAGTGGTTGAGAGTCCGCCTGCCGATGCAGGGGACACGGGTTCGTGCCCCGGTCCGGGAGGATCCCACATGACGCGGAACGGCTGGGCCCGTAAGCCATGGCCGCTGAGCCTGCGCGTCCGGAGCCTGTGCTCCGCAATGGGAGAGGCCACAGCAGTGAGAGGCCCGCGTACCGCAA
>NW_006775090.1:248682-258800 GCF_000442215.2 Lipotes vexillifer | reverse complement strand
AAAAAAAATTAAAAAATAAAATAAAATAGTGGGTGAAATTCAAGGTTTTTGGTGGACAAGAACAAGTAAAAGCTTGTGTGTAGAATACTACAACTGAAGATTAGAGGTATAAGGAAACCATAATGGATGAATTGCCAGTGTTCTTCTCTTGCTGTATGATATTCAGGCACCGTGTGAAGAATTAGGCGTTTTGTGAGCCATCACTCAAGAAGAATGTTTATGAACGCCAGGCTGATGTGCGTGAGTGATGGAGGCCACCTCGGAGGTTTCTGCGCTTCCACACGCAGCCCTGGTCCCTGACCGCCCTTGGAGGGTCCTTCCGCTCCCACCCTCCTGGCTGCACAATCCATCTTCCCTCAAATCTTAATCTTTGGTTCTCAGTGGCTGAGGGTACTTCCTCCTTGGCCTCTGGGCTGTGTTGACATCCTTCTGAAATAGAGTCGAGTGAAACAAGCGAGAATATTTTTCATGTTGTCTATAACTGCCAAAGGCAAGAGCATATTATGCTCAAAATCCTTTAACGAGTGTTATCACCCAAATCTTGATTTCCAGAGAAAGTTTTTCTAACTATTATACTTTGCAATAACCTTTTTTCTAAAGACATCTTCAAAGAACAGTTTAAATAATTTTCTAAATCACTCCTGACGTTGTCCTTTTTACCCACTTCTGTGCTGCGTCAGACCCATAGTCCTTCTTGGTCCAAGGGACGAATTGCAGTAGCTTTCCTTCAGTTGACATTAGCAGAAATGTCAACCAGCTATGTTTGGGGCTTATTTTTCTTTATCATAGTTTCTCTCCCTTCATTGTGCTGTATTAACATTTAAAATGAAATATTCCCAAATCTTTATATTTGCAACTTAACAAAGTCTTTTTCTCTAGTTCTGGAGAACTATAATTAATCCGGGGCTTAATTCTCATTAATCTTCATTTACTGCACAGACAGCCTTTGAATTACTATCCAACGTTGTTACACCTCTGCGCACAAGTAAGTGGAGGGACAGGTGAAGAGAGAGTAGAAAACTGAAACACAGAGGTGCCCTGAGGTGTCCTGCCTATCGCAAAACAGTTCCCCCGAATTCAGAAAAATCAAGCCCTAACCAGATTGATCTGTCGGCACCCTACAGACTTCTCAATTTCCTTGGAAAACCAGACCTAATCGATACAAATATGCATCACTAACAACTGGAAAATTAAAAACTATGTACAAGTACCTAGGGGAACAGGAGGGTTTAGGCCCCAGCACCACGGAAATGACTGGAAAGCTGGGAAAGAATGTTCTGGAATGTAGAGATTCCAGTTAACCCTCATTAACCTTGCTCCCTGTCAATGCTTCTAAACAAACCACGTGTTGGGGTTTGTTTTGTGTTTTATTTTTTATTTTTTCCTCAATTTCTGTTTTTATTCTCATCACAGCCATATGCTAAGTTGTTCATTTACAATTTTAATGGTGTCTCTAGCTCATAAACTCATTATTTCTTTTCCTACTAGCTTATTAGTCTCTTAGCAACCTCACACTGTGAACACGGATTAGAATTGGATAACCTACCCGGCTTTTGACACCACCTTCCAGTTTATGAGCAGTCACTTCAGATACTGATAAACCTATACATAGAAACAAGAAACGCATAGCTGAAATAAATTAGTATCTTGGTGATTAAAGCAAAAACATGCAATCACCAGCTCAGAGCTTCCAAGCCAGGCTGGCAGTCCTCATATCTGATCACTGTTTATTTTGATTTGTTTGTTTCAAAGGTACTTGAGACCATGCACTCCCAGATATTTTTTAAACATTTCTAGTATTCTGGTACATGGGTATTCAGAAGGGAATACAGTTTATAAGTGTTCTTTAAATTTACTGAAAAATGAAAGCCCTCTGAATATCAATCCACGTAGTTCCCTTGGGTTGGAAACTAAAACCCAACATAGGCACTAGATTAAAAAAAAAAAAAAATAGTGTGACATTCTACAAGGCCAATAGATGACAGAAGATATCAGGTAAAAGTTCAGCAGAGCAACAAAGGGAAATATGCCCTGCAGGTTTCCAAACCTCACTCTGAAACCCAGCAGAAAAGAAGAATATGCTCCAAAACAGAGAGTGAACACAGGCCTCCAAAAAAAAATCTATTCTTCACAAATCTACTTGTCACCTATCCCAAGAAGAGACTATTTTGAATAAAATCTCTACGTTTGGGGAAAACTGTTCTCTTTGGCAAGTCATAGGCCTTTCAAGAAAAAAGTTGTTCCAAAATCAAAGAGTTCTCGGAAGCCTTTCAATCTTTCCATTCCTTGGACACCGTAGACACTGCAGTGGCAAACATCTTCGTTCCCTCTTTCCACACACCTGCACAGAGCTGAAACTGTTTCCCGTCCATCACTTTAAGGTGTGAGACACACAGGCTGGATTTCTGAACATCTCTGTTCCCTTAAGACAACATCTAGTCCAAACCATTCCTTTTCTGGGACAACAAATTATTTTGTCTCTAACCAGAGACTGCAGAGATTTCAAGTAGTAGCTGGCAGTTCTAAAAAGCATTTGTGCCCACATCGGCAGTTTCAGGAAATTTTACTGTTGAACTTCCCAGGAAGCTGATAAACATCTGTCTGGTTTCGCATTTAGATTCTTAATACCAGGAGAATATACAGCACAAGTGGAATTTCTTCAAATTAGATATTTATACCAGCAACAAAACGTTATAGACTGTACCAGCTTGAAAAGGCTGAAGGGGAGAAAAACAATGCTCTACAAAGGATGGGTGAGTGACCTCTGCTTCACCCTGGGCATCGTTCAATAAGCTGGAATGAAAACACGTTCCACTGAACTTCTTTTCTGTTCCTCCCCTTGGAACCCAGCCCTTAGAAAAGTGTAGTCTGGCAGAAATGCTAGCAGTGTCACACCAAAATGGCTTCTAGACAATGCAGAAAATATGTAGCCTCCTACTCACACAAAGCAGCACTTCATCACTATATGAAAAAGAACAAAGCTGCGTCTTCAACGTGCAAGGCTGAACTTTTAGAAGCACTTGAACTTACAAATATTCCCCAGGCCATAGGTACAGAAATATTGTTTGGTTTCTTCAAGACCTGCTATGCTTCTGTTAGCACAGGACGAATCTACTTTTGAAACCAAATCCACTTTAGGCTGTGATGTGTTCCTCTGATGGCTAATCACACTTGCTCAGGTAGAGCAGGACCATGACAAATCACTCAGAGGTAACATAGTCCACGCTGGTCTCAGATCTCACTGCACCTGCGTTTTCCTAAAATTGTGGAAAGTATTTTTTTTCATGTATTTTTCATTTGTCCCTTGAACTTGTAGTTTCTGAAGAAAAGCCCCATTTCCTTAAAAAAATAAAGCATATCCTTTATAATGAAATCTTGACCACACGTTTTTGAGACGAGCATTGTGCTAGTTATAACACAGATTTTATGAACACAACTCTTACCTGCATATAGTAGTCTTGAAAATAAATTCTTTCACAATGACTGTTGGGGGGAGGGGGGATGCTCTGTGCCTTATTCTCTATGAACTAAATAAATCACTTCATTATTCTGGTGATCACACCCAGAATGTCTTCCATCACAATTAACCAGTAACATGAAAGAGAACATTTCTTGAGACATCCTACTCAGATATAGAGAAGGGTTGGTTTACTAAAATCACAACTGTATGAAAGAACATGGACAAGGGCTGAAAAGTGTGAGTTTGAGTAACAGGATTAAGGATTTCGGCTCTTTCACAAGAAAACTTTTAAATGGTTATTACACTGATATTTGAATAAAAGTAATTAAAAGAAATCACCTGGAAGTATAAAAATTAATACCTTCTTGTGTAAGCATATTGCACATCCTCAGAAAGCTATTGTTTAACCAACTTCCCCAAGCCAAGATAAAAAAGTCAGATGCTAAGAGTTATGGCCCATTTTCTCCCTCATTCCTCAGAGCTTCCACCAAACTTCTCCTGGCACAGTTGGGCTTCTTTCTTTTGGGGGAAGGAAAAAAAATACATTTTAAAGACAAACTCACTAATTCAACCGTATTTGCAGAATACCTGCCATGTTTCAGGTACTGGAGTATGGTGAGCAGGACAGTGGGCTGGGTGTAAGAGCGGGGGACACAAAAAGAAAGGATGGAAACGTCTCTAGGAGACTCATCTTCCCAGAGAGAAGTTCTGTACCATCTAGAGCTGCATTTTACAAAAATTGATATTCAAATATAGCATTGAATGAAACTCATTTAGTAAATATGAAAAAGTGGAAAGGGCAAATGTAGGATTTTTATGTGCACTCAATTTCTCAAAGCAATAAACCATTTTACCATAATGTTTCCTGCAGAGCCTCTCCACTGGAGATAGATATTGCTGGACAACATTGATAATATAGGAATCTCCAAATTAAGGAAATAAATTTTGGGCAATGGAGAAAAGGGTAGAAGATGTAGAAAGGTAGAAAATAAAGTTGAAAATGAGCTGAAGGTAAAATGTCCAAAAAAAAAAAAAAAAAAAAAAAAAAAAATAAAGTTGAAAATGCGCTGACGGTAAGGAAAAAATCCAAAAAAAAAAAAAAAAAAAAAAAGAACAGATAAAATAACAAAAGCCAGGGAGAAAAATCCATATGCATGATTCATGTGAAAAAGAGCTCATCAAAAGTCAAACTAAAGCAAAACAAGTAAGAATGATCTGAATTTTAACAGGAAAAAGAAAACTGTATAAGTATACGCAGTAAACGAATTGCAAGAGGAAGTGAAATTTAAGATAATCCAAGATGAAGTCGGATGGGCTTTGCATACAAAAAAAATAGTACTGTCTGAAAACATAAGAGTAAACATGTCCATAAAAATATATAACTTCTACTTTTAGAATACACAATTATGGAATTATAATAAGCTTGGAATTATAGAATTGCAGAATTAGAATAAACTAGAATAGAATTATACTAGATTGCTTTTTCTTTGAAGTCTTTCCTTGAAATCTAAGATTAGTTGACGTATCTGCACCTAGAAAGGGTTTCTTTTCAAATGTTCCACTGTCCGTGGAAATAATCATTTCCTGATAAACACATACCACAAAACAACTTAGCATCCATGCATGGACCAGACAGAAACAACTTGGCAACTCTCATTCATATCTACTTTCACAGGAGAGATCTAGCCTAGGAGTCTCCAAACAAGAAAAACAGGAGAATGCATGTAGAGTCACAGAGCACATGTGAGGCTTCCTTTCATTTACAAGTGTAGCTTTAGGTTGGGTAGGACCAGATAGATGTCTGTGAACTTAGCTTAGTTTTTGTGTCTGTAGCAGATTAGCTCTGTCGGCTAGAGACCTGTGTTAGGTCACAGTCAAGACTTAGGGCCATTTGGGAGTCTAATGGCTTTCTCTGTTTCATTAGTCCCAACTCGACTTGAACACTGGCCATTTGCCTTTTCAACACTATTGTACACACACACACACACACACACACACACACACACACACACACACACACAGAGAGACTATGGGCAAAAGAACACAGGTGGGTTGTTCCTTAGCTCACTCAGGGGATGCATCAGATGCACCAAAACCAGAGGGGCGTGCTCTCTGGATGCTGAGTCAGCAATGCTGCCTCAGACAGAAGAGATCACTAGTTTGTAGTGAGATGGAGAAATGGAAAATATACCCACAGGAAGAATGTAAAGGAGAAAAATCTACATTCGCTTCTCAAAGGCCCTGATCTCATATTTTGGTTTTCATCATATCCAGGTCACTACTGATTATCGAGATGTACTGTTATTCATGTAACTCTAAAAAGTAGAGAAATCATCAATTAAACCACGACACAATGCTTTTTGACCACACTCTTCTGTTTCATACTTTCTGTAAGAGCTCTTTTAGATTCAGACTTATCATATATCACGTTGCTCTGTTCCTGTGCCTTTATATATACACTGAATGGCATAATCTTTTTGAAGGCAGCTTACAGGGCAATTAAATCCCATCTACCTTAAATGACGTGATGACAATATGGGCAGTTATATCCAGTCTGCACAGCAATCACAATTATGTCACGATGGCCACCTGGCTGATAACAATTTAAAGATGTCACAGACTCTAAGATATATCCCAACTGCAGAATAAAATGTAAAAAAAAAAAAAAAAAACTTAAAAATATAGGAAATAAAGTAATTTATATTACCATTTCTGACTATAGCTGTTATGTTTTAAACATGTGAACACCCAGAAACATGATAATCATGAAGCAATTATTTTCCTGGCTATAAGTTTTATCTTTAAATATTACCATTTGACATTAAGCTTTATAGTCCCTGTGTGTGTGTACATGTGCACATAGCCATTTGGCTGAGATGAAAGAATATTGCCTGTGTACGTTCAGGTTTTCAGAGATTTGGGTAATCATTTTGCTTCCAGTGTTCTGGGCTTTATGGATGGAAGGCATTTTAGAACTGCCAATCAAAAATCACTTATACTTTACCACTTTACAAATGCAGTAACACGTTAATATGTAAAATTATATACAAAAATTCTGCCTAGCTTTATGTGGGCAACAAAATAATTCATCTTGTTTACTTACAGTGCACACATCGTATCAGGCAATGGAAATCACATAAAATTTTAGATAGGAGAACATCAGGGCTAGATTCTTGTATTTGGCTGTTGGACTGAAAACACAAAATACGCAGGGAGCATGACAATCTCAGCACTTTTTTAAAAAAATAGAAGTGGTGGGCTTCCCTGGTGGCGCAGTGGTTGAGAGTCCGCCTGCCGCTCAGGGGACACGGGTTCGTGCCCCGGACCGGGAGGATCCCACATGCTGCAGAGCGGCTGGGCCCGTGAGCCAGGGCTGCTGAGCCTGTGCGTCCGGAGCCTGTGCTCCGCAACGGGAGAGGCCACAGCAGTGAGAGGCCCATGTACCGCAAAAAGGAAGGAAAAAGAGAGAGAGAAAAAAAATAGAAGTGGTAATATTAACCACAACGTGTAAACAGGTAACCGCAGGACAGTTGCTTCATCAGATGCTGTGCCCTGCTTACCAGCGCTGAGGATTGCTTATCTCCTAATATCTCTAATAACAGCTAACACAGTCATGCAAAGATTCAGTCTTTCAAAAGATTCCATTTCTCTCTTCTTTGATGATTTTATGATTGTCATACTTAACTTCACACTTTATCTCTGCTAAGAAAAATAACACCCCACCACAAGAGCCCTGTCCATTTTACATTAGACACTGTTCCTCCATTTCTAAGGCATTTAAAAATTGATGTCTACACCAAATCCCCTTCCCGATTCTTTCAGCTCTTCATAAGAAAAGGGGAAAAAAGTACAAAACAAAATTTGCTCATTATACCAGAACTAAACTGCATTATAAGGAATAATGTTTGAATTTTTAAATATTATTTGCTCCTAATGGGGGCAAGTCAGCCCTGGCCTTCCTGGAAACAGAACAAAAAGCATCTCTGTGGTGAACCACACCCAAAAGGTTTCACAAAACCCTTAACCATCAAGTCCTCTCCCCATTAGCCAGACATTCCTATTAGAAAAGTCACCATGCTGATTTAAGACATGGTCTAGCCCAGTTTCTGCATAAACACTTGTTCAACTAAGCCTCACTGGTGAACTAACAAAGCAGGCTGTTGATGTCCAGAGGAAAAAAGACACTTAAGTAGTCAACTCCAAGGACCCAGAAAGTGCCATTAACCCAGAATTGAAAAAAATTAGGTGGGTACGAGGGATTGAAAGGCAGTAAATTAATTACATCTCAACATTATATGAAAAGAAAATAACCACGTTGCACTTATTTGCCTTTGTCTAAAGAGGTATGATTAATTTAGATTAAGCTAAATACCAAGATGTTTTGCTGCATTTGCCTAATAACATTTACATCCCCTCGTGGTGATCTGGTGGCCAAGGCAACAGAGATACTGCATCAGCAGACCATATGGATGAACGTAATTCTGGCTCTTGGTGTCTGAGTATCTTCCTGACTTCTATTCTAGTTTGGGAAGTCTTAACTCCAACCCTAGATGCTCAGTTAGGCAACTGGATAGCAATGGTTTCCTCTGGAAACAACAGAGATAAATGAAAGATTTTAGCAAAAGGTCCAATTAGATATATGTACCCTTGGAGTTACAGCTTTGTTGGGCTAATCTGAGAAGGGAAGATGACGAATTTTCTGTTGTTCTGAAGGTGGGAATGGCCATTATCTCTAAGTCAAAGCTATCAAGATAGATTTATTGAATTCCTACTATGTATACTGCATGTGCACTGTATCATGATGTTACAACACTAGAGCTTCACTGTCCAATAGAATAAAATGTGGACAACATTCATTTTCTAACAGCTATATTAAAAAGTAAAAAGAAACAGATGACATTAATAACATTTTAATTAACCCAACATGTAATACATATTAAAAGGTTGTTATTTCACATTCTTTTCTTTTGTACTAAATCTTCAAAATCTGGTATATATATTAGACTTACAACACAACTTAATTGGGACTAGGTGTTTTTTTTTTGTTTTTGTTTTTGTTTTTTTTGCGGTACGCGGGCCTCTCACTGCTGTGGCCTCTCCCGTTGCGGAGCACAGGCTCCGGACGCGCAGACTCGGCGGCCATGGCTCACGGGCCCAGCCGCTCCGCGGCACGTGGGATCTTCCCGGACCGGGGCACGAACCCGTGTCCCCTGCATCGGCAGGCGGACTCCCAACCACTGCGCCACTAGGGAAGCCCGGGGACTAGTTTTAATTACAAGTTTTCAAAGTCACATATAGCCTGTTGCTGCCATACAGGACAGCACATCTCTAGACCTTTATATTACAGAATACAGCAAATTGAGGCCCCATCCACATCCTTTAGAAAGAGAGAGGTTCTGTTGCCTGTTTGCCCAGTATCTTAAAAAGGTAGGTCATTACTGACCTCCTACACTCCAGTCCCCAAATATTGCTGTCTTTTTGACAACAATATGTTCTCAAAAAGCTGAGAGAGCAATGTAAGCCCTAGAGATTAACTTTGGAGGATGACCTGCCTGTCTATCCAATTGGTACCTGAAGAAGAAAAACACCCAACTGGGGTAAAAAGGATGAGTTTTACTGGGATGGTTCCCAATATAAGATAAAATGACAAGATCTGGTATCTAGAAGGAATGGAGAAGGATGGTTCCAGTTCCAAAACTCTTACCTTCACACAGGCACACGTAACCTTAGTGGGAAATACGATTGCTGAAAGGGACAAGGCAAACAAAGTGCTGCTCAGAATTGTGATTATGGAAAACGGGCATATTCATATTGAAAGCATTCAGCCAGGTGGTGGGTCCATGGGCGAGAAATGCATGAAGTGTTTGTATAGTCTGTGGTTAAGATGATGTTCATCTTCCCTTTATCCTGAATCTGTCATCGGCTGCTTTTCATTATTGCTCTCCTGCCGTGACGCTCGATGCCTCATTTTTGACCTTTCAGTAAATAGGCTGTCTGTAGACTGATAAGGACCGTAGGTCGATTTTTATGCTGGTGCATGTCAGAGACCTCCTGACCTGCAAGCAAACCTTTTTCTGAAATCAATGCCCTTCCTCTCTCTTCCCATAGCAACTTCCCCCACTCCACTCCACCTCACCCCAAACCCAAATAGACAATGAAGCTAAGTAATCATACAGGGACTTGGCAAGTAGGATCTATTATGTGAATTGGAGAGATGAAAAATGCAGCTATGACATCTGACAACAGAACCAGTTTCTTTAGGTTTTATCCATTAATTCAGCTAACAGTACTGAGCAAATACCTTCTGTCAGACACCAGGTTAGACACTGTGTTTAGGATGCTGAATAACATATGGTCACTAACCTCCAAGTCCTACCATCTAGGAGGAGGGAAGACAAGCAAACATAAACTACAGGACAATGTGACTAGGATGCACAAGGACACTGTGGGAGTACAGGTGAGGGGCATCCAATCAGGCTGGGGGACTCAAGCAGGGATCTGCGACAGACATGTGAGGGGAAGTTGGAAGGACTCACCAAATTCAGATGAGTACAGAAATAGGAAGTGCAAATAAAGGAAGATGGAAATATATGCAAGTTCATCAGATTAATCCATACGGCTGACACAGACACGAAGGTTGTGTGTGGGGTTAGGGAAA
>NW_006775090.1:203558-248653 GCF_000442215.2 Lipotes vexillifer | reverse complement strand
AAAGAGTGGCCATTATAATATGAGTGTCCGAGGGTTGTGAATAATAAAGAAATAAGCAAACAACAGATCATTACAAGCTTATAATTCTAAATGGAGTCCCAACTTTTGTCCGTGGCCATTACGGAGTAGACCCTGTATCCACTAGCTACTCCAGGTTCACTGCCATGAACACAGAGCCCAGCAATAGGTTCTCCCCCTTGGGGTCAGGCCAGGAGCCCTCCACCTGGTGCACCCCCCTGCCTAGTCCTAGGTGTCTACCCTTTTTTGTCTCAGTCCTCCCTCTTCCTTGGCTACATCCTCTGCCTGAGTGAGTGCCATCATATGTACTTAACTCAGGGACCACCAGTCCCAGAGACTTGTACAAATTAATGAAGGAGGTAAAACTTTCTCCAGTCTCTGAGAGCCCATGAGTACAGGTCCAGGCGCTGCCGGCTGAATGCCAACAGGCTTCCATGCTGTACATCTGCACAAGTGCCTCCTCAGCACATCTGTCTGGGGGAGGGGCTTATTTCAACTCATCCTGTGTTTGAGAAATGAGACTGTGAGGAGACTGGCTGCTGAGAAGAGGAGAGAATGAAAATCTGGGGTTGGGAACACAGTCAACTTGTAAAGAGCAATGATTCGATGCAACTGCAGGATGGAGTTTGACAGGATTCCTAAAAGAAAATGAAGGGAAGCAGAGTAAGCAGAAGAAAACCAGAAACCAACTCTTCAAATAGGTCTTGAACCATTTTCGATCCCTTCGGTGGAGGTCTTAAGAGTGACAATGAGACCAAAGGACCAAAGGCACACAAGTGGTACCATCTGGGCCTCATTTTTATTGGAGAAAATTAGAACCATATTTCAAAGCAGACTGGATAACCAAATGCACATTGCCAACAACTCCATCCAGAGGAGGCAGAAGGGTGACACCAGGAGATTACCTGGAAATGGCTCACCCTCATTGGGTGAAGGTGGGAAGGAGGAGGTGAGTGTGTGAGAAAACTCCCCAGTGGTTACAGCGGTATCTGCCACATACAGTCCCATCACGAAGGGGATGAGATTAAGGACCCTCAGGGGCCACGGTGGGTGGGAGACGGTGTGTTCTTCAGAAAACTGTCATCACAATGCATGAATAGTATTCTCTCACCCTCTTCCCAAGAATAATGAAATGGCCAGAATCCAACGGTCAGTTATCTTGTCCTCATGCTTTTATCACTGACAGTTTATCACGGACAGTTTTAATTTTTATTCAGCATTTATTGAACACAACCACCCTTGATGTGAGGGGAGGTAGTGAGTGCTGTGAAGACCACGAAAAGAGCAAGTCAATTACTCACAAATGGCAGGAATCTCCACAAAAGGTAATGGGGTGACTTGTACCCTTTTGGCCTCTTCCCAATTCACAGACCAATAGCTAAGTGCATATTTGTTTTTGAACTGATTGCTATGAAGCAGAAACATCACCATGGGTACCCTTACTAGTAAAGAGGAAAGTGACGTGGCCCAGAGAAGAAAACAAGTGAAAGAAGGATCAGAGAAAAATCTTAAGTTAATTAGAATCAGTTCTTTAAGGCGAAGACCCTTTCAGAAAATGTGTATGTTCACTCTCCAGGGGATGACAAGGGCTATTAGTAGCCCACCCAACATCCATTTTCTTCTCAACAGAACCCTGATTTTGGCGATGTGGAAGGTGGCACTGTGTTTTCAGCCTCACTCAAGGCTGAGCGCGGCTATGTGACTGAGTCCTGACCAATGAAACGCACTTGCTGGTCACCTGGGTTTCTGGGAGAACTCTTTGAAAGCTGGCTTACTCCTTTTGCCTCCTGGTTTGACCCTTCTGCCTTCCAGAAAGGCAGGTGTGACCCTGCAGGTGGCCCATTCCTCTTGCAACCACAAGGCAACTCTGGCAGAGCTAAAAGGTGGAAGAGTGGTGATACCCACCCTGGACACCTAGATGAAAGAACGCATTCCCGATCTGTTGAAGCCACTGTTTATTCAGATTTTCCGTTATGTGCAGCTGAACGGAATCTTAACTGATAAATGATTTATTCTCAAAGTTCCATCAGAATCAAAACCTTACATTTTTTACATCTGTTCTATGTTCCTTATGACATTCAGTAATTAAATCCTGAATTCTCTGTTAAAAAGGTACACTTAATGAAAACTGCCAGGTTTCGTTCTGCAGTCAAGAAGGACATTTGAAAACTTAATTGCTATGGATAATAAAGACCAGTTTTTCTTCACTACTGAGCTGAATATATTTAGCACAATGCACTACTATATAATTGGATTATAAGATTTAGAAAGGAATAAAAGTTGGTTTCACTCGTTCGTATAATGCCTCTAGCTTGACCTTTAAGTAAAAATCATTAAAAATTTTGAACAGTAGGGGCTCCAGCTTTGACTTAAAAGTACCAATGAACTGGAATGAACACCTGTTTTCTTACTTAAAATAATTTGTAATTTGGTGATTCAACGTTGTTATTTATGTATATAGTCAATGAAATTCATTTGTTGCTTTTTTGTATTAAGCAACACGAATTTCTTCTTTTTTTAAATTAATTAATTTATTTTTCTGCATTGGGTCTTCATTGCTGCACACGGGCTTTCTCTAGTTTCAGCGAGCCGGGGCTACTCTTTGGTGCGGTGTATGGGCTTCTCACTGCAGTGGCTTCTCTTGTTGCAGAGTATGGGCTCTAGGCACACGGGCTTCAGCAGTTGTGGTACAAGGGCTCAGTAGTTGTGGCTCACGGGCTCTAGAGCGCAGGCTCAGTAGTTGTGGCACATGTGCTTAGTTGCTCTGTGGCACGTGGTATCTTCCCGGACCAGGGCTTGAACCCGTGTCCCCTGCATTGGCAGGTGGATTCTTAACCACTGTGCCACCAGGGAAGCCCAACATGAATTTCTTACATGTTTTGTTTTCCCTCCAAACATATTTTGAACAGAAATTAGGGCTTTTTCTCTTTCTTTTTTTTTTTGTCATGGCCTTTCTCCATCTTTCTTTAGCCAGTCAAAATGTAGTTTCCTCCCCAAGAAGAGGCCAGAGTATGCAACAAAAAGCTGTCAATTCAAGGAACGAATGAGTAAAAGGAGCCTGACAATTCGTTTTTTTATATATTTGAAGATGAGTAATAGTAAAAGCAGGAGGAACCCTATGGAGTTCTGCCATCACACAGAAGCTCTGGCCATCGTCAATCTTGGACATGCTGACCACCACCAAGAGCAGCCAAGGGTATAACCACCTCCAACATGGGCGGGAAGCCTCGCTCTCAGGCAGAGGTAGATAAACACAGCTGTTATTCTTCTTGCTTTAAACCCCTCCATGAAAAAGTTCTAATTAAAGTTACTTTAAAATGCATCACAATCGCAGAATCCTTGCACCATCAGCCATGCTCAGGCACACGTGGGGAGGGCATTAGGAATATAGGGGAGGGTTTCCTTTGGAGCCCATCGTTTTCCCCAGTGAAAACACAATGCACTGGTCACTTTATCACATTCAGATCAAAGCTGGAGAAGCTGGAACTAGAAGGAGCTTGGGAATCTTGTCCAAGAGTCTGGGGTGCTGAAGAGTTTGAAACCAGTCTTCAATCCAGGGCTCTCATCACTACACTGGACTGTGAATGCTTCGAGCATGAAACTTAGACACTTACCCACTACAGTCCTATCCCAGTTTTTCCTACCTTTACTCTGCTCTCTATATTTATATATAACCTCCTTTCTTGTTTCCCCTAAACCCTCCTATCATCAAAAACTATGGTCTTTGGGCTTCCCTGGTGGCACAGTGGTTGGGGGCCCGCCTGCCGATGCAGGGGACACGGGTTCGTGCCCCAGTCCGGGAAGATTCCACATGCTGCGGAGCGGCTGGGCCCGTGAGCCACGACTGCTGAGCCTGTTCGCCCGGAGCCTGTGCTCCGCAACGGGAGAGGCCACAGCGGTGGGAGGCCCGCGTACCGCAAAAACAAAACAACAACAAAAAAACCTATGGTCTTCTTACAAAATCCCAGCCATCTTCTTGGGTTCTCTTTTTCTTTTCCTTTAGACCACTCTGTCTCCTCTCACATTTTCTTTCTCCTTCATCTATTTTCCCCTAGGACAGTCCCTCCACTGCCTAATGGAAGGCACATTGGAAAACCTCTGAGCCATTGTGTGGGTGTGGGGAGCTTGGGTGGAATGTGGAAAGTAAACAGAACTGGGAGCCAGAAAGCCTGAGCCTCAGCTCTGATTCTATCACTAGCAGACGATCTGATCTTGGGGAAGGAGATTCGTCTCACTAGGCTTCTATTTCCTGATGGCAACACGAGGGCAATGGAACCAGTGCTCTCTAAGGTCTGTAATTCCACAAACCATTTATTAAGTAACTACACCATGGATGATGTTTCAAAAGATATTGCACCTCCAAGGACTCACAATTTATTGGGTACAAAAATAATTCTCAAGGGCTTCCCTGGTGGCACAGTGCTTGAGAGTCCGCCTGCCGATGCAGGAGACGCGGGTTCGTGCCCCGTTTCGGGAGGATCCCGCATGCCGCGGAGCGGCTGGGCCTGTGAGCCATGGCTGCTGGGCCTGCGCGTCCGGAGCCTGTGCTCCGCAAATGGGAGAGGCCACGACAGTGAGAGGCCCGCATAACGCAAGAAAAAAAAAAAAAAAGAAAGAAAAAAAATAATTCTCAAACTTGACTTTGTTTAAGAACCAACCAGGAAAACTTGTTTTAACAAGTGGATTCCTAGTTCCCACTTTGACAGATCCTAGTATGGTAAGTCTGATGAAGTGGAGCCCAGGAATCTGCTATTTTCTGCATACCTCGCGTTGTCCTAAACTGGTCAGCCTTTGGACAATACTTGAAAACCCTACCCGACGGAAAAGGAAAGTCAGACCATCACTGCCACAATGTCCATAAACAGATGGATTTGCCCTTCCCTCAAGGAGTTTCCTATGTTGCCAAATAATAAGAATTAAAAAAAACAGTGGCTGACATTTGCCAGACACTGACTAGGTGCTAGGTATTGTTCTAAGGGCTTTATGTATGTTACAAACTTATACTAACTCATTGAACTCTTCTCAAAAGCATCTTAATTAGAAACATAATTTAATAATTTTTTCCTAAAATTATTAACTACATGACCTTCAGGGATGCACACTGGATTTGGGAACAATCAAAATGGGTGAAGTCAAGAGAGTAGACCAATAAAGGTAGATGGGTCAAAAAAAAAAAAAAAATTGATCTTAAAATGTCTGCCCCAATGTCTGGCGGACTGGATCTATGTCTTCTTAGAGAGAGTGTGTGGCAACTGACACCTAACAGGAAACCAAGATATTGAATGTCTGAAACCAAAGAAAGATAAATTCAACTATTCTTTCCTTTAACAAATAGTGGAGTCTACTCGATATACAAGTTTATGAGAGAAACAAAGATTAAAAAGTATGTAACAGCACCATTTATGGAATATTTTCTGTATTCTAGGCAGTTTATGTAAATTCTTATTGTCATAAATACCGTATAAAGATTAGAAATAATCATCCCTAACACTTACTGATCAGAGCACTAAGGATGTAGAGAAAGAGAGGAAGTATAATAACAGAGGACCCCAGGGCAGAGCCTGAGAGTCTCCAAATTTAAGAATTAAGGTACAGGAGATCTTCAGTGGAGACAAAAACAACAGTTAGTGATGGGGTGGAAGGATAACCAAGAGAGAGTATGGTATGTCTGAAGCCAAGAGAGAAATGATTTTAAGGCAGAGAGATGTCAACTGTGTTGAAAACTACTAAGAGATGAGGTGAAGAGGAGGGGAAAGCTGGCCAGTGGTTTAGCACAGGGGCTCCGCACAACCTTGTCAGGAGCAGAAGTCAAGTGGGGAAGGTCTTGGCCAGACTGAAGTAGGCTAAAGGGTGAATTAACAAGTACGCATCTATCAGTAAAAGTCTCCCCAAATAATCTAATCTTGATTAACAAGGTGAAACAGGTCTTCTGAAATAGAAAGTAAAGGGAAAACACAGTATTAATAATACAGAGCTCCATATGTGAAGGGAAAGCAAAAGAATTCACAGTTATTCTGACTCTCTGGGACCAAACCAGTTTGAACGAGAGGCTGTGGCTATGCTCAGACAGGAGTGACAGCCATGACAGGCACAGTTCACAGAAGGCAACACAGATGGGTCTTTGAAGAAAACAGGAACTGAGAAGCATGATGTGGTGACAGAGACAGTGATGGAGAAGTAATGAGAAAATCCAGAACAATTCTGACAGAATGCCAAGGAGGCATGGTGTACACATGTCCGAGAATGACACACAAAGACCAATTACCAACCAGAAAAGTAACTGCCAACTACAGCGGGAAGAAGCCAGAACTGGGAGGAAGAATATTATTCACACATCAGCTACACAAAACAGAGATGTTTCCACAAACAAAACTTGCATTCTTAGACCCTGCACATTCTTCACACGTGGGGGAAACTGACTATATATGAAGACTGGGGAGTGGGCTGTTCTACATAACAGTAAATAGGCAGTGATAAGAATGTATAATATTATAGCTAAAGTTTAATGACCAAAATAAAGTCTAAATCCACACACTGCTCAATTACAGGATATCATCACCTGCCAAACAGGCTTCTTGAAAGGGAACACCTTCTCCCCACATGCCACTTCCCAAGATATACTGTGATTTATAAGGATCAATAATCAGAAGTACCATCTCATTAGATAAGCTCATATGTCTACACAGATTGATTTCTGCTTTCAAGAAGATCACTCAGATTTTCACTAATGACTAACAGCTTCTTAAGTCAGATCAGTCTCCAGTCTGAAAAAAAAAACCTTAATTTAATATAAAAAATAAGTCTCTACATGCAGTATCCTTTGCCCCAGTATTAAACAAAAGGCACAAAGTGCTACATCCCTGAAAGTGGAAGTGAGAAAAGGTGCCAGATCCCACTTCCTCTGGAGATAGGAAAAATGCTTGAAAAGGACTCACACTTTGAAAAAGTCCTAAAATTTGTGAAGATCCATTTTTGAACCCACAGTGGAGCCTGATAAAAGGGCAGGGCTTTGCTGAGACTCCTAGGCAATGGCTCAGCCCTGCACTTAGACCCAAAGAATCTCTGAGGGGAGACTCTAATGGTGATGAAAAGCCTGGATGTAATATGCCCTTTAATGAAACTTTGAGCCTACCTCTCAAAGTCTGGGGGGATCGGGTGCTTTACATAAAGAATCTCTGGGAAGTGCCAAGAGCTCAGGCTCTGGGGCAGGCACTGGGAAGCCCTGTGCCACTGAAGTGTCTCATAGTCAGTAACAGACTCTCTGTTACTGGCCCAAAGAGGGACCACCTGACGTTACTCTCATACGGCAGATTTTCTGAGCTTAGAGAACTCTCTTGAAATAGAAAAACCAAATGAGGACTGCCTTCTGCCCACGAGAACCTAGACAGCATCTTCAATGATTCCTAACTACCACTTTCTCCTCTTTTGCTGTCACCTTGGCAGGGGCTGTCCCTGATTAACCAGAGACCAATAAAGTGTATAGTTTATCCTTAACAAGATTTTAAAAAATTAATAGAAGGTGATAGAGGAAAAGAGAAATCCCTGTCTCGGAGAAATAAAAAAGTGTTACTGATTGTGTCTCACATAACAATCGCAAACGCGACTGGTTATAAATTACTCAAAGATATCACACAGACTCCTAAGCGCTGAAGGAGATGGGTCTTTGCCATGTGACAGAAATGTGCTCCATAGCTTTAAGTGGAGAACAAGATCTAGTGGTCATCCTAAAACCGATCCTACCTTCTTCCTACTACCTTGGTGCATGACTTGATGCCCAGGGTCCAGAGCTGATGACATCAGTGGGGAAGGGGAGTGCACACAGAGCAAATGGAAAGATAAGGAGGGCTTCCCTTGCGGCGCAGTGGTTAAGAATCTGCCTGCCAATGCAGGGGATGCGGGTTTGAGCCTGGTCTGGGAAGATCCCACATGCCCCGGAGCAACTAAGCCCATGCGCCACAGCTTCTGAGCCTGTGCTCTAAAGCCTGAGCAACAACTACTGAGCCCATGTGCCATAACTACTGAAGTCCGCATGCCTAGAGCCTGTGTTCCGCAACAAGAGAAGCCACTGCAATAAGAAGCTCATGTACCACAACGAAGAGTAGCCCCTGCTCGCCGCAACTAGAGAAAGCCCACACACAGCAATGAAGACCCAACGCAGCCAAAAATAAATAAATTAAATAAATAAATTTATTAAAAAGAAAAGAAAGATAAGGAAAGAACTAAAAGTAATTATAGGGGGAAAGGCATGAATCCATCTGAATTAGAACTAAATTCCAAAGGAAAGAGCATAGAGTATAAACATTAGAGGGAACATATTTTAGCTGTAGTCAAAAGCTGGTTACATACAGTTGGATACCTCACCACACAATGCCATTATTTTGACATCTAATATCTTTTAAAAATGCTAACAGAAGTATAAAATGCATAGGCCAGAAGGTAAGCTTTTTCTCTAAACTTAGTAGTGATTCTCTCTTCCTAAGTTTGAAGTTTTGCTTAACCTTCATAGTTTCAGAGAAATGAAGAAAATAAAAAGGATTCCACAGAAGAGTGAAACAGAACTAAAGGGGTGAAAAGGGGGTACTTCGGTTAAGCACTACTTGACCTTGAAAAGACTGAGATGCCTCAGATTTCTAACAGTTCTTCCCAAAGGAATCATGGCAAACAATTCTCCATTTTCATCACATTGAGAGAGATATATCCAGACAAGACGGTTATAAACACAGTTCGATACTTCTTTTAAACATTTTTAATTTAATTTTTTTATACGGCAGGTTCTTATTAGTCATCAGTTTTATACATATCAGTGTATA
This sequence comes from Lipotes vexillifer, assembly GCF_000442215.2. Classification (NCBI taxonomy): domain Eukaryota; kingdom Metazoa; phylum Chordata; class Mammalia; order Artiodactyla; family Lipotidae; genus Lipotes; species Lipotes vexillifer. The sequence goes on along the minus strand of NW_006775090.1, from coordinate 239,825 downwards.
CATGTCAATCCCAATCGCCCAATTCATCCCACCCCCACCCCCACCCCGATTTCCCCCCTTGGTGTCCATACGTTTGTTCTCTACATCTGTGTCTCAACTTCTGCCCTGCAAACCGGTTCATCAGTACCATTTTTCTAGGTTCCACATATATGCGTTAATATACGATATTTGTTTTTCTCTTTCTGACTTACTTCACTCTGCATGACAGTCTCTAGATCCATCCACGTCTCTGCAAACGACCCAATTTCGTTCTCTTTTATGGCTGAGTAATATTCCATTGTATATATGTACCACATCTTCTTTATCCATTCATCTGTCAATGAGAATTTAGGTTGCTTCCATGACCTGGCTATTGTAAATAGTGCTGCACTGAACACTGGGGTGCATGTGTCTTTCTGAAATATGGTTTTCTCTGGGTATATGCCCAGTAGAGGGATTGCTGGGTCATATGGTAATTCTATTTTTACTTTTTTAAGGAACTTCCACACTGTTCTCCATACTGGCTGTATCAATTTACATGCTCAACAACAGTGCAAGAGGGTTCCCTTTCCTCCACACCCTCTCCAGCATTTGTTGTTTGTAGATTTACTGATGAAGCCCATTCTAACTGGTGTGAGGTGATACGTCATTGTAATTTTGATTTGCATTTCTCAATTTCTCTAATTAGTGATGTTGAGCAGCTTTTCATGTGCTTCTTGGCCATCTGTATGTCTTCTTTGGAGAAATGTCTATTTAGGTCTTCTGCCCATTTGTGGATTGGGTTGTTTGTTTCTTTAATATTGAGCTGCAGGAGCTGTTTATATAGTTTGGAGATTAATCCTTTGTCCACTGATTCACTGGCAAATATTTCTCCCATTCTGAGGGTTGTCTTTTCGTCTTGTTTATGGTTTCCTTTGATGTGCATGAGCTTTGAACTTTCATTAGGTCCCATTTGTTTAGTTTTGTTTTTATTTCCATTGCTCTAGGAGGTGGATCAAAAAAGATCTTGCTGTGATTTATGTCAAAGAGAGTTCTTCCTATGTTTTCCTCTAAGAGTTTTATAGTGTCTGGTCTTACATTTAGGTCTCAAATCCATTTTGAGTTTATTTTTGTGTACGGTGTTACGGAGTGTTCTAATTTCATTCTTTTACATGTAGCTGTCCAGTTATCCCAGCACCACTTACTGAAAAGACCATCTTTTCTCCATTGTATATCCTTGCCTCCTCTGTCATAGATGAGTTGACCACAGGTGAATGGGTTTATCTCTGGGCTTTCTATCTTGTTCCATTGATCTATGCTTCTGTCTTTGTGCCAGTACCATATTGTCTTGATAACTGTAGCTTTGTAGTATAGTCTGAAATCAGGGAGTCTGATTCCTCCAGCTCCGTTTTTTTCCCTCAAGACTGCTTTGGCTATTCGGGGTCTTTTGTGTCTCCATACAAATTTTAAGATGTTTTGCTCTAGTACCGTAAAAAATGCCATTGGTAATTTGATAGGGATTGCATTGAATTTGTAGATTGCTTTGGGTAGCATAGTCATTTTCACAATATTGATTCTTCCAATCCAAGAACATGGTATATCTCTCCATCTGTTGGCATCATCTTTAATTTCTTTCATCAGTGTCTTATAGTTTTCTGCATACAGGTCTTTTGTCTCCCTAGGTAGGTTTATTCCTAGGTATTTTATTCTTTTTGTTGGAATGGTAAATGGGAGTGTTTCCTTAATTTCTCTTTCAGATTTTTCATCAGTACTGTATAGGATTGCAAAAGATTTCTGTGCATTAATTTTGTATCCTGCAACTTTACCAAATTCACTGATTAGCTCTAGTAGTTTTCTGGTGCAACTTTAGGATTCTCTATGTATAGTATCATGTCATCTGCAAACAGTGACAGTTTTACTTCTTCTTTTCCAATTTGTATTCCTTTTTTCTTTTTCTTCTCTGATTACCGTGCTTAGGACTTCCAAAACTATGTTGAATAACAGTGGTGAGAGGGAACATCCTTGTCTTGTTCCCGATCTTAGAGGAAATGCCTTCAGTCTTTCACCATTGAGAATGATGTTTGCTGTGGGTTTGTGGTATACGGCCTTTATTATGTTGAGATAGGCTTCTTCCATGACCACTTTCTGGAGACTTTTTATCATAAATGGGTGTTGAATTTTGTCAAGAGCTTTTTCTGTACCTATTGAGATGATCATATGGTTTTTCTTCTTCAATTTGTTAATATGGTCTATCACATCAATTGATTTACATATATTGAAGAATCCTTGCATCCCTGGGATAAATCCCACTTGATCATGGTGTATGATCCTTTGAATGTGTTGTTGGATTCTGTTTGCTAGTATTTTGTTGAGGATTTTTGCATCTATATTCATCAATGATATTGGTCTGTAATTTTCTTTTTTTGTGGTATCTTTGTCTGGTTTTGGTGTCAGGGTGATCTTGGCCTCATAGAATGAGTTTGGGAGTGTTCCTTCCTCTGCAATTGTTTGGAACAGTTTGAGAAGGATGGGTGTTAGCTCTTCTCTAAATGTTTGATACAATTCACCTGTGAAGCCATCTGGTCCTGGACTTTTGTTTCTTGGAAGATTTTTAATCACAGTTTGAATTTCATTACTTGTGATTGGTCTCTTCATATTTTCTATTTCTTCCTGGTTCAGTCTTGGAAGGTTCTACCTGTCTAAGAATTTGTGCATTTCTTCCAGGTTGTCCATTTTATTGGCACAGAGTTGCCTGTAGTAGTCTTTTACAATGCTCTGTATTTCTGCAGTGTCTGTTGTAACTTCTCCTTTTTCATTTCTAATTTTATTGATTTGAGTCCTCTCCCTCTTTTTCTTGATGGTTCTGGCTAATGGTTTATTAATTTTGTTTATCTTCTCAAAGAACCAGCTTTTAGTTTTATTGATCTTTGCTTCTGTTTTGTTTCTATTTCATTTATTTCTGCTCTGATCCTTATGACTTCTTTCCTTCTGCTAACTTTGGGTTTTGTTTGTTCTTCTTTCTCTAGTTCCTTTAGGTGCACGGTTAGATTGTTCATTTGAGAATTTTCTTGATTCTTGAGGTAGGCTTGTATAGCTATAAACTTCCCTCTTAGAATGGCTTTTGCTGCATCCCATAGGTTTTGGATCATCGGGTTTTCATTGTCATTTGTCTCTAGGTATTTTTTGATTTCCTCTTTGATTTCTTCAGTGATCTCTTGGTTATTTAGTAACATATCATTTACCCTCCATGTGTTTGTGATTTTTACTTTTTTTTCCCTGTAATTCATTTCTACTCTCATAACGTTGTGGTCAGAAAAGATGCTTGATATGATTTCAATTTTCTTAAATTTACTGAGGCTTGATTTGTGACCCAAGATGTGATCTATCCTGGAGAATGTTCTGTGTGTACTTGAGAAGAAAGTGTAATCTGCTGTTTTTGTATGGAATGTCCTATAAATATCACCTAAATCTATCTGGTCTATCATATCATTTAAAGCTTGTGTTTCCTTATTAGTTTGCTGTCTGGATGATCTGTCCATTGGTGTAAGTGAGGTGTTAAAGTCCCCCACTATTATTGTGTTACTGTCAATTTCCTCTTTTACAGCTGTTAGCAGTTGCCTTATGTAATGAGGTGCTCCTATGTTGGGTGCATATATATTTATAATTGTTATATCTTCTTCCTGGATTGACCCGTTGATCATTATGTAGTGTCCTTCCTTGTCTCTTGTAACATTATTTATTTTAACGTCTATTTTATCTGATATGAGTATAGTTACTCCAGCTTTCTTTTTATTTCCATTTGCATGGAATATCTTTTTCCATCCCCTCACTTTCAGTCTGTATGTGTCCCTAGGTCTGAAGTGGGTCTCTTGTAGACAGCATATAGATGGGTCTTGTTTTTGTATCGTTTGGTTGGAGCATTTAATCCATTAATGTTTAAGGTCATTATCGATATGTATGTCTCTATGACCATTTTCTTAATTGTTTTGGGGTTGTTTTTGTACGTCCTTTTCTTCTCTTGTGTTTCCCACTTAGAGAAGTTCCTTTAGCATTTGTTGTAGAGCTGGTTTGGTGGTGCTGAATTCTCCTAGCTTTTGCTTCTTTGTAAAGCTTTTGATTTCTCCATCGAGTCTGAATGAGATCCTTGCCAGGTAGAGTAATCTTGGTTGTAGGTTCTTCCCTTTCATCACTTTAAGTATATCATTCCACTGCCATCTGGTTTGTAGAGTTTCTGCTGAGAAATCAGCTGTTAACCTTATGGGAGCTCCCTTGTATGTTATTTGTTGTTTTTCCCTTGCTGCTTTCAATAATTTTTCTTTGTCTTTAATTTTTGCCAGTTTGATTACTATGTGCCTTAGCGTGTTTCTCCTTGGGTTTATCCTGTATGGGTCTCTCTGTGCTTCCTGGACTTGGGTGGCTATTTCCTTTCCCATGTTAGGGAAGTTTTCAACTATAATCTCTTCAAATATTTTCTCAGGTCCTTTCTCTCTCTCTTCTCCCTCTGGGACCCCTATAATGTGAATGTTGTTGCATTTACTGTTGTCCCAGAGGTCTCTTAGGCTGACTTCATTTCTTTTCATTCTTTTTCCTTTATTCTGTTCTGCAGCAGTGAATTTCACCATTCTGTCTTCCAGGTCACTTATCCGTTCTTCTGCCTCAGTTATTCTGCTATTGATTCCTTCTAGTGTAGTCTTCATTTCAGTTATTGTATTGTTCATCTCTGTTTGTTTGTTCTTTAATTCTTCTAGGTCTTTGTTAAACATTTCTTGCATCTTCTCGATCTTTGCCTCCATTGTTTTTCCGAGGTCGTGGATCATGTTCACTATCAATATTCTGGATTCTTTTTCTGGAAGGTTGCCTATGTCCACTTCATTTAGTTGTTTTTCTGGGGTTTTATCTTGTTCCTTCATCTGGTACATAGCCCTCTGCCTTTTCATCTTGTCTATCTTTCTGTGAATGTGGTTTTTGTTCCACAGGCTGCAGGACTGTAGTTTTTCTTGCTTCTGCTGTCTGCCCTCTCAGAGTTGGATACTTTATAAATGGGAAATATCTCTCAGATGTAGAATGAATGAGAAAATTGCCTTTAATGTGGCCAAAATCCATTTCCTTAATATTTCAGCTTAATAAAAATAGTAATGTGTTTTCTAAGTTCTAAATCTAAGATCTAGAAGAAATATCTTTCTTACACCTGTCAATTTTCAACTGCAAAAATACATTTAGGAACCCTACATGCCCACTAAGTAATTTATAATTCATAATGACTCCATATGTAGTGGGACTGGCACTTTATCTACTGCTTTTGAGAGTGTAAGTTGGTACTACCTCTTGGAAACTTCTTTGGAAGATATACTGAATCTGAAGAGGTACATACTCTTCTACATAGTAATCATATTTCTGGTACATACCTAACAGGAATATGTAGGTATATAGTCTCCTAAAGACACGTACAAGAATGTTCACGGCAGCACTATTTGTAATAATCAAAAACTGGAAAAAGTCTAAACGTCCATTAAAAACAGAATGAAATGCATTTCAAATATCCTGCATTTGTACTATTCTCATGTTCATTGGTTTGGGGGTGGGGTGGAGGGATAAGTGAGGAGTTCAGGATTAACAAATATGCACTATTATATATAAAATAATCAACATGGACCTACTGTATAGCACAGGGAACTATACTTAAATTTTTTCTAATAACCTATAAGGGAAAAGAATCTGAAAAAGAATTATATATATGTGTGTGTGTGTGTGTGTGTGTATATATATACACACACACACACACACACAATTTATATAAATATGAATCACTTTGCTGTACACCTGAAACACAATATTGTAAATCAATTAAACTTCAATTAAAAACAAAAACAAACCAGAAAATAGAATGAAAAACTGTGGTGTAGTTTTTACAATAGAATTGTACTCAGTAATGAGAATGACAAACTACAGCTATATGCAACAGCATGGGTGAATCAATCTCACAAACAATATTGAGAGGAAGAAACGAAGGACTAACTACTACATACTCTAGGATTCATAAGTTCATAGACACGCAAATCTAAACTGTGGTGCTAGAAATAAAAATCACGGTTATCTTGTGGGGTGGGATGTGTTGAAGAGAGGGACACAGGGAGCTTCTGAGGAGTTGATAATATTTGGGTTCTTGATCTGGGTGCTGGTTACAAAGAAGTGGTCTCTTTGTGAAAATTCACTGGGCTATACATTTATAATCTGTATACTTTTTTGTATGTAAATATAAATTTAAGCTATTAAGAGATTAGCAATTGTACTGTTTAGGCTTTAGCTGGATTCTAATTTGAGTTGCATAAAAACATGTATGGATATGGATGAGGTATAAAAATCATATTTTTTACAGTTCATTCAAATTTTCACACTTTATTTGAATTTATATATACGAGAGGTAAATCTATATGGGGCAATTGGGAAAGTTGAACAGTAACTCAATCTTTTATGATATTAAGGAATTTGTTGTTATGATATTGGTATTTTGATTGTGTTTTTTTAAAGGTCTCTGTCTTTTGAATATATATATATCGAAATATTTAAGAATGAAATGAGATGACTTACATAAAAATGATTCAGTGAGGGGAAGTAGATGGGAAATAAACGCAACAGGACTGGCCAGGAGAGTTAACTGTTGAAGGTTGATGATGGGTACATGGGGTTCATTATACTCTTCCCTCTACTGTTGCATATTTATAATTTTCCATGAAAAAATTTTAGAAAATCCCATTCAGAAAAATAATAAGCCTATTGCAAGCCTGTAGGCCAAGTGGCCTATTTAAGTAAATGCACATAAATAATACATGTCAGCACAGTTCTCATGTATTATATTCATATTATATTCACCTATTAATACCATCGACATTTTTCTACCAAATGTTTTCTAAGCTTCCATAAAGTTCATTCCTAATATTCTGCACAACCAAAAGCAAATCTGAAGATTTTACTTGGTTAAACCCAAATATCATTTTATACTTCTTTTTTTGAGTTATTCTAGAAAAAACTGAATTTCTGAAGTGGCAGGATTGTGACTATTCATGCTCTGCAAGCAGCATTTAATGATCTGAATCATGAAAATTTAACCCTGACCCCACAGTTAAGACTCTACCATTAGAACAAAGTTCTGGGTTGAAGGATTTTGAAGTATTGTAACTCAAGAAAAATACTCTATGAACTAGACAAGTGCCTCATCTCACGAAGCATAGGTAGAAAAAGGTACATTTACCCTCTTGGTTTGTTTAATGCTATCAACAAATTTTGTCAAACAAGCACAACAAGAAATGATATGACCAAAGGACACTCTAGCTCAGAGGAGGAAGCCATACCATGAAGTTTCTAAGAGTAAGGAAATACCCCCAAACATATTTTATTTCTTCATATATTTGCAAGCACATGCAAAATGCTCAATGGACAGACCTGTTGCCGCTTAAATTTTTATGAAATTTCTGACAGCATGAAGGTAAGAATAATGTCTTCTGCACCTCTGAGAGCATTCCTTTGTGTCTAAAGGAATGGGCTTTGTCGAAATGTCTAAAATCCTGAGTGCTGATAATATAGAATGTTAGAAGGGAACAGCCCACAGCTGTCATAACAAATTACTACACACCATGTGGCTTAAAACAAGGTACGTTTATTCTCTCACGGTTCCGGAGGTCAGAAGCCCAAAACTTAGGTGTCAGCAGGCCATGCTCTTACCAAAGGTTCTTGGGGAAAACCTGTTCCTTGCGTCTTCCAGCTTCAGAGGCTGCCAACACTCCTTGACTTGTGGCCGCATCACCCAATCTCTGCCTCCGTCTTCACCTTCTCGTCTATGTATCTGATCTACCTTTGCCACTCTCATAAAGACACGTGAGGTAGCATTTAAGCCTCACCAAGATAATCGGGGTAATCTCCTTATCTCAAAATGCTTAATTACATCTGCAAAGAACCTTTTTCCAAATAAGGTAAAATTCACAGGTTCCTGGCATGAGGATGTGGACATACCTTTGGGAGCCACTATTGGTCCTCCAGTCCACGATGCTCCCTCTGTTTACTGTGCTGTAGTCACACTGGCCTTCTTTCTGTTTCTCAAGGCTGGCTTGCTCCCTTCTGTCACATGGAGCAGAGAATGTTTGCCTGTAGCCCCTCGGTTCCCCGCCCCTTCCCAAGACCCCTAAGTAAACTATTTTCCTACCATCACATCCCAGTTAGTCACTCGCTTCCTCCTGAAGACATCAAGCTCTGCCCTATGCTCTCTTTCATAGTAACCAACTCAACATTTTATAGCTGATTATTTATGGCTCTCGCTCCATCTCAACACCATAAATACAGTTGACCGTGTTAATCAATTTTTGGTCCACAGTAAGATCTCAATAAATATTTATTGAATGAATGAAAAACTAACTTGAGCTAAATGGTGGCCCTAAGGCTTAGAATCACTGATACCCATAGCAGAGGTTAGCATCTTCAGAAAAGACAGAGAAAAGGCTAAGGGCATGAAGACGTGGAGTGTGTAGTAAGTACTACTTGCTCTCCTTGGGTGGGGTGGTGGGGCCTCAGAGAGGGCTGGAAAAGAGAGTGGGTCCCAGTGGGGGCTGAGCATCCTTGCAAAGGCTGCCGACTCCCAAGAAGAAAGGGGACAGCGAGCTGGTCACTGGCTCTTAGACATGAAAGTAGCCAGTTCTTTTCCAAAGAAAACCGGCCCATCTACATTTCCGGCATGCATGGGAGGGGTTGCCAAATCTCCTTAACTCAGGGAACAACCAGGGAAATAAAGTTATTTCAAACCCTAACTGCTTCCTAAGGAGGATAGGGCCTAATAATGACTAGAGTTGTTTTATCTCCATTTTGGGTTAAGATGGGTTTGGGCAAGTCTTCAAATGGGTTTGGTTAAGCAAGGGGAGGGGGTAGCACCTGAAGAAGTCCTGAATTGCTCTGCCTGATGGCAGGGGAGAGCACGCTGAGGGGGAGAGGAGGTCCTCTAAACAGAGCCCTACACTCTTCATAAAAAGGCGGCTTTGAGAGAGAAGTCCGGCGGGGAACAGAGGGTGCGTTACCCGCTGTCAGTACATGAGGTAAACACCCTCTCCCCCCTCTACTAAGGAAACTTCACGGTGTCTACACTGCTCACTAATGTCCTCTGTTAAGTGAATTACCCTAAGTGAAGGTCTAACGGTGAGCTGACCCTGACCCAGGGTCACAGACATGGAACAGGTATGAGCAGGAGACAGGCGAGGAGAGGCTAAGTGCTATCTGGGTCCCACGGTAATTTACCACCTCTGTGTGCGTGTGTGTGTGGTGGGGACATGGGTCATCTTTCCTATAAAACGAGGTTGCTATAAGGCAGTGCAACAGTGGCGCTGAAATAAATGATCAACAATTCCCTCTTAGCTTCTGGCGACAGGGAGAGGGACACAGCCTGACACACAAAGCAGTGGTTTTAGGAAGCGTGGAGGTTAAGTGCTCAGGCTCTGGAGACAGAAGGATCTGGTTTGAGTCCCTGCTCCAGTATTTACTGGCTCTGTGATGTTAGGCAAGTTACTGGACCTCCCTGTTGCTCACTTTCCTCATCTGAGCAAGGGGATAACAAGCAACCACGCCTCTCTGGGAAGAGTATAGGTACAGACAGATATTCAATATAAATGTATATGTGTATATATATTTAATCCATATATATGTGTGTGGATTAAATAAGATCATGCATGTAAGCTGCTTAGAATAGTAACTGGCATATAGTAAGTGTTCAACTAATGTTATTTGTATTGCTGTTCCCATCTGAAAAGTTCTTTTATGCTCAGCTATTGGTCTATAAAAATTAAGTTGAATATGGCAGGAAGGGAAAGTAACAACCTTAGTAAGGTGCCTAACTGGTCACCCTCTTCCAAATGGTCAAAGGACTAGTGGGATGCCTAGTGGACAGACGTTAAAGTGATCGACCCCCCTGGGGGCTGGTGCCCCACTCGACATGGGAGTCCCATGTCTGATGCCAAAGCTTCCACAAGCCACGCATCCAAACTCTTCTGCTCCAGCTGCCACAAGAGCCACCCATCCTGCCGTACCTTCTCCATCTTCATCACACAGGTGGAAGGGAAGGGGTTAAAGTTCATTCTATTTTTGGATCTGGCCCCTGGGGTCCTGGCTGCCTCCTTTGCTGATAAGGACAAACAGGTTGGAATGTAGGTACCCCAGCCACTTTGGACACGTCTACGGGGTGAACTGGTAGCATGGAACTCTCACCACCAGGAACAATTAGACATTAAGCCCAAATGGCAAAGTGAGATGGAGTCATAGCCCTCAGTGGAAGTAACCTGGGCATAAGGCCTATGATGGGCAGTTGGTGGCTGTGGTGAGGCTGCTCCTCAAGGCACAGCATTCCTCAGCCTGCAGGTGGTTCCAGGATCTGGCCCCGCTTCCCTCAGCAAGTTCTTCACAGAGACCAGGGCCAGGGCTCCAAACCAACCAGGTGGACAACCAGGAGACGACAACCACAGTAGCAGCAGCTGCCATTCAACACACCTAGCATGTGCCAGGAAACATACCAGGTGCTTCACACATATCACCTCTAATCTTTACAACCACACCGAACGTTCACCTTTATTACCTAGGAAACCAAGGCACAGAGAAGAGAAGGCACTTGCTCAACATCACACAGCAGGTATCAGTGCAAGACTCAAACCCAAGCCTGTTTGACTGCCAAGGCCCAGTTCTTTTCTCCACTATATGATGCAGCTACTAGCTACTGATCCCCATGCGCCTCCAAAAGCACAAGAGAGAGTTTAATTTTCAACTGGCAAACAACTGGGTAACTGAACACGAAGAAACCATTGCCTACCGGGTATTTGATCATGTGGGTCAATGGAATTAAGGGAGAAAACAAAAAACAAAAAAAACATGGCACCTTTGAATAGACTGGAGTTACACAGAAAAGAACAAGCCCTCAGTAAGGAGCTAGGACCAAGTTACAAAGGCTGGCACACCAACAGCACAGGGCTTCGCTGCTGCCTACTGGGATGGAGGGAGTGATACCTCATCAGGGACACAATTGAAATGCTACAGACTAAGTCGTCAGAGGCAGACTTTCACTCTGAAAGCTTTTAATGGTAGAAAAAAAATCCAAATGAATGGCATTAGCTTGCATAAAAATGAACATGGAGAAAACAGAATGATAAACCAGAAGTTGGTTTTCAGAGGTTTCTTTTATATCTTTAAAGCGTGTTATCAAACTGCAGGGAATCCAAGCTCTTTGGAGACCCGGTGGCCCAGCTTAAAGCCATGGCTGTGTACAGACTGTGAAGGCTGCCTGCTGCCTGTGGGGGTTTAAGGCTCTCCACCCAAACAATGACATTTTAAGAAGAAGAAAATTAAAATTGACAGTATATCAGCTTAAAAAAGAAAACTCATGCTAAACGACCAAGCAAGTGTCTGTGTGCTTTGTTCTTGTAACACACGGATTGACTAGTCCTTCCAAACAAGATACTGGAACTTAGCTCTTAACAGAGACAACACTCATGCTAATGCCAGGGCCACGGTACTTGGTGTCAACAGGTAGCATAGCCATAAAGCAGTCGGGTGGGACCCACTGTTTTCTTCCCTTGAATGTACTGCTGTTTAAGCATTCAAGGTATCCTCAGGGCTCTTAAGCTCTCTTAGGATGGAGCTGTATTTTGCACGATTCTGTGCATGCATACAAACACACAGACACACACCCACACACACTAAGCTTAGTGTGCTGTCAACCAGCATTCACTGAGGTCTCTGGTGTGCCAGGCTCTTGGCAGGTGGCCTTGTTTAACTTGCACACCAAGCCCACATATGAATTGTACCCCCAGCTACGCAGGTATCTGAGGAACGTGACTCACAGGGGTCAGGTGCGTTCTGTGACCCCAGCTAGAAAGGGACACGGCTGAGCTTCGAACAGAGCTGTGCCTGAGCCCTCCTGTGCTTTCACCACACCAAACCTTTCAGCATATTTAATGATGTTAAGTATCATCCAACCTCCTCACTTTAAACTGAAACTTGTCACTTATTCGCTCTTCAGAAAAGACAGATAATTTTCATCTTCAGAATGGATACTGTTATACAAGTCAATATGGCAGTGACAAAACTTGTGATCAGGCTCCTAAGGTGTGTCAAGTTCCTTGGACTAGAAACCCTCTTTGGCCCCTCCACAGATTTCCATTCCTGTTGGAGGAATGTGCAAAGTCATCAGCTGCTGCTTTCTTGCCTTTTCTAGTTCAGTCTATGACAGATGACTAATGACTCTTACGCCTTGTCACCAGTAGAAGAACACTTTCAAATGTCAGATGAGGATGATGAAGAAACTAACATTTATTATATTCTGGGGCCAAGCAAGGTGGTATATATATATATATATATATATATCATCTCATACAATTTTTTTCAGTTCTCATAATAGTCTACCAAGAGAGCTATTTTTAACCACCATTTTACATAAGTGGGAATTGAGGCTCAGAAAGGCCAAGCTGATTCTCTCTAGGTTACACAGGTTATACGACTAGTCTGTAGTAGAACCAAGATTCAATTTCGTATTTTTTCTGTCTCCAAAACTTCTGCCCTTATGCAGGGTTACTTCTGGTCACTTTGATCCTGGAAATGGATGAAAAAGATTATGCACACAGAACCAACACTTGATTATCCATTTCTGGGCCCTAGGATTTCCCCCACTCGTTACACTACGCGTGACAAAAAGCCTCAAATCAGAAGGGCTTCTGCAACTTCTCGCCAACACGGTGTACCTGACTTGTCAACATAACACAGACAACTCTTATCTTTTCAAGACCCATTAGAGACTTCGGAAAATGATGCTCTACAGAGCACCTCTCATCAAAGTAAAACTTAAAAGTTCTAATTGGACTCAGTGCGGTTAGGCTAAAATTAGAGTAATCCAACTCCTAAGTCTAAGTAAGTCATTCCAATCCAAATCTTGTTTCCAATACTGCACAGACCAACGTATTTATGATAGTACTAACTACACTGTATAATGCCAAGTGCTGTATCCTCAAAAGACTTTAAGTATCACCATCCTGTTCTTACCTCCAGGCGAAAATTAAACTGGTCACAGGGAAATTTAAACTCTTTGCTGCAAGACTCTCCCCCGCTTGCTTGTGACCTGTACGGTATCCCCAGTCCAGATTCAAAGAGCTCGTTTTATGCTCAGAGAAAGAAGATTCCTTTCTTCCTCTGACCTCAACATTCACAGAGCTATACGGTAGCTCAGAATAAAATTAGATTTTGGAAGGAAGCAAGTTTGAAATATTATGTAGAAAAATCTTGGCAACAAGATCCCTATCATATCACGGTCTCAAAGCCAGAGAATTTTATCTATAAGGCTGGCTAACAGTGATTTTTTAAAACAACACCACAAACACACTTTTGGAAACTGAAGTAGGCATTTATAATCCTAAGTGCCCTTGGTCAGGAAGTCACTTTATGAAAACGAGTGATGCAAGGCTCCTTAGTATCAAGTTGTGTTTTTTTCTGCAACACTTTTTGTTAAAATGCAAAAACCAACAGCGGCCAAATTAAATGAAATCAAAGTCCATTTAACAGGCTGTCCTCTAAAATTCAAGGTAAAAACTGTCACCACACAAAAAGGTTCCAAGCAAGAGTCCTTAAGTATTAACGTTGAACAAATGAATGCTTCCAACATGGACATGAGGAAATAAGCACTATGGAATAATGATCAAAACAGGGCACCCTGATAAACACCACATGTTTATCCAGTGTGTGTATCAACCCCAGATATAATATCTGAGAAGGTACAAAATGGGTGATAGGAATTGTTCAATAAATGCTCTCAGTGTTACTACCACCACCAGCATCACTGGTCTTAGAGGGGTTGCCATGTTTTGCAAATACAAATGTCCTCAGGGAAGGTATTCAGCTTACATATCCGTCTGTAAAGGTTTTCATAAATTATAGTATTTCTCTCCTAACATCTCAGAGCAGTCACTCTGAGGAACTGTGTTTTCAATAGTATGAGTGAGGGAACAGTGGCCAATTGCGATGGACTGCAAAGGGTATTAGTACCTAAGAGGAGCTGAAAAGGACCCCTGAAACGAGGAGCCATACAGAAAGGGGAACGGAGGGTAAACACGATCTCTGAAATACACACTCACAGAGTCAAAGGCAACCCAACCTCAGAACTATGCTATTTCTGGAAACAAAAGTGATACTTTTAATAGGTCCGAATTCCATGCAAAAGGGAATATTCTGACTTATGTTTAATGTAAGATGTGACACAGCTGAATGCCTTTAGGAGACCTAGTATTTGAATTTAAGTTCAAAAATTTCTGTCTCCAAGAAGGGTGACACAGCCATGCTCGAAGTAAATGGTCTCTACAACTCTAACCTATGAAGTGTAACAACTGACAAAGAAAAATAATTATGTACAAAAGAGGAAATGCACTAACAAACAGAATTGCTCCTACGGGAACCAAGGACATTGCTCTATCAGCAAAGAATGAGGCTCCCCTGGATGAATCAATAAACGTCAGGCCCAGAAAGGAAATGTAGGTTTCCCTTTTTTAAACAGTACAAAAGGCCAAGAAGCTTCAGAACTAAATCAACCATGTCGGACCTGATGACAGTGTTCGAAAAGCAAAGCCACAGTTCTTTACAGCCAGTCCAAATCAAACCAAACATTAGAACTGAGACAGAGAACTATCTTCGCCAGATCTCAGTTTCCAAAAGGAGAGCCATCATTTGCAACTACCAAGTGCCAAGCACTGTGCCAGGCCCCTCACCTGTGTTAGGACACTTAGTTCACACAGCAGCTGGCTCTCTGCCTTCCGGAAAGCCATGGAATCACTGGGGGTGGGTTAGGGGCAGGAGTGGGGCTTAGGCTGATTCCAAAGGGCAGTTTTATGCTCACTGCTTGGGGTGACCACGTCTAAAAGCCAGAAATTTTACAACACTCATTTACAGTCCACCAGCCAGAAGTTGTTATTGTAGCAAAAGCTTCCATCCCCCATGACTCTAGCTGGGGCTCTTCAACCATTTTTTTTTAAAAGCATTTTTAATTAACTAATTAATCAACTAATTTTTATTTATTTATTTTTGGCTGCGTTGGGTCCTTGTTGCTGCATGTGGGCTTTCTCTAGTTGCAGCGAGCGTGGGCTACTCTTTGTTGTGGTGTGTGGGCTTCTCATTGCGGTGGCTTCTCTTGTTGACAGAGCACGGACTCTAGGGGCAAGGGCTTCAGTAGTTGTAGCACGTGGGCTCACTAGTTGTGGCTAGCGGGCTCTAGAGCACAGGCTCAGTAGTTGTGGCGCATGGGCTTAGTTGCTCTGCGGCATGTGGGATCTTCCCAGACCAGGGCTCGAACCCATGTCCCCTGCATTGGCAGGCGGATTCTCAACCACTGCGCCACCAGGGAAGCCCTCCAACCATTTCTGACTACGCAGCCCCTCAATAAAAAATTATGAGTATTAACTGCCAATATATGCATGCTTGTAAGTTACAGACTTGGACTACAGCTCTAAAATATTATGGCGATTATAAAACATACGGGAAAGATATAAATTGGAAAACAATTATATTTTAAATAGAAATTCTAACATTTTCTTTTGTTAGCCCAATGGATCAGGCAGTACATCACATTTAAGAGACAATGACATTTTGGCTTTTCCCCTTGAAAACACTCTCACTGGGCACTCTCCACTATATGGGTCCCCAAGCCCAGGAGGAAGTGACAGAGAAGTGAGATAAGCCTGCATACTTGGCTGTTACAGGTAACCCACGTCCAGTTTCTTACAATACCCAGACCCTAGAACAGACAGAGCCACTTCCTTGATCGGCAGCCGACAGGTTCTTCCCAGGAGTGAGTGCTACAAGTGAAAAGGAAAGGCACGGAGATATATCCTCCAATTCAGTTTACCTACGAATCTCAACTCTCGTTGCGGAGCACAGGCTCCGGATGCGCAGGCTCAGCGGCCACGGCTCACGGGCCCAGCCGCTCCGCGGCATGTGGGATCTTCCCGGACCGGGGCACGAACCCGTGTCCCCTGCATTGGCAGGCGGACTCTCAACCACTGCGCCACCAGGGAAGCCCCCAGGGCACGTTTCCTTCCTTCTTTTGCCTGACTGCAGTGGTTCTGCGATGTCAGCCAAGCCATCCAAGCCGCTGGGCCTCATTTTTCATATAAAAGTTGGTGATGTATTTGAGAATGACTAAGGATTCTCCTAGCTATAAAAATCTAGAGTTCTGAAAGAAAATTCCTCAGAAGTTAATTTCCCTCATCCTATTTGCTCCATAGGTTCAAATGTTGGATCTGATATAATGTCATATGTGAATGATTAAGGAAATGCACTGACCTAGGAAAAAAAGCATCATATGTTTGGTTGACATTTACCACTTCCCCCATCCCTCATCTAACAACAGTATAGAAGATGTCGAATGAATTAGTACGTGAAACAGACCAAAAAGATGTGGCGAAGAGCCACCTCTTTGAAGGAACATGAGGGCTGACTCTAGGTAAGACACATGCCTTCTTTTTCTGTAAACACAGTTACACACCCACGAACACCTGCAAATGCACATGAAAATCGCCTAACGTCCCAATCCTAAAGGGAGCAGTCATCATAGGAACCTCAAAGAACCTGATCTAGAACTATCTTAAATATCATAGAGATGACTAACCAGCTGTTAAGCATACAAACTCATAGGATATTTTACTTTTAAGGCGTTCTGGCAGACGTGTGCTTTGAGATAAGCTTATTTTGGCCCACAGAGCACTGAGATTCCAGTTGCTCATACCACTCAAGAGCAGTGTGGAGGTTACCTCTTACAAGTTATGCGTGTGCCTCAATCTCCTCACCTGTAAGAGGGGTATTTTCTAAAAAGGCAAGACCAAGTTCCTTATTTCTCACTGTGAAAATTGAAAAAACAAAATATCAAGCAACAGATGAATGGTTAAATACTCTATGGCACCCAAGAAGCCATTAAAATTAACCTTATAAAGACTGTGTAAAAAAATTAAAAATTCTGTTACCATAAAAATGAAAACAGAAGACAAAATTGTACCTAGAATATTATAAAGGGGGAGGGGTATTAAAAAAAAAAAACCCGAAACAGCCAATGTCACAATTTTTACATGACTTTTCCCATTTTTTTTCTCTTTTTGGTGGCACTTTATGTTTTTGATAACACGTTTACATTTATAGGGAGAAATACAGTTGAAAATTCATAGATCCAAAACCAGTTGATTCTTACCTACCCACAAGGTGGAAAGGATTCTAACCAGAGAAAAAACTCATGTAACTGCTGCTTACTCATATTAGCTGGAAAACCAAAAAGGACAACTCTCAATTCTGTTGCTTCCTCTTATGAAAATGGAAACTGAGATCTCCAGGAATCAAGGCTGGATATATTCTTGTCATCTCAAATCCACTTGCCAAGCTGCTGTAGCTTCTCACAGAAGCATAATTTTTTAAACCGATATAAACATCAAAATGTAGTTGGGCATGGGGTCTACAACCTAAGCTACCTGGGAGCCACATGCGGTGAATAGAAAATAATTTGTGTTAAAATGGTGTGTACGGGGGAGGGGGAGACAGTATGAATATCCTCAGAGATTTTTAATAAAAATAGAGTTTCCATTTTTCCCTTGAAAGCCGACTTTAAGGAAATGTGTAGAACTGAAAATGACTGCTGTGAGAAAAGACCATTCGGGGAGAGTTTCGATATATTCGATGCTCATTAAATGATCACTTATTCCCCTGTAATGATGAACTCTTTCATCAGGAGAAACACTTAAGTGCTTCAAAAATTTGAGATAACAGCATCCCACTGTAGGTTACAACAGAAGCATTTATAAATTGCTCATTTTTGATGATTCTTCAAGTCTGAATAAATCAGAGAAATCTACACTTTCTTCTTGGTAACTGGGCTGTTAGGTAGAATAAAAACTCCTGCTCAGTAACCTGATGAATTCCAAGGGAATTCAAAGACCACCCAGCAGCATCTTAAACAAACAAACAAACAAAACAAAACCAAAGGAAAAAAAACCACTCCAGCTCACAGGCCTGAGCTCCAGGCCGGACAGTGAGCCCGAGCCAGCAGTCTCAGCCAAAGGGGATTTTGCCTGATTTTCCCCCAGACACTTCATCTGTTCCACAAAGGGATGAGGTGTGTACAACATGGACCCTGCCCTCTAGGGAATGGCAGTCTGGGGAGGTAAACAGAAAGCAGAGTGACAAATACAACCTGGCAATGCTAAGTGCTATCATGGAGATGACAGGGGAGACCAGGGAGAAATGGGAGCAAGTCTCAAGCACACTAACGAACTGGTCATCTAGTCTCAAGCAACCTCACTGTCCTCGTGGTCATTTATAGTTTCTTCTGGAAAATTCTGCGTGTGGTTTAGCATGACTGTAACTGGCATGGAAATATCACTCGTATTCATTCTCTCTCTCTCTAAAGGAAAGGTAACAGGAACGAGCTGGGCAAACAAGAACTTGATCTGGGCTGAAAAGCTGGGTCCAGGCATTTGTACCAGCCTCTCCCACTTCTGCTGTTTGCTTAACAGTGCACTTGATTGACCCCAAAGGATGTTTGGTTTTATTTTGCTTCAATTTTTCTTTTGATCAGTGAAGACAGGTGTAGGAAAATAACATCTCCCATTTCAGGGACAGGAACTCCACTAAGCCAGTTCTAACTCCCCACAAAAGGGAATAAAGAGGCCTGAACACAGGACCCCCGCAGCCAATATACCCAACAATGTGCAAATATTCATGAGATCAGAGTGAACGTCTTCAAACTCTCAGAAGAGCAGTGGGCTTCCCCCTAGTATTGCAGTTTGCGTGGGGCGGTATAATTTGGAACAGAGAATTAAGAGAAGCTAGGTTTAGAAACTGGGAGTCAGAATGACCTTGAGATCCCTGGCAGGAGTGGGACACAGAGGGGAGGGGAAAATGAACTTGAGAAGGAAAGGGAAAAAGTACGGAAGGGGCGGTAGGAAAATCCCAAGACAAACCTGGGTTTTCATGTGATTTTTGTCTCACATGACATGGCTCACAGAAGCCTATCAGACATACATTCACATGTTTTCTAAAATCTGCAGATGAATTACGTTTGTATGGCAATAACAGGTGGATATCCCATTTAGTGACAAGGCAATAATACTGCTCATAAAGCTGAGTACTTTCTAGGAACCAGGACTTACACACACACACACACACACACACACACACACAGAGTTCAGGTAATCCTCAAAATGCCCTTGGGATATGGATATTATTTCCATTTTATAGATGAGAAAACTGAGTATCAAAGACTTGAAAGACCTAGTACAAGCCAGTATTTTACCCCAAGTCAGTCTTATGCCTCTGCCTGTGCTCTGCACAGCTGGGCTGGGAGAAGGCCTGGAGCAATGGAGACCCAAGCGCCTCTGACTACAACTTACTGATGAATGAACCCCTGATGATGTTTAACGCGAAATACAACAGCAAAGAGCACTAACATCTAAAAGGGGTAAAAACCACGACCACGAAAGAACGCATCTGCATGAATTAAAACCCTGCCTACTGCTAGGCTGCTGTTTAGGATATTGGCCAGGTTCCCAGCACCTTGCCAGCAACATCCCAGAAGGAGAGCTGCCTTAGTTTGCAATCTCCCTAACCTCCACTTGCTCTACCTTTGCAATTAGCCAAAACTAATCAAAACGAAAATAAGTGAATCAGTTGTGAAATCCCTGCTCTTCACAGTGGGCTGTGTGGTGGGAGAGAGCACAGATGGAGTTTCCTTTTTAAAGGAAATGTTTTGGCACTAGCCTCTGTTAAGAGTTTTCCCTTGTTTCCATCTGGTTTTAGTATTGGAACACGTACATGAGAGAATGGAAAAAGAAAATTCTGTTGGCGTGCTAAACCACTAGAAAAGCTAAAGTGGTCAACAGCACATCCTCTAAATCCTTGGAGATTAAAACGCTTTGCACAAGGCATGTTGTCACATTGTTTTTAAGGAAGGGGAGAGTTCAGTTTCTTGGGTCCAGGCTTGTCCTGAAAAAAAATTTTAAAGAGTGCACACTTGGGAGGGAGAGGGACCCAGATTTGAGTGTCAGCCTTATCACCATCTAGCTGTCTGCCCCTGGGCAGTGTACCCGCCCACTTTAAACCTTGGCTATCTCATGGAAAGTAGAAACGACAACAAAAGCCACATCACAAAGCTGTTGTGAGGATTAAATGATATCACATCTGTTAAGTGCTTTGTTCTCCATTTTTGGAGTTTCCTACTCACAAGGCTTTAGAAAAGACAAATATTATTACTACCAGTTTTCTCAGGAAGAGACCTAGAACCATCAAGAAAACTCTAAAAAAATTTTTAAGGCATCTACTTTTTTTTTTACTGCATCACTGAAGAAAAGTTCATACATGGCCGTGTCCTTGTCAGGAGCCTCTCAGAATTTCCCTGGGGAATTGATCTTCTCTAAGACTCAAATACATCCACTGACACTCTCATTCTCCTGTGGGGCTTCCTTAACAGCCTAGATACTGGTGTAGAGGACTGTCACCTCCCAGCCAAAACCAACCAAGGCCTAAACTGGTAGGAAAGTAGAGTAATCGCAAAACATGATTATCTCTAAAGATGTACGAGGGAGTGTGAGAAAAGATGCTTGGTTTGGGAAGTCCTCTCTCATATAACTCTTATGCCTAAGACACAGACAGACAAACAGAGGAGCACAGGGTATAAGGCAATACAGGCCTAGAATCAAACCACCTGGGTTTAATCTGTGTTTTGTAGCTCACAAACCGATGACCTTGGACCAGCCAATTGAATTCCATAGGCTCAGCTTCCTCATCTACAAAATGAGGATGGTACTGTTATCCACCTCATTGTCATAAGGATTAAATGAGTTAATATACGTAAATGGCATAAAACCATGCCCAATATAAGAACTCAATAAATACTATTACTACTATTAGTATTATTACTACTCCTAATTCATAGGGGGACTGGTGCTTCTCTAACCTTATTGAGCACTGAAGCACGTGATGGGTTCATGGCAGGTACTACACTGAAGGTCATTTACAAATGACACCTGGTGGCAACATCTGCTGAGCCAGAAAACAGTGCAGAAGAAAACCCTCTCTACTTTCAACTTCATGTAACCAAGGATATCACTGCAAATGTTTTAATCCAATGTGTCTATGCACATGTCACAAAAGGGCCAAATTCTCAATGTAAAATATAATAGAAGATCTTTTTCTAAAATAGAAAAGGATGTACAAAGAATCATATAATCATGACACTGGAAATAACTTTGTTTTTGACTGCACTGTCAAAGTAGCTCTTCTAGAGCTACTTAAAGTTTTAGGGCTGGATTTACATACCAACTCTCTATAATAAAGAGATAAAAAGCTTGCCCTGATGTATATTCCAAATGGAGGAGCGCCTATTACTCAGTAACCTCCGAAATGAGATAGAAGACACAGTACAGGTCAAAACTGTTCAACGTCTTTATGAATTCTGAAGACTTAGGGAGAAACCTGTTCCTTAAAATATGGCTCACTCTACACCACAAGCCCTCCTGACCTATGTCAGAAAAAATGAGGTGCTGTGGCACTACAAGCATGGCCAATGGGGTCACAAGGACTGGGTGGATTTCTGTTACTTCAAAAGTGGTGACCCTGGGACATCACGACCTCTCTGATGAACACTGGTGCCTCTATCTGGGTAAAGAAGAATATACCACCCAATTGGGATAGGGATAGGGATGTTGTGAGGATTAACTGGAATCAAAACAAATAATAAAACAGGGATAGGGATGTTGTGAGGATTAACTGGAATTAAAACAAATAATAAACATACACAGGATGATTTTTATTTTCTTCTACATAATATCTGAAAGATTGGTATTTTCAATATTTATTACTTCTATAACAAAGTATAATACCAAATATATATCATTATTACAGTTGTTTTGTATTTCTTCTTTCACTACTAATACCTTTGTCCATCTATGAGTTCAGTGTGGATTTCTTCATTTTCCCTGGATAAAAACTCTTAGAATGTCAGCTCACCACTCCTGAATAAACCATTTCTATCAAGGTCAAATTTCATCTGTCTTGTATTTTTTCCTTTTCTCTCTTCTAATATTTATAGATCTTGTGATGAGATCCTGTCTGACTTTAGAAAGTAGATAAAAAGAATTTCTTTCTTATGCCAGATCTCTGACAATTAACTTTGGTTACCCTAATCCAATAGTAACCTATAGAAAATGTCCTCAAACCCTCATAATTGGTTTGAATGTCCACTTGGATTATTAACAACCTGAAATTCTCCCTATATGATTATGTATGAAACAAGAATGAAATTTGCTACAAAATTTCCAAGGGGGTTCAGAATCCTAGAACCTCAGGGCCTAAAAGCTTTGAACTTGTCAACTGAACTGAAGCCCAGAAAAATTCAGAGCTTTGACCATGGCTAGTCAAAAAGAAAAAGACTAAGATGTATTCTTTTGATAGAACTGAGTACCATAAATATATCATTATGTCAAGTACACCAATAAGACAACGCAGAGCATAACTCCCCAAGATAGCAAAACTTCTCAACCTTAGCTTCAGTATCTCATGCATGACACGTTCAAGATACAGGTAAGCTTCCCCACTACCCCTAGTGCTGCATTAGTAGGGCCTAGGTGGAACCAGGCCATCCATAAAATTCTAGAGGTTATTCTAAGAACACCCAGGACTGGCAACTACGGAGATAAAGAACAGTATTGCCAAGTCCTAGCCTCCTAATCCCCATCATTACCTTCCATGGGGATCCATTTACATAAATGATTTCATCAAAGATCACTCAGAACTTTTTTTTTTTTTTGCGGTACGCGGACCTCTCACTGCTGTGGCCTCTCCTGCTGCGGAGCACAGGCTCCGGACGCGCAGGCTCAGCAGCCATGGCTCACGGGCCCGGCCGCTCCGCGGCACGTGGGATCTTCCCAGACCGGGGCACGAACCCGTGTCCCCTGCATCGGCAGGCGGACTCTCAACCACTGCACCACCAGGGAAGCCCAGAACTTTTTTTTTTAATAATAAAATTTTGCTCTCTACAAATCTAAAATCATTCTGAAAAGATTCTCTGTTTTAAGAACAGAGAATGTTTTAATCACAAAAATTAAAGTTTATGTAAGAGAATGTATTAATTACAAAAACTGAAGTTTCTTCATGCTCCTTCTATGGGGAGCAGCCAATGAAAGATTTTTATCCATTTACGTATATGAAGGGTAGCATTATACATCGTGCATACTGAATTAAAACAGGATCAGGAAAATAGATTTTAAACAGGAAATTATAGAATGTTCAGTAGGTAACTGGCCTCTAATAGCAAATTGATATTAACTTCTTAGCATGCTTCTACTGTAGTATTTTTTTTTTTTTGATAGGTAAGAAGTGCATTTATTTAGAGAGAAACACTCTCCACAGACAGTGTCTAGTGTAGTATTATAGACCCAAATTTCATGGAGGGGGCAACTGATTATAGAAATAGTTGTAGGCAGAGCTTGCTTTACAGTTTGAATGAGTTAACAGCTCTAAGTTATAAATAAAGTCCATACTATCATCAGGTATTTAGTAAGCTATCCATTTACATAGCATCTTCCATTTAAGCATCTGTCTATACTCAGCAATGTGCCAGGTGATATAAGGAACTATCGAGACACAGATCAGATAGATGGAAGCACAGGTTTACGTGATACACAGCTGCTTCTGTCTGAGGACTCAAAAGGCCATCTAGGATAACTTCTCATACCTTTAAGGGAGAAGGCTAGCTTCTGTCCATCTTACAGAGCAGACTAAGAAGGTTAATTAATTCTTATGATCATCCCACAAGTGACTCTGTAAGACATTTTTTAGAATCAATTTTACCAAGATATATTTACATATAATAAAATGCACCCATGTTAAGTGTGTAGTTTGATGAGTTGGTGGTTACTTGTGATACACCCAAGTAAGTACCACCACAATCAACATATAGAACCCTTACACCATTGCAAGAAATGCCCTCATGCTCCTTTGCAATCAATCACCAACTCCACCCCCTGGCAACTGCCAATGGGCTTTCTGTCACTATAGCTTAAGTTCTGTCCATTCTAGAATTTCATATAAATAGAATCATACATCATGTCGTCTTTTCCATTTTTTTCCCACACATAACACAAGGCTTTTGAGATTCATCCATGTTGCTGCACGTATTGGTAGTTCATTTAATTTCCAGGTAGCATTCCACTGCATAGTTATAAAAATAATTTTATTCACTCACATATAGATGGACATCTGAGTTCTGATTTTTGGTTATTATAAATAAAACTGTTATGAACCTCTATGTACATGTCTTTATGTGGACATATGTTTTTATTTCTCTTGGGTAAATGCCTAGGAACAGACTTGTTGAGTCATATAAATGCAAGTTTGACTTTATAAACAACTGTCAAATTGTTTACCAAAGCAATTCTATCATTTTTACATTCCCACCAGCAAAGTATGAGAGCTCAAATTGCTCCACATGCTTGCCAACACTTGGTATTGTCAGCCTTTTTAATTTTAGCCATTGCTGAGAAGAGAAAGTGGAAACCAATGCTTTAAGAATGTTAATCACAGAGGCCTCTCAGTATGTAAGTATCTGTGTACCATTCAAGAAGCCAGCCAGGAAGTCCAATGAGAAACAATCAAATTCTATCCCAAAGCTCCATGGATGAATTGGAGAGGTTATTTCTCTCCTTACACAATTATAGCTAAATAACTCAAGAAACATCTTATTTCCTTTGCTCCAGCACCATTTTGGATTCCCCTAGAGGATATACAACCCGCTCTGAAAATAATAAGTCTCATGATCACAGGCCTCTCCCTCTCAGATTATAAACTCTGCCAAATACTGGTGGAAAAAAATTCACACAAAGAATCATTACTAAAAGACACTGGATATATAAAACACCCATGCTTACATGCATATGTTGGCAAACTTTTAAAGCTTTGATACTCTTCTCTTTAAAAAAAGAATATAACTCTTTATGCTGTTTGAAAAGTGGTTAAAAATTATTTGTAGACACTGCCCTAATTTGGACAAATTTTGCCTATCCAAAATGGAGAGCTGGTTTTCATCAGCCAAACCACAAGAGTTGAAGGGCTCGGACTCCCAGAAAGCACAGGAGGTTCACACTGATAGCAGGAAGGAACAGCTGCCATTCCAGGACTCTGCTTTCACTTCACAGCCTCCTATGTGAGTTGAGCTACAAAGACTAAACAGGACTAAACAGGAGACAAGGAGGAACTCAGAATCCAGTTCATCTTTCAAAGAAGCCGCCCTTCCTCTGCCTGGAATGTTCCCTGCACCCACACCATTTCTTTTCAGAACCAGTGAGGCCCTACTTTTCTTGCAGCTCTGGGTTCTCCCAACCAGGTCAAATCCTCCTCACACATGCTTTCACATCAGTATATTTTTCCTCTTTAAGCTTTCAACAGTTAATAATTATGCTTATTTTAGTGAATAAAATATTAATGTCTACTGCTCCTTCCCCAACAAACAAGGTAAGCTTCATAAGTTTTTCTCCTAACTGAACCCCCAGCACCAAGAGTGCTCAGCACATAAAAAGTACTTAATAAATATGTGCGTAATTAATTAATTACTTGTTAATTAAAACAACACCTTATCAAAGGTGTTGATAAGCCTCTACGCTTTTCATGAGTTCGAAAATAAAGGTGGCTGCTTCTTTCTAGATTACAAGAAAAATCAAACTGCGAAAACACTGTGGGTGTCAAAGTTGCCCGGCCTTCTCCTGCCCCAGTTTCCATTAAATCAGCTGCTTAAATGTCAGATCTGCTTTGTCAACCTATCCTCTCAAAATTCCAATCCATGAAAAGGATGAAGACTTTCAGAACTCAAGACTGTCCTCCATTAGAATGCAACAGAAAAGTAATTCTCATAGTTGCAGGCTTTAAACCTGAAGGTCTTGGTAATTTGTAAAGGAAATGCAGTTATCCAGTAAGTCCCCGGTCATTATCTCCTATGGCAGGAGAAATGGTCACGCTCTTTCACCGGGAGAGGGAATTAGAGGCCCCATATCACTCTTGCAGACTTCATGATCAGAAAGAGGCTGACAATAACACGTGCCTAAAAGGCAAACAAAACGGCCCTTTTCTTCATCCACCTTTTCTGCAACTGCCTGTCTTCAAGAAATCTCAATGAAACACTGAGAGAATGGAGGTTAATTAGAATATTATGTGTCCCTGCTCATCCCATGTTCTGCTCAGCCCAAATACAAAATTTCTTTTAATGCATTCTATTCATTATTGGTATAAGCGAAAACTCTAGAATTCAAATTTAAAGATGTGGAAATATTTTTAAGACCTGAACCTCATTAACAAAATACTAGGAAGGTATTAGGAAAGGCTACTTCTTTAGATATGAATTGAGCCCCTATTTATTATATGGCAAGCACTGCTCAGCACACTAAAGCAATGCAAATGTCTTCCAACAGTCACCAAATCTTATTAACCTAATTGTTACTTGGGATTAAAGAGAGACCAATATTTCAAGGTCAGTTCTCAATCTAACCATTGAAAAGGCATTCTTACCAAAGGGTTATATTTCCATTTTATTTTAAACTAAGATACAGTCCTATTATTATCTCTACATGTTCTTTCTGGAAAAAAAGCTATTTCCACCTTGAAATAAATTCTGATAAACAAATGATCTGAGGCTTAATTTAAAAAAAAAAAAAAGCTAAAAATGGGTCTAAAAATAAAGTTTTATTCCCAAGCCACAACTGAAGAAAATTGGAAAAAAAGATGAATTAAGGTAAGCCTAATTCCTCCGTTGCCCAGTTACAAGAAATATCAGAAATATTACAAATGCTCCAGGTGCTCAGATTAGCATCACCCATAGTTCCATGGAAAACTTATCCAAATTTCATCTCAAAACACTTTGTATGGGCTTCCCTGGTGGCGCAGTGGTTGAGAGTCTGCCTGCCGATGCAGGGGACGCGAGTTCGTGCCCTGGTCCGGGAAGATCCCACATGCCGCGGAGCGGCTGGGCCCGTGAGCCATGGCTGCTGAGCCTGCACGTCCGGAGCCTGTGCTCCAGAGAGGCCACAACAGCGAGAGGCCCGCGTACAGCAAAAAAACAAAAACAAAGAAACAAAAAAAACACTTGGTATGAATTCAAATTCACAGTAAGTCCCACAGATATCCTACAATCACAAGCGGAAAGAGAAAAAAAGTAATCCCACAAAATTCTAAGCTTAATAGAACAGATGTCTCTTCCTGACAAGGAACAGCTGTCAGGCAAAGCTGTGATTCATGAGCTGAGTCTACTTTCTCACATTCCATACAGTGTCGATATTTATCTTGAGACCAACTATTACTGATTATTGGCAACTCTTAAGAAAAAGAAAAGTCAATGAAACTCAGGCTGCTGGTAGTAACAATTATCCAAATACCAGGAAGTGTTCTAAAACAAAAAATCTCAGAGGATAGCCCACTTTCTGTCAAGGCCCTAGTGAAGGAAAAGTATGGACAAACAGAAGTGTTTGCCAAACCCTTTACAGATGCTCTTAATGAAACTGAAAGGACATTAAAATTGCACTTCATTACCTTTCCATACTAGGCAACATCAAAAGCCAAGGTACCATGAGCAAATAAGGAAGAAAGAAGGTAACAGAGAAACAGGGAAGGAATGGAAAGGCAGGTGTATCCAAACCTTGGGCTATAACCCTCCTGGACACCTTAGAATTAACTGCTTTAAAACAGAAGTTGTTTTAGTGATATTCATATCTGATTTTCATTACCTGACAGGCAGATGTAAGTTAAATATTCGCCTTGACCTCCAGTTGCCAAGAAAGGAATCTTTTTCTTTGTCCTCCTCTTGACTTGGACAGCTCCCAGCATCCTTTCATCAAGAGGTGCAAAAATTTCCTTGCTGATGGCAGACTTGGCACTCATTGTTGACCAAGCTAGCAGGGCACGCAGTGAGTTTTCTGAAGAAAAAGAAAAGGCAAGCTGGAATTGGCAGTATTACAAGGGCTCATATAAGAATGAGCAGCAGATATGATCCAGCAATCCCACTCCTGGGCAAATAGCCAGAAAAGATGAAAACTCTATTTCAAAAAGACACATGCACCCCAATGTTCATAGCAATACTATTTACAATAGTCAAGACATGGAAGCAATGTAAATGTCTATCCACAGATGAATGGATAAAGAAGATGTGGTGTACACACATAATGGAATACTACTCAGCCATAAAATCAATGAAATAATGCCATTTGGAGCAATATGGATGGACCTAGAGATTATCATACTATGTGAAGTAAGTCAGAGAAGGACAAATATCATATGATATCACATATGTGGAATCTACATAAATGATATAAATGAACTTATTTATAAAACATAAACAGACTCATAGACATAGAAAACAAACTTATGGTTACCAAAGGGGAAAGGGTAGGGAGGGATAAACTGGAAATCTGGGATTAAGAGAAACACACTACTATATATATAATTAGATAAACAACAAGGACCTACTCTATAGCACAGGGAACTATATTCAATATCTTGTAATACCCTATAATGGAAAATACGTATATATGTGTAACTGGATCACTTTGCTGTACACCTAGAACACTGTAAATCAACTAAAACTAAAAAAAAAAAAGAATGAGCAGCAAGTTGATTCACACATGAAGTAATTTTCAATTTGTGGTTTAACCTCTCACTTGCTTGAAATGCATTACAGAAGCATTAAAAGGCCTTTACATTTGTAATAACTGTGAAAAAACTCAAACACAAAAGGAATACCGATTTACTCGCTGAAAATGACAAACGCAACGTGAGATGAGCAGCACAAAATGAGATCTAGAAAGTGTGTCAGTCTCTATCCCAGGTGCACCTGACTCTAACAGGCAAGTGGCACCCACCCCATTCCCATTCTGTAAGGACCACGATTTCACATTTCCAGCTGAGATCTTTCCACTGTCTAAAAATCTTTGAAGTCAAGAGGTTCTTTATGCAACTTCAAAATCTCCTTTAACTCTAATGTAAACCCATTTCCCTAATTCTATTCATAGCAGAAATAATTATATCATCTACCACATAATAACTATATATGCAACAGAAGACCATTAATTTAATCACCCTTCAGCTGCTCTGGATCAGGCTAAGTAATTAATCCTTATTTATTAGCCTCTTTCAACGGGTCCTATTTTCCATTGCTCCTCTGCCTCTCATTGCCATGCTCTGGACCCTCGCCAAATTCTCCACAGTTTCCTTCAGCCAAAGTGGACACAGAATCCTAAAAAAAATGTCTGACTAATGCCAAGTATTTTGGAAATGTTACCCAGAAGTTCCCAAATGTTATGCTCCTGTGGTTAACTGGCAGTGTGTGCCCAATAATTAAGAAAATAAAGCATCATGTTGCTGACTCCCAAAGAGTCCCTCCCCCACCATTCAAATTTACATATACACAGTCCCCATGTTATATTTAGTTTTCCAAAGTTGTACTTCCCTAAAGGTCTTGATTCTGCTTATTTGTGTCTATTATATTCAAGGTCAATCTGAATTTTAACCCTCTATCATCCAAAAACTCAGCTGCAACCTGAGTAAATGTTTTCTATTCCATCATCCTAGTCAGAGTCTATGTCTTAAGCAGTAACCAACATTTGCTCAAGCAAATAACAAATCAGAACTAAAGGTGCAGAGAAGGCCAATGGGTTGGTCATGCAGGCCGTACAGAGTATTCAGAGATCCTGCAGAGGGATCAACAGCACAGCTATAATATGGTAACAGTAGCTCAAAGAGCTGGTCAACCTGCTGTAAAATCAAGCCAGTTGGAAAACAAACACCTATTACGTGCCACCTCAATGCTCAGTATAGAGATATAAGAAATAACTAAGATATGCTCCCTGCTCTCCAGGAGTTGACTACTGACTACATCAAAGGTTTCCCTTAAATCCAGATGATTTATGATGGAAGACCATGAAACATCCTTCCCAATGCAAGATTCACAAATGCTGCCCACACAGCTGTCCACCTATAACTGGTCCCACACCTCTAACCTCATGGTAGGAAAGAGATATATTAAAAAAGAACCTTCCCTTGGTTAAAGAAATTTCTCGTGGTTTCAGTTCTGTAGTAGGTTTTCTTAGTGGCAGCAAGAATAAAGAATAAATAGTGTTGGTGTTTATTATCTATCTATACCTCTATCTATACATTATAGATCTATGCCCAGATCTATGTGCTCAGATCATGCCATTTTATCATTGCCACCAGGTTCTTCATACTAGCTGAGTACAAAATGATGACGGAGTTTCTCAATGTGCTGACCTTTAACTGACACCCTGTGATTTCCTAGAAGTTAGCAAACAGAATTTCCCCCACTGCGATTTACCCCATGACTTTGCTATGCAGGGTGTTATAATTTACAGGGACTTTTTTTTTTAAAGAGAGAAACTAGTTCTTTTCTAGCTCCAAGGCTTCTCACCTCTCAGCATTTGGGGACACGTGAAAGAGAAAGCCAGTGGTAGCACGGTGGCTTCAAACGTCCAATAAAAACAATGTAGAAAGAAAGTCATCTTCCCAAACTCATCAGGCATTCTCTAACCAGCGCCTTCCCAACTGTGGCAAGACTTTTGCTTTTCCAACTCAGATTCACATTTTTCAAAACTTGTGGTTAAAAGAAATAGAAAGCTATCATTGTATTATGCAAAATCTGTCAGAGAAAAAAAAAGAAAAGGAATGTGCTACTAAATTTTCAGGAAATCTTGCTCTTCTTTTGAAAAACTGGTAAGAAATGGAAATGGCCTTTTGTTGTTGTTTTTTGTATGGATATTCAGCAGCCAAGAACAAAAGAGAGAAAAAAAGAGGAAAAATAAAACCAGTAACTTCACTGACCACAAGTTTGGAATCAGACAAACTTGGGTTCAAATCTTATTTCCAAAACTGAAGACCTATATGTGGGTAAATCTCTTAAAATTCAGACCCTCAGTTTACTCACTGCAACATGGAGAGAGCTTCACCTAATTCATGGAAACACTGAAAGAATTAGATGAAACAATGCATGCAAATCACTTATTCTGGTGCCTGAATCATAATGAATGCTTCAAATGGAAAATTTTTATTAACTCTCCTACTAAGATATGAAAAATAAAAGACCCTCTGAACTTGCAGAAACTGAGTAAATGTAGCCATCCATAACAAGGTATTTGTAAAAGAGAAACTCGATTTTATTTACCAAAGCTTTGCTTTTCTCACTCAGGGGTATGAAACCCTCTAAATATGGATAAACAGTCTAACATATGGAGGGCTCTGTATAAAGTGTTATCAGGATGAGCTATTTATAGGTTTCACCCTCAGGAAACTCACTTGCAAGAGACTATCAGGCCCTTTTTTTTTTTTTTTTTGCGGTACGCGGGCCTCTCACTGTTGTGGCCTCTCCCATTGCGGAGCACAGGCTCCGGACGCGCAGGCTCAGCGGCCACGGCTCACGGGCCCAGCCGCTCCGCGGCATGTGGGATCTTCCCGGACCGGGGCACGAACCTGTGTCCCCTCCATCGGCAGGCGGACTCTCAACCACTACGCCACCAGGGAAGCTCACTCAGGCTCATTTTTATGGGAAATTGTCTAAAGTTTTTGTCTAGGCCAAGGATACTAACAAGCCTGGGAGCAGGCGTGTATGTTTTTGATGCCACCGGGAAATGGGAATGGACAGTGGATTAGAAGAGAAAGAATCAGAACGTAAAAGGGGTACTAATGTAGCTTTATGGAAACAATCTATGAGTGTCTCCCAAGCCTGACTGCACATCTGAACTCAGCAAGGAGAGCTTTTCAAAAATGCAGACCCCTGGGCCCCTCCTTTAACCCCACCAAATAAGAATCTTGGGATCTGTAGTTTAAACAACTCTCTAACTGCAGCCATCCTGACACCTAAGTGAAAAGCTGAGAGCCTAACTAAGGAGGAACTGTGGGGACGGAAAGGAGTGTATTCTCAGGAGACAATACAGGAAGAGAATGTACAGGACTTTTTCTCTCCATTCAACCAAGCAGATTTCTCAGGTCTTAGATCTTCCTACTGGTAAATCAATGTCCAGCCCACAGCTGGACCTCTTTGTAAGGAAAACAAGATGAATACACAGCGGTGGTACACCACTGACCACAGTTACTCCAAACTACATCACGCTGAAGGGGAGCAGGACACGCTGCCCCGAAATATTCTGCTTTAGTATACTGCTCGTTTTGAGCCAAAGGTATCTGAAAACCAGCATATGTAGGGACAGGCTTTCTCTGAATTCCCTTTATCTGTCTAAAGACAGATCCTCCCAAAGGAACTCAGTTGTTATAAATCCCCTCTCCAGGAGTTTCATCCACCAGAGAAGACTGATTCTTGTCACAGGACAGTAGACTAGAAGTCGACACCACACTCAGACACACTCTGTCACAAACTGTCACACCTTCCATCTAGTCTTGTAAGGGCCCATTCACCTTTTCTAAAAATCCTTTTCTCTCCCCTAAGAGGTCTACACCCCGTCCCCCTTCCCTAATAAGATGGTATTTAATCCTGAATTCTAAGCCACCTTGGGAATTATTCAATTTTCCCAGGGTATCTCCCATGTATACACAAGCTATACATGTTAATAAACTTCTGATTGGTTTTCTCTTGTTAATCTGTCTTTAATTACAGGGGTCTCAGCTAAGAACTCAGAAGAGTAAAGGGAAAATTATTTTTCCTCCCCTACAACCCATGGAAGTTTTCTCTCTTCCTGGTCCACAGCTTCTAAAGGCTATAATTACAAAGCTTTCCCATCCAAGAAACCAACCTACAATATGATTTGCAAGTCAAAGCAGCTGGCTGCCTTAAGTGGTAGTTTTGGAAGCTAATCACAGTTAGCTTTCCTCTCCCTCAAGCTTTCTCATCTATCTTCTCCCTTTAAGCCATCTGACCCATAACCACTTTTGTCAGCACACGGTTATGGTAGTGAGATGGCCCTGCACCTACTATCCTCCTCTCCAGGAGTTGTAAACTCCAAGGACCTCACGGAGGAGGCAGATGAAATACGTAAGTTAAGGGGTAGAGAGGTAAGATGTTTTTGCATTCCAACACTAACATTTTCCATTTCCAGTACTTGAACTGACACGTGTCCTCTGCGGTCAAGAGACAAGGAGGAGTGGTAGGAACTCATTAAAACCGCAGACGACCTGTGGTGGTGCACTCATCATCCTGCAGGTGGGTCTAAGGCGGTGGGGCTGACAGGGCTTAAATATTTCTCACCTAGAGAGGTAAGTGCCGCCTCTGGTGAAACAGAGGCGCCATTTATTTCGCTTAATATTATTAGATAACAGATTCTCTAACCTCATTCACTTGCCACGCTTCACATGCAATCTTCTGATCGTGGTATGGCACTGGCTATGCCAACACAAGTAATCTGGACTGTATGACGATTATATTCCCATTGCCAACAAGTAACCAGAATGCCTGGTTTTAGACCTCACCCTCTTAAACTAGTTACTATGACCCAACCCTGAGGTAGATGCACTCAAAACCAGCCGATATCAAGTTTCAGAATTCTGCAAGTTAACAGCAAACAGGATATCATCCCAGAACACTTTTGGGGAGAATCAGCTGGTCCCCACTAGTGCATGGGAACTCTAGTGAGGTGACCTCAAATAAGTTAGAAATAAGAGAAATAAGGTTATTCTCTAAGATAGGACTTCTCTACATTGCCACTTTGTTTTCGAAATCCTACAAATGCAACTTGACTCCCGCCTTTAATTGGATGACACTAATCATGCACCCAGATCCCACTGCCTTCCTGGTTTTAACTCCATGTGTCTAGCTGGCAACTGAGCATTTCCACTAAGAGTTAATTTAGACTCAGTCTTGTCTCTCCAACCCTCCAAGTCCCCGTAACAACTAACCAATTACCAAGTTCTGTAGATCCAATTTAATATTTCTGGGCACCACCAGATCATCTTCATCCTCACATCCTCTCCCTTAATTCGGATCCCCATCATCCCTGCTTTGAATGATTTGGATGCCTCCTAAAAGGGTTCTAGTACCACTCCCATCGTGCTACCATTGTCCCTCTATAATGTCCAAGGTAATATTCTAAAGGATAAATATGCTTCAAGTATACCTGTATTCAACTGTTTGTACTCCATGCCTCATGTCCTGAAAGAGAAACACAATTACCTTGACAAGGAACTGGGGAATGTTATAAAAATTGAGGCCAAAGTAGAGAAATGTTCAATTGCTTCCCTTAAACTCCACAGTATTTAAGTACTAAATGTTACAAGTCAGAAGTTATTACACAGTCATTAAACTTAGAGACAATCTAAAAATGTTAACTGTACTCCGAAATCCAAAAACTTCACTTAGTAGCCAGAAAATATGCAACTTGTTAGGCAATAAAAATCAATTTTATTTTTTCTTGTTTCATAAATTAAGACCAATGAGATAATTTGAGGTCAATTTAGCTACTTTATAAAAATTTACTCAAGTAAGGGTTACTGATTATTATAAATATGCAATTCTACCTCTACTTAGACAACTTTACTCTTGGACAAGATAGTTCTCAAGATGAAAACTTTAGTCTATCCATAGCATGTAAGTATGAGGATAAATTAATTAGACTAGGGCTTCCCTGGTGGCACAGTGGTTGAGAGTCCGCCTGCCGATGCAGGGGACACGGGTTCGTGCCCCGGTCCGGGAGGATCCCACATGCCGCAGAGCGGCTGGGCCCGTGAGGCATGGCCGCTGAGCCTGCGCGTCTGGAGCCTGTGCTCCGCGACGGGAGAGGCCACAACAGTGAGAGGCCCGCGTACCACACACACACACACAAAAAATTAATTAGACAAAAGTTTCAACCTACCAGCCAATTTTTCCATGTACTTCAACTATTCCTCTCAACTAAAAGTTCTTATAAATAGAATCTAAAAGGGGAGTTAGATATGCCACTAGACAGATAACTTTAATCTGGTGATACCATTCAAAGTTGAAAACTGCAATCACTATGAGTTCATCATTCTTTCTGGTAGAAACAATAAGGGCTAAGGAAGGGGCTTGCCAATGGTATAAAACCAGAAGGGGATGTCAGACCAAGAACCCATACTTAACATTTCCCAAGATTTACAAAGATTGAGACTAAGTCAGTGTCATACAGCAAATCTGCTAAAAATATCCTAGAAAGAGCCAGAAACTTACAAACAGGAAAAATAAAAATTTTAAGTACGTGTATAAAAGCTAAAAATATTCTCTATTCTGTTAGAAAAATATTTGGAGATAGACCAAAAAATATATTAAAGGGGGAATTCCAAACAAAGACTGTGTACATCAACATCAACGGGGATGCCCAGGTCTTGTTCACACAGATTCAGGGGACCTGTGGGGGCAAGGTCTGGGATTTGTTTTCTTGATGATATCTTTGATTTATTCCACTGTACAACCAGGTCCAGATCCACTGTCTCTGGGTTTTTGTTTTTTCTCTGTATTTAATGAATTATTTATAAAATAAAGACTCTGTAAACCTTTTTTGAGAGTACATGGCAGATGCTCTGTAAAGCTCTAGTAATGAGTCACTGAGGTTTGTACAGCATTTCATGATTTACAAAACACCTCCATGCAATCCCAAGTATACAATCAAGACAGCTGCTAAATGCATCTTCCAAAGCTTGCTCTTTTTGTAAATTAGAATCTTTAGGTATGTGCATTTATGAATGGTAAACTATGGCATTTTTAACCCACCCCTATTGGTCTCAGGATTATGAAGAAGTTATAATTCCTCTCTTATAGAGATTAGTATTTGAACTGAAACCTCTAGAACCAGCAACTCCACTACTAGAGAAAAAGGAAATGTTGTGTGTATATACATGATGCACGTATCATGTATATACTTAACTTCAGATCCATTTTTAAGAGCCAAACATTATAAACAACCTAAATACCCATCAATATTCAATCTACATTATTAAAATGCAGTATAGCCCTTCAACCCAATGGACTATCACATAACCTTTCAAAATCATGGCACAGATCTACAGATACTAACTTGAAAAAATGACATAATACAGAGTGAAAACAAGGAAGTTACAAAACAGAAAATGAGCTCATGAATGTAAACATATATGTGTGTACTGATATGCGTAAAGAGATTTCTAGAAAAAAGTCTGCCAAAATGTTAATATGATTATGTCTGGATTTTGAAACAAAGAAAAATAGGTCCAAGATTCTGCAGGGCAGTATTCTTATTCCACTATAACTTGACTAGAGTGTTCCTTAAAAAAATTTTTTGAGGTACACTCTTT
>NW_006775090.1:199637-203548 GCF_000442215.2 Lipotes vexillifer | reverse complement strand
ACACTCTTTCTCCCCACACTGGAAGAATAATCAAATTTTATTTTATTGAGATCCAATTATCAGTCTGCCCTACTCTCTTTTCAACTCCAGTCCAGGCATGGTGTTGGGAATCGCAAAGGTGAAAGCGGATAAATTTCCACCTTCAAAGAGTTGTGAGAAAGGAGAGCAGATGTTGTGAATGATTACCACAAGGCCTGAAAGTGATTTTGGTGAGAAGAAAACGTCACCTTTCCTCTGAGCAAATGCAGCTCCATGCCGGGACCCACGACCTGGTGAGCAGAATGCCAGCCAGATGTCCACTTGCACCTGCTCGTTTGGACACAATCGCTGGAGCAGTGCAAAAGCAGCACAACCACACACAGCAACCCTGGTCATGACTCTTAGCTCCTTAAGGAAGGAAAAGAAGCTCTTTTTTACCATCAGGCTACCAAATACCATAAGACCTGGCTGGCTTTCTCTTCCGTGTATATACTAACCCTCCTCTTGTATGAGACATTACGTTCACAGGATCCTCCAAGCCGGTGACTCATGTCTGCTTCAATTATAAATCTAGACTATTGTCATCTCCTCTTTCCTTGTTTATATGTTCAGTAAGCACATTCTTCTTGTAGGCTTAATATCCAAAGAACAAACCCTTCTCTGCACCCAGACCACAAGACCTGTGTTTACACAAGTTTATTTACGTGGTGGGTGGACTTTTTAGCCGCCTTGTCGATCACTTCCTAACTTTAAAAGATGATATGACAAAGCCAAAAAGTAACATTACCAAGAAAAGGCTGCTGGGAATACGACGACATTTGGAGGATTTGTTGAGGGATTTATTCTGTAATAGAACCTCCACATTCACAAGTTTAAATTTCCAGGATCAGCTAAGTTGGTTCTACAGTACCCATATACCGACTCGACAGTGATGGGGAGAAATAAAGTACCAAAGGGAAGGGCAGGCTGGGGTGCGCTCACTGGATTAAGACAGAATTATTGATCCAAAGTGTGAGGCAGGCCTTAAAAATGAGTTTAAATATATCAAAGAAAGAACAAAGGGTTATAAGGGAAACTGAACCAAAAGGAGCTCCAATTGTTGGCATCTCCCAATTTTCGAGTACTCATATCATTGTGGTGCCCAACAGCTAGTTGGCAAACTAACAAAACAATATGTTGGCCTGAGAGCATTGTTTATTAACAACACTCATAATAGACAAATCTATTCCAACCAAATATGGACCAAGCCACACAAAGATTGACAACATGAAAATAAACATTTTAATTGTGTGCCACGCTCTGTACTGATTGCTGAATTAGTGTGTTTCTTCTACTTACACTGAAGATCAAACAACGGGGGAAACACTGAACCCACACATGAAAGGAAGTGGAAGACAGTGTGGTTCAGGTGTTTTCTCTTTTTGATGTATACAGAAGTTTACAACAGAAGTTTTGGATTAAAAAATAAAGACCAAACATATCAACCATTAAAAACAAACAAATCAATGAACAAATCCTCCAGCAAGCATAAAATGAGCCTTTTATATCAGATATTTGTTAACTCAAATCTTAGGTAAATTATAAATTCTCTTGATTCAGCTATTTCTGTTTTAGAACAGACCTGGAATATAACACTAAAAAGGTAATAAACCTTAAAAAAGACCCTCCAGTTTTAAGTGTATGAAACCTACAAAAACCAAAAAAGTAGTTGAAACAAGTTTATATATTTTCTAAAAGTCTAAAAATCAGAGCAAAATTTCTCAAAATAGTCTCTAAATCATCCATGCTAAGAATATTTCCTACTTGAATCCCTTATTTGGAGAATATCATCACTTTATAATTTCTTGAGAGAGTTTCAATTAGTTTTCTGTAATTGACATTTTATCAGTGTTATACTCTGACATGAAGTCCTTCACAGCAATGAGGGGCGCAGAAGAAATGTGATACATCCAGAAGCCCTGTTGACATATTTACACTGTCAACTTAAAAGACTAAGGACTCTGTCCTTCAATGGCTCAATTTCACAAATGAGATTTTCAATAAGGTCATTAAACTCTTCCCATACGGATCAAGCCAAGGACTGTCATTTCAACTTCAATCAGTCTCCCCAACAATCAAGTTCATGATTTTGTGCCTGTGCAGTGTAATCTGAATGTACACTTAAACATGTGACTTTGGTATCTGAAAGTCCTCATTAATACATTTTTATGTGGGAGAGGGGAGGGTGAGATTCCATTTTATAGATGAGGAAACTAAAGCTCAGAGTAGTTAAGTAAGTTACTCTAGATCATGCAGCTTTTCAAGGGCAGAGCTAGGATGTGAACCTAGGAAGCGTGATACTAGTAGACTTTGCTCTCCCTATCTCCTATTGAAGAAATGAAAAAGGTAGGAAGAGATGAGATAGAAATACATTCCAGGTAAATCAAGACAAATTCATCTGCTTCACAGTTTTGCCTCTGATCAGCCTTGCTTTCAGGTGGACAGGATACTGTTATCGTCCCTGCCCAGCTACTACAAAGATAACGAGTCAGGCTGGAGTTTGAAGTCGTTCTTTATGATATCTGCTCATCTTGGGTGTGCAGGTCATGCTGTGATACTGACAAAGAGGATCACGTAATCTAGCTAGAATAGAGCTTGTTTTGATTCCACAGATGAAAACTGGGGAGTTCAGAATACATTAGCAGAGAGTCTGTGATAAAGCTCTATCTCCACAAACAGGACAATGCCCACCAAAGCCTCATCACAGCTGTTTGCCACCCTCCTTTGGAGACCAGCTGTTTATAACAGGAGTCAACTCCTGGGAGGATCTTGGATGGCTGCCACCAGGCAGTTTTATGAACCTTGCAGGCTATTTTCCAAACCGGAAAAGGCTTAAAAATGAAAGGCACATATTTCAAAGGTTTCTGCTGGTTCTCAGGGAAAACTCCTCTTTCCACTTCCTTTGCTGTATGACCCCCCTCTGGTATTTCAAAAGCACAACTGGGACCCTCCTTGTTACCTCCTACCCCATACTCTTTCTGTGTCTTCTGTCTTCCACTGCCAATGATTCAAGCAACCTTAGCTCTTTCCCTAACAGCAGTGCCCCTGGCTTCACACATTTGAAACGCTTGGCAAGAGGAGTTCTATCCACTTGACTTTACTGAGTAGGATCTCAGCAAGACCTTCCAAATGAGCCAACCAACAACTATTGCTTGACCAATTTTGGGGCCCTACCCACCAGCAGCTTATACTTCAGGTGAAAGATGTGTGCAAGTTAGTATGTTAGCATTCTTAAGCTTACACATTTAACAGCTGGAAGTGATTTAGTGATTGTCTAGCTCATCCAATTCTCTTCCTTAAATCACAAGAAAACTGAAATCCAGAGGGTAATTCCCAAATCATACAACGGAAGAGTAGCAAGGCCAAGATGAGGGCGAGCCACTATTCTCCACCTTACTGCGATGTTCTCCACATAACTGCGAAGTTATGATAGCAATCCCAAGTTTGTGGAAGGTGAGAATAGGTGGTATGTCAGAAGGGAGAGGGGAAGAGAGAAAATATAATTTATTTCAGTGGCGACTCTTCTCAGATTCATCCTTTTTCTCATGAATTGGCATGAAATTAAGTGTTGGACTAGAATATCCCTAGCCCATAGATTTCTAAACCTCAACTTTTGGCTATCACCATCTATTCCCTTCACAGTTTATGTTTTCTCATTTGGCTGCCGAGGCCAAAAGCAATGATGGCCTGCCCAAATGGAACAGGTTGAGACAGTCCAAGAAGCACAGAATTATTTTGGCCAAGTCCCAAGCCACAGGGCTCTGTGCTGACCCCAACTAACAGGAGCCCCTCCTACCGTCTCAGTGCTCTGAGCCACTGGAAGGAGAACATGCCCTGGGCAAAGGCACAAATCTATTACCAGTCTGGGAATTAATGCTCTGGATTCGGGGGGG
>NW_006775090.1:184418-199627 GCF_000442215.2 Lipotes vexillifer | reverse complement strand
GGGGGGGGGGGTGTCTCCTGAAAGCACAATGCTAAGCACACCAAGAGCCTGGATCAGCTCTTATAAAGGTTTCTCAGCACTTATTCCAGGCCCTGGAAACAACAGGGGAGGAAAATAGGAATCTGTCAAGTCCAGTTCTTGTCTTTGGAACTGCACCCTTCAGCCTCAGTACAAAAACACCACCAGGTGCCTGCAATCTGTAATCAGTGCTCTATTAAAATGCTCTCAGAAATGCCGAAATTATCCTGACTTCCACATGCAGCTGCACAAGGTCCTGTTGGGTAACTGAAGAGTCTCTACAGGTTCACTTGAGACTCCCCAGAAGCAACAAACTAGAATGCCTTGGTTAGGATCCACCATCCAATCAACAGTGAAATCTCCATGTGAGAGGGATGGATCGGTGGGTAGGCAGGCATCCCCGTTCTATGCATTGGGGATGCCACAGAATAGCCTACAAATCCAGGTCGGACTCAAGGTCCATATGCAAATGCAGATCCTGCCCCATTCCATCAGTTCTTCTGTCATTCAATGTCAACCCCTTTCTTAGTCAGCATGTTCCAGAAAATAACTAACTTCTGACCTAATCAGCTGTGCAGTGTTTGATAGGGAAGAAAAATCTATCAACTGAAAATTGAACACTACTCTAATACTAACTCAGGTTAATACTAGCACAAGTTTACAGTATCACACATTAACAAATTACACAGACGTTCAAGCACACGTAATCCAGCTCCAGAATCCAGGACAAGGGCATAGTGGTCACTACCCCCCACTCAATCTTCTAGATGTTGGGTGGTGAAAAGAAGGCTAGGTTTGTCATCAGATGATCGGGTCTGAGCTCTGTCTTTGCCGTTACTTGATGAATAATTTTGAGTAAAATTCTAGATCTCTGAGAGCTGTACCTTCAATTTTAAGATGGGGTAGTGCCACCCACTTCACAAGACTGTTGTGAAGGATGAAGGAGGAGGAAAACAGCTCCCTGGGTCAGCCTACTTTTACCTGGGGTGCCCTGGTCCTTGAAAGGCAGACGGGCACGTAAGCATGTCAGCTTATACCTGCAAAAGCATATACACATCACAGAGTATCTTACAAAGCTTACTTCCAGTGTCATCTTATTTCATCTGCCTAATTTATGAGGGAGGTATCATCATCTCTCCCAGACAGGTAAAGAGCATAAGGCTCAGAGAAAGGAAAAACCTTGATGGCTCTGCTAGACTCAGCCAGAAGAGAGATGGGTTTTCTTCCTGCAGTCCTGTCCTGTTTCCACTGCACCCCTCTGCCTCACCATATGGAACTGCCAGCTTACACAGGAAAATAATGACAGAGCTAACTGAAGTCTGCCCCAATGTGGATGCAGTGTTGCTACACAAGAGAGATGCAGGGTTGTGTAGACATTTAAAGAAAAAAAAAAGGCAAGAAAAGAAGAGGCACACACAAGGATCAGAGCTGGGATAAGACACAGCCTCACTTATTCAATAGGCAACACTGTCCTAGACACTGAGAACACTAAGGTCAAAGCAGTCCTTTCCCTCACAGAGTTTACATCCTAGTGGAGAACAATAATCAACAAGCAAGCAATTCTATGCAGCATTTGAGAAGAAATTAATTAAGACTGGTCCAGTGGGTTCAGCAATTAAGCAAGGAGATGATGAATAACAGTCACTACCATTCACCACTCATGGTCAGACAGGGAAATACATCATGTGGAGCTAAAGCTCTCCAAGCCTTCTAAGAAGACAACCATCCAGCTTTGATGACCATTTCTGCTCCAAACACATTATTCCTTATTATGAGAGGTAACAAAGAAATTCCACCGTGGGACAGGACCTATCCTTCCTCACACATTTACTGAGTAATTTCCGTGACGTGGGCTTTGTACAAGGGACGGAGATTACAGACCAGTTAGATCCATCCAATGGAAAGAGTCTAGTCGAGGAGAAGCACAAGGAAACAGGCCGCCCTGGACCAAATGAGGAGTCTGAAGCTGCTGCTTCACAGCAGCAGAAGAGACAGGTATTTTCATCCTTCAGAGGCTGGTGATCAGGAGCTACTTACTCTGCTAAGCCTGTCCTTGAGATGTAATTCAAGAATTTATTTAGGTTGACCTGCAAGGATTATGCAGGGAGATCCACTTTGATGGAAAGCCATGGAAGCTGTTAACTCTGAGTCACCTGACACATGCCTGGGCTTCCACCTGGGATCTGTGCCAGGGGTGTGCCCTGGATGCTTCAAGACAGACGGACACAGCCGGACCTAAGGTGAGTGCAGAGGACTCCCTGGAGGGACATACTCACTTCTGCACAGACTCTACACACTTTCAGAACAGCAAAGGGAAACTCTGGGTACATGTATGGGAGGAAACATGGTCAGAGAAGCTGTTACAGAAAAAAGGTATCTGAGACAAATATAAACTCCTCAGATGTCCATTTGGTACTAAGTCTTATGGCGGTTGGTGGGAGGAAGGAAGGTGAAAGGTGAACTTTTAAAATGTACATCCCCCCTGTTCACTGAAGTGGGGGTGGATAGACCTGAGGTCACCAATGGGTAGTTCTGCAAGAATAAATGTTC
This sequence comes from Lipotes vexillifer, assembly GCF_000442215.2. Lineage (NCBI taxonomy): Eukaryota > Metazoa > Chordata > Mammalia > Artiodactyla > Lipotidae > Lipotes > Lipotes vexillifer. The sequence goes on along the minus strand of NW_006775090.1, from coordinate 197,059 downwards.
TTGGCCCATGTACATTTTAAAAATACATATTTTAAACTGAAAGCATTTCCTCTAAGATCAGGAACAAGACAAGGTTGTCCAGTCTCACCACTATTATTCAACATAGTTTTTTTTTTTTTTTTTTTTTTTTTTTTTTTTTTTGCGGTACGTGGGCCTCTCACTGTTGTGGCCTCTCCCATTGCGGAGCACAGGATCCGGACGTGCAGGCTCAGCGGCCGTGGCTCACGGGCCCAGCCGCTCCGCGGTATGTGGGATCTTCCCGAACCGGGGCATGAACCCGCGTCCCCTGCAACGGCAGGCGGACTCTCAACCACTGCGCCACCAGGGAAGCCCTCAACATAGTTTTGGAAGTTTTAGCCACAGCAATCAGAGACAAAAAAGAAATAAAAGGAATCCAAATCGGAAAAGAAGAAGTAAAGTTGTCACTGTTTGCAGATGACATGATACTACACATAAAGAATCCTAAAGATGCTACCAGAAAACTACTAGAGCTAATCAATGAATCTGGTACAGCAGCAGGATACAAAATTCATGCACAGAAATCTCTGGCATTCCTATACACTAATGATGAAAACTCTGAAACAGAAATTAAGGAAACACTCCCATTTACCATTGCAACAAAAAGAATAAAATACCTAGGAATAAAGCTACCTAGGGAGACAAAAGACCTGTATGCAGAAAACTATAAGACACTGATGAAAGAAATTAAAGATGATACAAACAGATGGAGAGATATACCATGTCCTTGGATTGGAAGAATCAACATTGTGAAAATGACTCTACTACCCAAAGCAATCTACAGATTCAATGCAATCCCTATCAAACTACCAATGGCATTTTTCACAGAACTAGAACAAAAAATTTCACAATTTGTATGGAAACACAAAAGACCCTGAATGGCCAAAGCAATCTTGAGAAAGAAAAACGGAGCTGGAGGAATCAGGCTCCCGGACTTCAGACTATCCTACAAAGCTATAGTCATCAAGACAATATGGTACTGACACAAAAACAGAAATACAGATCAATGGAACAGGATAGAAAGCCCAGAGATAAACCCACGCACATATGGTCATCTTAGTTTTGATAAAGGAGGCAAGAATATACAATGGAGAAAAGACAGCCTCTTCAGTAAGTGGTGCTGGGAAAACTGGACAGCTACATGTAGAAGAATGAAACTGGATCACTCCCGAACACCACACACAAAAATAAACTCAAAATGGATTAAAGACCTAAATGTAAGGCCAGACACTATAAAACTCTTAGAGGAAAATATAGGCAGAACACTCTATGACATACATCACAGCAAGATCCTTTTTGACACACCTCCTAGAGAAATGGAAATAAAAACAAAAATAAACAAATGGGACCTAATGAAACTTAAAAGCTTTTGCACAGCAAAGGAAACCATAAACAAGACAAAAAGACAACCCTCAGAATGGGAGAAAATATTTGCAAATTAAGCAGCTGACAAAGGATTAACCTCCAAACTTTACAAGCAGCTCATGCAGCTCAATATCAAAAACACAAACAACCCAATCCAAAAATGGGTAGAAGACCTAAATAGACATTTCTCCAAAGAAGATATATAGATTGCCAACAAACACATGAAAGGATGCTCAACATCACTAATCATTAGAGAAATGCAAATCAAAACTATAATGAGCTATCACTTCACACCAGTCAGAATGGCCATCATCAAAAGATCTACAAACAATAAATGCTGGAGAGGGTGTGGAGAAAAGGGAACCCTCTTGCACCGTTGGTGGGAATGTAAATTGATCCAGCCACTACGGAGAACAGTATGGAGGTTCCTTAAAAAACTAAAAATAGAACTAGCATATGACCCAGCATCCCACTCCTGGGCATATACCCTGAGAAAACCATAATTCAAAAAGAGTCATGTACCGCAATGTTCATTGCAGCTCTATTTACAAGAGCCAGGACATGGAAGCAACCTAAGTGTCCATCGACCAACAAATGGATAAAGAAGATGTGGCACATATATACAATGGAATATTACTCAGCCATAAAAGGAAATGAAATTGAGTTATTTGTAGTGAGGTAGATGGACCTAGAATCTGTCATACAGAGTGAAGTAAGTCAGAAAGAGAAAAACAAATACCATATGCTAACACATATATATGGAATCTTAAAAATCAAAAAAAAAAAAAAAAAAGGTTCTGAAGAACCTAGGGGCAAGACAGGAATAAAGACACAGACATAGAGAATGGACTTGAAGACAGGGGGAGGGAGAAGGGTAAGCTGGGACGAAGTGAGAGAGTGACATGGACATATATACACTACGAAATGTAAAATAGCTAGCTAGTGGGAAACAGCCGCATAGCACAGGGAGATCAGTTCTGTGCTTTGTGACCACCTAGAGGGGTGGGATAGGGAGGGTGGGAGGGAGATGCAAGAGGGAGGAGTTATGTGGATGTATGTATACATATAGCTGATTCACTTTGTTATACAGCAGAAACTAACACACCATTGTAAAGCAACTATACTCCAACAAAGATGTTAAAAAAAAGAAAAAGAAAAAAGAAAAAAATGCATATTTTATGTGAAACCGATTTCTCGTTTCTCCTGAAGATCCAGCAACATTAAGTAGTCCTACAGTCTTCTCCCAGCAGCCCCACCTCCCCCACCACTGACTACGGTCAACAGTCTCAAATTCATCATCCCCACCACTGTCTATTTTATTGCCCAAACTGAGGCTTAACATCAGTTGACCATCATCCAAGTTGCCCTGCTTTTCTTATATCTGGCCTGTTGGCTAATTTATTTCTGCATGGTTATTGAGTATGAATAACCTGATGTAGATACTAAATTAATTAGCATGACTGGGAAAGTTTCTAAGAGCACATAAGGCAGAGGGAGCACAGTTCAAAAAAAAAATGTTACTGCCCAATGGGAAAGTAAAGCCGAGATCAAGAAATGATCACATGAATCTGGGGGAATTAAACCAAGGGTATCAAAATAAACAAAAACAAGCCAATGTTCATATCACTCTGTCACCTTAGAAGTTTATATACACGTTCTATTCTCACCCCTCCCAACAAGCCAACTGCTCTGAGAAAGTGCCACCAGGCTCTGGAGCCACAAATACAAATGAGGTGAAATGTGGAAGGTGGGTACTCCTGTAGCCTCTCACACACAGCCAACTGGAAAACACTTTTGGTATTTTTATCAAAAGCTCTGAAAATTGGCACACAGCAATTCTACTCCTAAGAATTAATACGAAGGAAATCATCAAACAAGTGGGCAAAGATGCATATTCAAGGATGTTTATCTACTTGATTGGTCTTCTTAAAACACCAGCCTGGTAGTTTTCTTTCACTGATATCATATTTAATCTCAATATAAATCGTAAAGAGTCAGTATTCCACAGAAATTTGAAGGCCCAAACCTTCAAACCTACCCATGTTTTCCTGCTTTTGACCAGGCATTTCATCGAGTGTCTACTAATTTGGGCTAGACTGGAGACATGCACATGAGAGGCAGAGCAGGACAGGCATGGGCAGGAGGCTTCACTGGAAGAGGCCCAGAACTGCAGGGGGCTCTCAATAACCACTGCTGTCCTAAGAACCCCTGGCTTCATGAAGAGAGCTTAAACATATAAGACCTGCATTTTGTTTTTTTAAAAGAATGTTTAAATCTGGCCTTTTGCTCATAGCCCATGCAGCAGACTTCTTAGATGTCTGTATTCACTTCAAAAATACCTGGAGGGCTTCCCTGGTGGCGCAGTGGTTGAGAGTCCGCCTGCCGATGCAGGGGATACGGGTTCGTGCCCCGGTCTGGGAAGATCCCACATGCCGTGGAGCGGCTGGGCCCGTGAGCCATGGCCGCTGAGCCTGCTCGTCCGGAGCCTGTGCTCCACAATGGGAGAGGCCACAACAGTGAGAGGCCCACATACCGCAAAAAAAAAAAAAAAAAAAAAAAAAAAAAAATACCTAGAGAGCAGTAAATGACACAATGCCAAACCATCATTCCCAGGACAATCACCATCTGTCTCACACCCTGTGTGAAATACCTAGCACTGCACATCATTATAAATGTGGTCTGTTAATTCTATATGTATGTGCGTGTGTGTATGCTCCAATAACACAGAAATCCTCCTGTGGCTCTGGATAGCTGTATCCATTTCTCATTGGTAAGCCCCACCCAACCCAGCAAAAGCTGGGAAGCTCTGAAGAGAAAGAGGACAGGTTTGGGAACAGGAACTTTTACAGCTAAATTAAGACTAAATAACATATGTTTAAAAAAATACTCCAGTGCCTTAATTAGTCTGAAGTTATTTGGTGTTGGTTGATGGCTGCAGCATTCCTTGATACTTAGTTATTTACAAAATAACTATGCTGATTTCCTCTGTTCTAATTCTACCCCTCATTTATCATATGGTTCTCAATGGTATGTAAATATAAAGACAGCTCACTGTACGGACTGAGATAGAAGTGCAAATGATTAAATGCAAATGCAAAAGTCATGTCAATACAGTGTGGAAAATGAAATTTTTCTCTTTTTTTTTTCTACGCAATTAACCCAGAAACCACATGGAAATTAGCCAAGAAGGCATGCTCAGTAATAAACAAGCTTTATTACAGAAGCCCAGCCCCATAGATACCTACTCTATCTATTACAAAATTAGAGTGCTCTAAACTCTTAACAGGAGTTGAATGGAAAAAAAAATCCAAAAAGATTCTGGCTTGAGATGTAGCCACTCAGCTGATAGTTTTATTCTGTGTCACATCATTAACTACTAAAGAACTCATAAAAAAAACAAAAACAAAAACCTCCAAAACCAGACTTTAACAAGACACAGAGAAGAAAAATAGAAGAAAAGGCATAGGAAGAAAACAGAAGATTCCATGGTGTTTCCAAAGACCCAGGTCAATCAACAGCCAAAGACAATATCTCTAGAGTAGTTGTTTACAGATCAGGGAACTCATTTCATGGAAGAGGAAAGGCAGCAAGCCAAAGGCTTAGCAGTCCCGGCTCCTCCAATACATCTTACTATGTCCAAGCATCTGGCCTCGCCATACCAGCAGGAGGCTGCCCATCACCAGATGTGGGCTCTAGTCTGCTAGACAGAATATAGGCTGAGCTGGTGACCAATGTATGTATCTCGCAGCTAGATTAAGGGGTGGAAATTTCTTTTCCCTTTTTTTTTTTAAATGAGCATTAAGAGAGTCTCCACCATTGTACACAGGGTGTGTTGGGTGTTACACATAACATTTAGTCCATGGGTTTCACAGTGGCTAGACTGCATCGTGAGAGAACCAGAGTTGAAATGGACATCACTGAGAGCTGTGGATTCAGATTGGATGATGGGGTCCCATGACTGCTTCTCAATGTAGCAGCAGCTGACTATGACTTTGGGGTGCTTCCTGTTAGGAAAGGGGTAAATGAATGTGTGGTTTTACCTATGAGGATTGGGTTACATTAGTAGAGGGTATCTTTGGAACTATATGTAGGAAGTGAGTTATGAGCTAGGCAGGGAAGGGAGGTACAGGACAGGTCACAACTCAAGATGCCTTGCTTCTCACTTTATGGTTCTCAGGGGAGCCACCCAACCGCCTGCTTTTATGAACCACATGGGTACACGTTCCCAGTCCAAGCTGAGTGGAACAGGGAAGGCCCTAGACCCAGGAACAGTCAATCCAGCTACAATATGGCCTCACTTAAAAAGAGAAGCTGGGCCAATCAGATTCTGAAAGAAAACAGTTAATGACCCAAATAGCAGTGGAAGCTGAAGCTTTAACCGTCATTTATGATGCAGAGAGAGGCTGAAAGACAGATTCATGTAAGGCAAACTTAGAGAGAAAACTGACCTGTAGATTGAGGAAGGGATGGTGCAGATATGCGGAAAGAAGGAGAGGGAGAGAGAGAGACAGACAGATAAAGTAGACAGAGAAAAGGAAAGGAAACACTCAGAGCCTCTTGGGTACACCCGGTTTTCTGGTTCACAAGCAAGGTAATGAAAAACTCCTATTTTCCTGAACTCATTGGAATGAGTTGCTCTTACATGCAAACAAAAGGACTTACGGGAAGCAATGAACACTGGCAAGCAACTTAAAATCTAAGTATGTATCTCACTTTCTTTATTCATATAATAGGCCTAACACCTGCCCAATCAGTTCACACAAGCCATCGGGGGAGCACAGTCAGATTACTGTGAATGCGTAATTTGTTGTTACCGAGGGGTGTGGACAGTAGAATGACAGCAAGTTCATAGTTCTAAATAAACAGAAAACTTTCCTTGCCTATGTTAACCTGCTCAGCTCACTGAGCTTTTATCATCCCTAAAGGCAAGACAAATCCAGTCAAAAGACATATTAATGCAAGATGACTTCTGTACTTTATGTAAGAGGGGAAAAAAACCCAACCAATTCAAGGTTATGATTCCCACAAACGCAAAGCACACTAAATATGTCAGCTAAAAAATAAAGAAAAGAATGTCTAGAAGACAAACTTTGGTGACAGACAAGTAGACCTCTGAGAACTGCCTTGTCTCCACTTGTCTCCATGCCTGCACAGCCTCAAGGGCCCTACTTCTCACACAGAACTTCCGACTCCAGAGCTGGTAGACCTCCCCGCCCAGCCTCCTCCCCTCCACACCCACTCCCAGCTCCCACGTGGCGGGGCGGCACCCGAGGCCCTGGTGGCCTCCTCCCGGTGTGGCCATTCTTCCTCCCGCTGCTTCTCCTCAGGCTGGGCTAGCTGCCCCTCTTAGGTACCACATGGGCACCTTTATCACTGTGCCTGGCATATTATAGGCAACTCTACGTTTCTGCTGGTGGGTCTGTGTCTCCAACCAGATTCTGAGCTACTGGAGAATGCGGGCACCTAGCACAGTGGCTGGTACATCACAGGGCTGAAAAGGCCTGTCTTAAACGCATGCCTTTAAGGTCCACGCTCCTCTTGTCCCACCATCCCTGGGCTGGCAGTTTTCCTTATAAGGGTACTACTCAGCCCCACAGTCATGCTGAAGAGACTGCTGTGACCATCTGCTAACTCTTCTTTCCTTTGGCTCTACTGCCTTCATACCAAAAACAAGACCATGACCAACCCGGAGAAGGCATGTTCTATGCTCCATATTCTCCCTAAATATATTAAACGGATTTTTTTTAAAAAAGAAATTCAAAGATACAATCTTACCAGCTTACATAAAACAGCTTCAAGACCGTTAACGCAGGGATCAGCAAACAGAGTCACATAGTAAATAATTTAGGTTTTGCAGGCCATAGGGTCTCAGTCACAACACCCCAGATCTGCTGTTACAGCATGAAAGCAATCACACGCCAACAGATAAATGAATGGGCAGCCTGTGTTCCAATAAAACTTTATTTACAAGATCAAATGGCCAATCCACAAGCTGGAGTTTGCAGATACCTATAATAACCCAATGAAACAAACACATATCACAGATATACTCATGTGCAAAACAGCAATGCCAGATGCTGAGGGAGGTGCTGCAGTGTTCCAGGCCCACACTATTCTAGAGGACAACCACCCATAAGTAACAATGAAAAACAGGCAGACTTGATGAGTATGGTACAGAAGCATCCAACAGTAAACCTCTGAGCGCCTGAACTGTTGACCACGACCTTCTTTCCCAACACTCTTCCCTGATCTCTGGGACAGCACGTGCTCTGGTTTTCTTCCAACCTCTCTGACCACTCTTTCACAGTCGCCTTCACAAACTTGTCTCCACTACCTTGTTCGTTCCTAAAATGCTGTTACTCCTCCGAGTTCTGGCCTACAGCTCTCTTTGTCTCTGCCGTCTATAGTCTCCCTTGGCAATTTCATTCATTCCTAAAACTTCAAGTACCACCTATAGGCTGAAAACAAATCACATCTACATCTTCTTCCCAGGCATCCACAATGAATTTCCACCTGGATGAACCACAGACACATCAGACTCAACAGTCCAAAACTGAATGAATCATCTTCCCCTAAACAGTTTCCGTGTTCCTATCTCAGTAAACAGCACCACCAGCCACCTAAGTCAGAAACCAGAAACACAAGCCTCCTCCTTACCTCCTCCTCCTTTATTCCCTCTGATCTATGCCCTCATCCCTCACAATGTATCAGTTGCCAAATTCTGTTCAATTCCACATCCTAAATTTCTCCGCATCTACCCACTTCTTTTTCTCTCTCTGTCCTTGCCCTCAGTCAGGCAGCCATCATCTTCTGTCTTGATAACAACCTCTGAACGGATCAACCAATATCCCGGTTTGCCTCCCTCCAACCCACTTCCCACGGTAGAGCTAGAGTTACTTTTCTCAAATACCTGGGGCAGATTATTTACCAGCCGTCTTAGCCCAAGCCCACCCATTTGTACTCTGCTTTATGATGCTGGAGCTAGAAATCTGCAAACCCCATTTTCCAGACTCCCTTGCAACTGGTTTCTTGTTCAATTCTGCCGTTGTGAGCCACTGGCCGATCGGAAGGCAGAGGTGGGGAGAAGGAACTCTCCCACTTTCCAGCTCCTGTCAGACTTCACAGTAGCAGCTATTCCAGTTCCCCGTGCTTTTAGCACTCTATATACTAGCCGTGGACCCCCCTGGATGGTGGGAGCACCGGCCATAAGGTAAGTCCCTCCCCAGAGGCCCACACAACTCCTCGGCAGTTGGCCATCAGCTGTATGGTGGCCCCTCTGAGTTTCTAGGTTTAGTTAACCACACCCATTCCCTTTTGCTCCTCCCACCCCCAGGGACAGCAGCCGTTTCCTGAAGTTACAAATCTCTGTTACCTCTGCTTCCACTAGTTATTCTTTCAGCCCTCCAATACCTTGTGTCTCCAATTCCCTATATCAGATCACCTCTATCTGAAATATCAGCCTGGCATCTATTTTCTGACTGGATCCTGGCTGATGCAGTACATGGCACCAGGACTAGTTCCCAGGAAATCAACCCTAAATGTGGGATTCTGGGACGGAGTTGCTTACCTCTTGGACCTTGAATGGTGATAACCTCGTGCCTCCCAATGCACTCCCTACACAGCCGCCACTGTGATGCTTATAGAGCGTCTGCCATCACCTCATTGGCTCACCAGTGCCATCAGGAAAGTGAAACCCACTACAGCTCTCAGGGTTCTAGAGCCACTGTTTCTCTCTCTAACTTCTCCCCTTGCCACTCCTTCCTCCTTCTCATGCTCCAGGCTTCAACCACTCTGAACTCCTTTCCATTTCAGAACCACTCTCTTCCTTCATTCCCTTCACGAAGCTGTCCCCAGCCTTGTATATGGTGTCCCTGATCCTCTGTTCATCCAGTTAGCTCCTACATAGCTTACATGACACCTTCTCCAGGAATTCTTCCCAGATTTGCCTGCAGCCTACCTTCACCCATTATAGCAGTAATGATACTGCCTGTTAACTCTGTCTTTACTCTGCATTCCCACAAAACCACAAATTCTGGGGAGACAGGTACTATGTTTATCTTGCTCCCAGTTTTAATCCTACATAGCAGGTTTTCAATAATAACTTGTTGAATGAGTGAACAAATCCATAAATAAGAAGGTGTAGATTAATTCCTACAAGGGAGATGTGGGAATGCTTCTTAAAGAAGGTAGGATTTTGCCCTGGGCTGCTAAACCCAATCTCTAGCACTGCAGAAATTTTACAGAAATTATTATCCTTAGTTTCCATGGACTCCCAAAATAAGTAAAAAGAATTATTTTTCTTCTAGGGGTATCCAAATTATCAAGCAGCTCTTGAAAAATAAGCTTCTTGGGAATAAAACAGATCTTTGGGATTTATCCACAGGCAAACCACCTGGATAAAACTACCTTAGAAATATAGTGACTGGGACTTCCCTGGTGGCGCAGTGGTTAAGAATCCGCCTGCCAAGGCAGGGGACACAGGTTCGAGCCCTGGTGCAGGAAGACCCCACATGCTGCGGAACAACTAAGCCTGTGCACCAAAACTACTGAGCCTGCGCTCTAGAGCCTGCAAGCCACAACTACTGAAGCCTGTGAGCCTAGAGCCCATGCTCTGCAACAGGAGAAGCCACCGCAATGAGAAGCCTGCACGCTGCAATGAACAGTAGCCCCCATTTGCCACAACTAGAGAAAGCCCGCACCCAGCAACGAAAACCTAATGCAGCTAAAAAATAAACAAATTTATTAAAAAAAAAAAAAAAAAGAAATAAAGTGGTTGAACTCTCCTGGATGTTTATCGACCCATACTTTCCCCTTTTAGAAGGCCTACCTGGTTTCCAACATCTGTTCTAAAGTACACTGTGTATAAGATCCCAATACACTTTATTGCTTTCCTTTCAAAAACCTCACACACACCAGATTTCAGAACCTGCTTTAAATCAAGTATGTCATAAACCTGAACATTACTTTCAGAACTCAGTAAATGGAAAGAAAAATGCTTCAATGAGGTAAATATCTTTCTATTGATCTCACTATATAGATTTACTATATATATTGGAAATGTGTTTCCATATTTGGAATTCAGTCTTACCCCCACCCCAAATAGTTTAAATAATAAGAGAAATGGCTAACTCTTCCTAAAGTTTTGTAACTTTATAGGTAAAAGTAACAGATCTACATGAATTTTACTTCTCAAAACTTAACCTTTCACACTTTAAATTTATTTATGATGAAACAGGTCAAACACTGGCCAAAAGCTTCTAGGCTAATTTCTTGTAATGCTTCTTGGCCATTTCGTAGACTTGTTTCTGCTAAGTAAACATCATAACATTTTGCAGTTCAAAGGTTTTTGTCCTCAGGAATTTGGTTAATCATTTACTTTTTTCCTTGATCTCTTCTTGGTAGCAACAATATACTTTAGCACAGATCAAAGATGGCACACATTTCTTATTATGTTCAGCTAATTATATTAAGACTATTCTTAATATAATTAATAGAATAGTCTTCCTACAACACTTAATAATGTTAAAATTGCACAGCAGCACAAAAGGAGAAATCATTACCTAAAAGCTGTTTAGCTTTTCAAAATAGGAAGCTGTCTCCAGTTTCCATCGTTACTCTACTCTCTCTTGACTTTGACAATGGGCTAGTGCTGGCCCTGCCCCCTTTCCCCTTGCCTTCCTTCCTCACAGCCAATTCTTTGGTCAACTTGCAACTGTCAGCCTAAATGGTCTTGCTACACCTGAAACTCTCAGCTTCATTTCCCTCTGTCCCATCCTGAGAAAGCCACTCAGAGCAACAATCCCCAAACCACTTCTCTCGTGAGTTGCAGTTAAATCTTAATTACCTCGTTCTTGGCATCACATAGGGTTTCTTTGCTTCTCTCTTTTCAAAAAAAGGGAAGGGGGAAGGAAAGGAAGCAGAGACATAGCTCTAGAGCTACCAAGACATGAATGAGTGTGAGCACACCCTTCCTGAGAATTAACAACTAAAAAAGTGAAAGTAAAAAAGTTTAGGCCCCAGTTAGGTGGAAGGGCTAACCTACATGCCAGCTGCAGTTCTGACAACTCTTACCCTTTGACCTCATCGCATTATTTGCCTCTTTGTGCCTGCTTTGGTCTCCTCAACTGTAAAATAATCATGATATTAATACCTGCCTCATGTAGTATCATGAGGATGAAATGAGATCATTTACACAAACTGTTTAGAACAGCACCCACCATGGTCACTCAAAAAGTGTTACCTCTCATAACTTTCTTTGTATCCTAAAAAGGCCAGTCTACTCACACAAATTCAAGTGGAAAAAATCGATAAGAAACAAGAGATATGAGAGAAGAAAAATGGCAAAAAGATGGGCCTAAAGTAGAGAAGCCCTTTAGGTATGATGAGAAAAGACACTGAACGTGGATGTACACAGAACATTAGGTAGGGAAGAAATTAGGCCAAAAGAGAGACACATCTAAAGGTGAAGGAAGCACTGTCATCCAACTAGCTTAGTGGCTTGGCTATAGAGTCTTCAGACCTGAAAGGGCTCCCCTGTCCTGCTAGGCTAGAGTTTTCCACCAGTGGTCCCCCAGTGCCCTGGGGGTCCCACAGAGTCCCCACAGGAGCCTCCTTGAGGATGGGGAGGGGGAAGCCTCAGCATCACTTCCCACCCATCAACTATTCTAGCTCAAATAGAACAGTTCCACTGTTTCCTGTTTTATTTGCTCCCAACTTAAAGACGAGATCCTTTGAATAAAAGTTCTATTTCCAAAGAAAAAAAGGGAAAAATAAAAGCATAAAAGGCCGCTAATCTAGTCCAACACTCTCATTTAACAGATTAAGAAATGAGGCCCGGAGAAGGGACGTGACTTATGTAAACCCATGCAGCATCTACGTTTCTTTCTCAGCCCACCTAGGAGCTGCTTGAGGGCAGCATTCACGGTTTACTCTTTACTCTTTCCTGTTTATATCCCAGATGGGAGCACAGAAACTCAATTAAGGTTGTTGGTTTCAACGGAAAAGTTCTTTTCTTTCAACATTCTGAAGATTTCACTCTTCTTGCTTGCATGGTTTCTGATGAGCAAGAAGCCACTGTAATTCCTATCCTTGTTCCTCCACAGGCAAGGTGTTCTTTTTCCCCTCTGGCTTCCTTCAGGATTTTCTCTGTCTTTTGTTTTCTGCAGTTTGTATAAGACATGCCTCTGTGTGTGTGTGTGTGTGTGTGTGTGTGTGTGTGTGTGTGTGTGTGTGTGTGTGTGTGTGTGTGTGTGTGTGTG
>NW_006775090.1:167023-184397 GCF_000442215.2 Lipotes vexillifer | reverse complement strand
GTGTGTGTGTGTGTGTGTGTGTGTGTGTGTGTGTGTGTGTGTGTGTGTGTGTGTGTGTGTGTGTGTGTGTTTTGGGGGGGTTACATTACTGTGTGATGTAATGGGAAGTATATATTTGGTCTTTGTCCCTGGCTCCTGGCACAGAACTCCTAAAACTCTTGAAATTGCCAAAGTGATAGGAGTAACAGGAGTGTCTTGTTAGTCATAAAAAGCCCTTTCCAGCCATACCTGAGTTTATGCTAATAAGGTGACTCCTGTGGACCCTTAGGAAGAGAGCTTTAGGATGGGGGCCGCTTGCCACAAAGACCAAGGCATGATTAGAGGGTTGGAATTTTCAGAAGCCCTCCTTTCCTGACCTCCAGGGAGGAGAGAGGGGTTAGAGATTGAATCACCGATGGCCAGTGATTTAGTCCATCATGGCTACATAATGAAACCTCCATAAAAAATCTCTAAAAATGAAGTTTTAGAAAACTTCCAGGTTGGTGAACATACAAAGGTGCTAGGAGGGTAGCACACCTGGAGAAGGCATGGCAGCTCTGTGCCCCCACCTCCCCACACACAGCTTGCTCTGTGCATCTCTTCCACCTGAGTTGTACCCTTTATAATAAACTGGTAATAGTAAGCATAGCACTTTTCCTGAGTTCTGTGAGTTGTTTTAGCAAATGATCCAACCTCAGGGGGTTAGGGTCATGGGACCCCAGAATTTGTCGTTGGCTGTGCAGAAATGTGGGTAGCCTTGAGCACCCCATTTGTGGCTGGCATCTGAAGTGGGGACAGACTTGTGGGACTGAGCCCTTAACCAGTAGGGTCTGCACTAACTCCAAGAACTAGTGTCAGAATTGAATTGAATTGCTGGAGACCCAAGTTGGTGTCAGAGAACTGGAGAATTGGTGTGGGAAAAAAACAACAACACATATTTGGTGTGGGGTGTGAGGAGAACCCGCAGGTATTGGGTTGGCCAAAAAGTTCATTCAGATTTTTCTGTAACATCTTATGGAAAAACTCGAACGAACTTTTTGGCCAGCCCAATATTTATCTCAAGCTTCCTGGACATGTGGTTTGGGCTCTGTCATTAGTTTTCAGATATTTCTTCTGCTCCTTTCTTTTCTCCTTCTGGCATGGCACATATGCTATGCCTTTTTATATTGTTCCACAGACTTTGTATGTTCTATTCTTTTTTAAAATTATTTTTTCTCTTTGCATTTAAGTTTGGGAAGTTTCCATTGATCTATCTTCAAGTTCACTGATTCTTTCTTTGTCAGTGTCAAGCCTACCTACAAGTCCGTCAAAGTTACTTTCCATTTTTGTTACTATGTTTTTGATTTCTAGCATTTTCTTGTAATTATTTCTCTGAGTTTCAATCTCTCTGCTTACATTACCCATCTGTTCTTGCATGTTGTCTTTTTCCATTAGAGCCCTTGACATATCATAATTCATTTAATTTCCTTGTCTGATAGTTCTAACGCCTGTGTCATAAGAGAGTCTGTTTTTTGCTTATTATGTTGTCTCTCTAGACTGTGCTCTTTCTTACCTGTTGGCATGCCTTGTAATTTTTTGTTGAATGTGGGGCAGGTTGTGTCAGTCGATAGGAAGTGAGGTAAGTAGGCCTTTAGGGCGATGATTTTTTATTTTTCCATCATAGTGACTATAATGAAAGCAGAGGGTAGCATTATCTTCCACAATAAAGCAATAAATACTCTTCAACTTATTAATCATTATTCCCTGTTCAAACATGTACCTTCTGTTAGGTCTCTGGACTGAGCTAGTTTCTCAGGCTACCACTTGAAGCAACACCATTTAAACCACTGTGAAAGGTGGAATCACAATACCAGTCAAGGTTAGAGACAGCACTAATTTATCCACATTACAAACTAGTTGCTTTTCTTATAACCCAACATACAGCTGTGGTAAAAACATTCTCCGAACTAACTCCTTTAAGTAGATGAGACTGGACCAGTATTTTCAGGCCTCTATAATGTCATTTAGGCCAGTGAATTGAGATGCAGAAAAACTTTAACTTCTTTGCTATTAATCATCACAGACTACCTGGAGAGAAGATAATCAGCTGCATATTTCCAACATAAATGCTTACAATTTAAGTAACTTATGACAGGGAAGCCTATACAATTGAGTTCTTGTGACTTCCTAAGTCCTGTTAAAGAAACAATGGTTTCCCCATCTTCACCAAGCCAGCAGAAGTTTAGCAACAAGTAAGTCCGCACTGAAATGTTCACATCGCAGATTCTTGAATGTAAGGGTCAAACAATCAAAGATGTGAAGATGATCTTTTGCTTCACTGGCTTTTGGCAAAAGGATCATAAACTGACAAAAGAAGTGAGAAGAGCAAGATCAGAGAAAAGCTCTGGCCAGCTTCTCTCAAAGTCACCTCTCAGCTGAAGAGGAAGGAAGGACCAGTGAAGAAAGACATGGAAGGTAACCCCACTGCTGCTCAAAGGAAGATATGCTGATGAAACGTCTAATTTCTTTCCTACCCATTAGTGTCCTCAATCCTGTTAAGTCATCCTTCTGTTGTGTTACCGATATTAAAACGTGCTCTTAAGAAGGAGCATAAATCCCTGAGGGAAAGATTTCAGCTGTAATTGTATTAGGGGAAACAAGCCTAATTATGAATGTGCATGTATCTCTTTACAGAGAATTCTCTAGCACCTTTGCTGAGTCAAGCAAGACCTAAGATACAAACCTAGTTACCAGGCAGATAAAAACTAATCTGCTTTCCTTCTATTAAATCAAGCTGCATAGTACATATAATAACATGAGAGGACTCTTTTGCCAAGAAAAGCACAGGAATGTGCTTCAGTATCATCTACCAGACATGAGCCCTACAAGTACCTTTGGAACCAGGTCAAGACACATCCTACTACACTCATATAGCAACCATTTAGCCCATCACCTCTCTCCCTTCTCAAACCTCATGCTGGGTGACTCCTGTTATTGGCTAAGGCCAGCATCACAAACAAGATGAAACATCACGTGAATTGACAGCAACACATCCGTAGCAGGAGTGATGTTCACCATGGAAAGAACTATTCACTGAGCATGAAACTAGCTCAAGAAGCTCTTCCAGCATAAGAGATTTAAGTAATTAATTAATTCATCAAACATTTATTTAGCCACACATAATATATAAAGCACTGTGCTATGCTCTGGGGTAAAGGACTAGGGAAAGTAGACAAAGATAGCTGAGGTGTGGCAATCTGTGGATGAAGGTCTGACTGGATTAAGTGTCACAGACAAAGTAAAGGACTAGGGGAAGAATACAAAGATAGCTGAGGTGTGGCAATCTGTGGATGAAGGTCTGACTGGATTAAGTGTCACAGACAAACAGCACCTGAAGTCAAATGTACCACTCAGCTCTTAATAAAATCACTAACTGGTGAAAAACGGTTTATTCCTATAGGAAATCCACTCGATTTTGTTCTTCCAGTTTTGTTGCGATATAATTGACATATAGCACTATATAAGTTTAAGGTGTACAGCATAATGATTTGACTTATCACAATAAGTTTGGTGAACATCCATCATCTCATATAGATACAAAATTAAAGAAATAGAAAAAATGTTTTTTTCTTGCGATGAGAACTCTTAGGTTTTACTCTCAACTTTCATACATAACATACAGAAGTGTTAATTATATTTATCATGTTGTACATTACGTCCCTAGTATTTATTTATCCTATAACTGGAAGCTTGTACCTTTTGACAATTCCACCTCCCCACTCCCCACCTCTGATAACCACAAATCTGATCTCTTTTTCTATGAGTTTGTTTGTTTTTGAAGTATAATTGACCTACAGCACCATGTTAGTTCTTGTTACACAACATAGTGATTCAATAGTTCTGCACATTTCAAAATGATTACCGCAATATCTAGTTACCTTACAAATACATCACATAGTTACTGACTATATTCTCCACACTGTACATTTCATGCCTGTGACTCATTTATTTTGCAACTGGAAATTTGCACCTCAGTCTCCCTCACCTATTTCTTTCCTCTTCCCACCCCCTCCCCTCTGGCAACCACCTGTTTGTTCTCTTTGGCTTGAGTTTTTTGTTACCTCCAGCTGAGAGTACCATTTGAGGTGGTCTGGTCAACTAAAACATTTGTGGACAAGAGGAAAAAAAAAGAAAATCAGGGTCAGCTAGCACTCTACCCTCAGCCACTGGGACTACAAGAAGAAACGTAGCTCTCTGTAAGCACTGAATGGTGAGTGCAGTGCTAAGCACACAGCCTGAACCTATAAGCACAATAACCACCCCCTTCCAAGAGCGCTGATTCTGACATTCAGGTAGAAACAACTGGGTCCAGGGGTCCCAATGAAGTAAGAGTAAAGCCCTGAAACTGTGGTTTTTGCCTCTCTCATTTACCACACAGAGAATCAGTATTTTACTAAGGGAAGGCTAGTCACTGCTGAAACAGACCTCAAAATATATTATGGCTCAAACACCTCAGAACTTTGTGTCTGGGAAAGGGGTGAATGAGGTCTTCCTCTTATTCACACCGAAATAGGGATTCAGGCTGCAAGGCTCTGCCATCTTTATCAGGGTCACTCTATTGGCTAGAACTCAGTTACCTGTCGCACTTAAGCGCAAGGGAGCTTGGAATATGCATTCTTGCTGTGGGCTCAGGAAGAGGGAAATGTGGGTTTTGGTGACTAACCAACAGCCTCAGCCACTGTATTTTATGACTTTTCCCTCCCCTTCCAAGCTTTCCCTTGTGCTCCGTGGATATGTATGGATGCATGTCTGTACATACGTGTGTGTGTGTGTGTGTGTGTGTGTATGTCTACACACACACTATGTTTTATACAGTAAACTTTTGATCCCATCTGTATAATAAATGCCAGGGAGCCTCACACAAAGATGGGTGACCCTTTATTTGGAAGGAATGGGAATAAGTGGATATTACGATATCATAAAGAAGCTTTGCTTAGCTTCCTCTGAGAGGCACCTTCAGACAAGGGGGATAAACCCTCCCACGTCCACACTTCCCTTAGGGACCTTATCAAGATCCACGCAAACAATACACTCATGAGGGGCTCATCTCCAAGCTGGCAAAATACTAGTACAGTACATGATTTCCCCTTATAAAGGGAGCAAAATGCTTGGTATTTCCTTGAGACCCTCAATGATTTCATTTTCTGGCTAAGAATCATCACGCCTTAGGATCAGCACTTTCATCACCAGCACTAGAAGTTGGCTTTCTTTCTCAGAGCAATCTTTCACAAAGAAAGCATATTTCACTTCAAATGTGCATTTTACACATTAAACGAGGGGTAGAAACAGTGCTGCCCTGGAATTTGGACACCGGGCAACTGCTAATCCACCACTCTTAGGTTAGTTACCCCATACCCACCTCCCAAAGCAGTTGACTGAAAAACCATGCCTCAGCAAAAGGCCAAATCAGCATATGCTATGGACTTTTCGTGGTCTATCTCAAATGAGAAATCACTGGCTTGCAAATGATCTACTATACACAAATATACTAGACTATACACTCTGTTGGCAAGGTATATACATGATTTTTCTTGTTATTCCCCACAATGCCTCGTCTATATACCATCATTCAGTAAACATTTGCTGAATGAATACCGTCATTTGAAAAATTTGTCATCTATAAGACCTCTGCATGTGTCCACATAAGGGCTGCCAGTCCTGGGGACTCATCCATATGACTCACTTTGTACACAATCTTGCTAACAGGTGTGAGATAAACGCCTTCCGACTGTGACAGTGACAATGCTGGCAATAACGTGACAGCATGATCAGCCACAAAACAGAAAGGACTGGGCTGTTTTATGCCTGTGGGTCTACTCAGTCCCCAGAAGTAATGCAAGACCCCAGGTCCTAATACAGTTCCCTCAGCCCTATTCCTATCTCCCATCCCTGTTTTAATTTTCTCCAGAGCTCATATCGCCATCTGACATATTTAACTTATTAGTGTGCCCTTCTCCCAACGAGAAGCTCTATAAGGACAAGGAATTACGTCCATGTTGTCCAGCACCTAGAAGAGTGCCTGGCACACCAGACATACTCAGTAAACATCTGTGGAAGGAATGGATGAAATAAAGAAGATATTTGGATTCTTTTCTCCAAATCTGAAGATTTTAGCCACAAAAGAAATGATCCCTGCAATACTCCAGCATGGTTAGATTCTTCTGACCTAGTGAGAACATCTCAAAAAGAGATCTCACAGACAACACATTTGTTAGGTCATAAAGCAGGGTTTCTAGAAACCCAAGTTATTATCATGTCATCTTAAAGTCCCCAAATAAACTGAGAATGGACAGAATCTCCAGGAGTGGACACACGTTGGGCAGCCTTTCACCAAACATGGACCACATGCGCAGACCTTGTTCCCTCTCCATTCTAGACACTTGCCCATGGAGCCGGCACCAGCACCTGAAGCGTGAAACTGAACAGGAGGATGGGAAATTCCTTCAAACAGCTTCAGAAACCAGTTTTCCTGAGTCTCACATGAGCAAAATGATCAGATCCTAGACCCAGCTCTACCCCTGGGAAGTAGCCACAATTCATTTAAAGGAAGAAAAAATATGGTTCAAGTTCAAATTCTCAGCTTTCCAAACATGGCCATGACCTGATAAAATAAACTCCTTTAGGTTGTTAAGAAATCACTGAATGTTAATATTAATTTACCAAACTCTTGTTTGAACTTTCAAATACGCATTATATTTAATTTTTGGCATATGGGAGAACAATGTCTATCGGGAACGATGATCCTTGTTCATTCATTCTTCTGTTGACTCTCAAATAGTAATTAAATAATACTCACAAAGTAATGGTAAAAAGACTACCAGCTTGAAACTGTGTAACACAAATGATATTTTACACACCAAAATGTTTTTATACATTTTACACATCAGAAGTTTTTAGAATTTACATTCTAAAGACATTAGGATCTAACAATTCATAGAAGAAGGGCAAAGTTTCTAAATCCCAAAACTCTCAACTGTTGTGGCCTCTCCCGTTGTGGAGCACAGGCTCCGGACGCACAGGCTCAACGGCCATGGCTCACGGGCCCAGCCGCTCCGCGGCACGTGGGATCTTCCCAGACAGGAGCACGAACCCGTGTCCCCTGCATCGGCAGGCGGACTCTCAACCACTGTGCCACCAGGGAAGCCCAGAAGAGTTGTTCTTATACCCTCAACCATACTTTTCAAATTTTCCACTAAGACTCTATTCAAGTATATTCTAGCCAAAAGGTTTGTGTCAAGTTTTGTTTTTGTTTTGTTTTTTTCTTTTTAAAGTAAGTACTACCCTAGTCAGCCCACCAGCCAGCCAATATGTATTATGTGTTAAATCCAGTGCTAGGCATGGGGAATAATGAGACTCAGATATAACTTTCACCGTGAGCTACTGGATAGATTCATCAGCAAGATACAAAGGATACACTAGATGACAGCCAAGATTGTTTCCAGCAAATTTGTTTTGTTTTGACTTCAGAACAACTATAAGACTTTTTAAGACATCGAGTTAAGTCAGGCAACAATGAAAAAGTGAAATTTCTAACTTAGGGGTTTGGGATTAGCAGATACAAACTATTACATATAAAATAGATAAACAACAAGGCCCTACTGTATAGCACATGGAACTATATTCAATAGCCTGTAATAAATCATAATGGAAAAGAATATGAAAAAGAATATATATATGTATAACTGAATCACTTTGCTGTACAGCAGAAAATCAACTACACTTCAATAAAAAATTTTTTTTGGAAAGTGAAATTTCAAAACAGTTTGGTAAGTAGAGAAATCTTTCTTTTTTTGGCCCACCACGTGCTTGCAGGATCTCAGTTCCCCGACCAGGGACTGAACCCAGGCCATGACAGTGAAAGCCTGCAATCCTAACCACTAAGCCACTAGGGAACTCCCAGTAGAGAATTCTCCATCACTGGGTTTAATACCTGATGTTCTAAAACTTAAACATACATGTATCTTATTTCCTAGAGACTTTTTCCTCTTAATCTCATTTGCAGATCACTTGAGTTCTTTGCTTTTCCATTCTCCTACTTGCTTCTCAAAGCAACAGAGAGAAAAATTACACAAAACTATGTAATAAAAAATTAAACCACATTTTTCCCCAGACCTAAGTCCACAAATGTCACGTTCCACATATCATGGAGCATAGTCAAATGCACAGAAAAGCTCTCCCCGCTCAGTGAAATAGAAACCCAACAGGCCCAATCTCACTCACTAAGGAACATGGCATGGCCACAGTGTCACATACTCTTTGAGAACTCACTCCAACTTGGTGTTGACGCTCAACTAAACAGAGCAGCTTTTCTAGTCCCACTGGTTTCTGTTACTGGGCTCCAAACCACCCACATATAGACTCTTCATGCAAAAATGACATCACACACAAAAAACTTGCATTTAGTACCAAATCAAAATACCACACATTTGAACATCACGTGATCCTAAATTTAAGCAACACTGACTGCCACTGTATGTTACAAATCACTCAATGCCACTACTTATTATCTTTTCTTGAAAGAATAAAAGCACTCCCCAGAGAGAAATCCTGTTCTAATAGGCTACCCCCACTTTTCACACCAGTCCAGCTTCACCTCAAGGGTACAGAACACAACTGCTCCCAACAGTGGCTCACTGAGCTTTGGGGGAACAGGCAAGAGGTCTTCAGAGTTGCAAAAGCACCCTGGGAGAGCCTAAAATAGTTTCCTTTTCCTCGTGGGAATCATCAGTATAATCGATCCCACATCCAAATGCACTTGTGTAATTCTGAGTTCTCACCATTACAGATTTTTAGCCAAGGCAGTCGTCACAAAGAGTTGTTACATTCTGGCTCACCTTATGATGGATATTCTCCCTTAGACTTGGAATGAGATTTATGGACTACTCCACAGTTGCTTGGAATTAGACACACAGCAAGAACAAAAATAATATGGCCCTCATTTTCACCTCAATAAAATGATTCTCCAGTAAACCTGTTCAGGCAATTAAAATCAATTTCAATTTCCGCTTCCTAAGCTTTTCTATTCTTCCTTAAGAGAAAGAAGGGCATTAAGTAAACAAAACCTGAATTTAAAATCTGACTTCAAATTGCCTGGGGCTAATTCATACTTAAGTAAATAAATAAGTGTGGCATAAACTAATAAATATCTCATATATATGTAAAACATGTTTTTATAAAGCATTCACCTACCTTTAACTCAGCCTTTTCGTTAGGACTGCACTTCATGAAAAACTCCACACACACAGCACCTTCCCTCCTAGATCAAGGTCCTTATGAAGGAACAGAACTTTCTAAACAGGAAACCAAAGTGTAGTAAGGCGGGGCCATTTTCCTCAATGACACCAGAACCCAAAATTCCTGACATTCCCCAGCCATAAGTTCAAGGCTTGCTACATCATAAACCACATGCTGTGGTTCACTGAGCATATGGAGACAGGACTGTTCAGTGAATTGAACATGAAATTTAAAAAAAAAATTTTTTTTTGCAATTTGGTCAAAATGGCAAATATGAAAGAAAATAAAATTTTGACATGACCCATGGTAGTGCCCATCCCTATGAAACACTATCTTTACTCTGACTTGCATGTATTCTAAAACTATCTTCAGCAACATCAATGAATGACTTGCTAGAAAAGCCCAGGCACCTGACTTTACAAGTCCATAAATCTAAATGCAACCAGTCACCTAGAGCAGATATTTAAATCATTTTGCTATGACATTTAATGTCGAGAAAAATAACAAGCAAGGCTCCAGTGGAAAATGAGTTTGCTCATAAAGAAAAAAACATATTAGTATTCAAAATCTACTTTCCAACAAAGAAATCTGCATTTTACTGAGAGTCCTGAAACTCTGGACAAATTGTTTACCTGACTCCCCACCTGAACCACAAAGTAATGATAAAGCACCTGAACAGTGATGTGAGCTCTGAGCCAAGCTTCCTCTATGATGACACTTTTCCAGATGGCACCTGAGTCTGTCAGGTGTTTCGTACTTTGGCAAATACTCAAGGACGTTACGTAAGGCTGATCGTCTCTGGTACATACACTAGCTTCAAAAAGCCGTTTTGAAGGCTTACTTCCTTTTCTTATGATGGAAGCTCTCCTGTGTAGCTGGGAAATAAGAGTCAATGTTGTTCAGTATCCAAAAGAAGATGCAGTTACTGGGAATGGTAAACAAAGGACAAGTTACTGAGTTCAGCTCAACACAGTGAGACAAAATAAAGATTCCCCCAAGGAGCTAGAACTGCAAAATCCAGTGGTTTTAAGTAGCCATCTTTTAGAGGTTTGTATACTATTCAGTGATGGAAAAATTATTTTATTTATTTATAATTTGACTGAAGTATAGTTGATTTACAATGTTTTTAATTTCTTCTGTACAGAAAAGTGATTCATTTAAACAAATATATATTCTTTTTCATATTCTTTTCCATTATGCTTTATCACAGGATATTGAATATAGTTCTCTGTGCTATACAGTAGGACCTTGTTGTTTACCCATTTTATATATAATAGTTTGCATCTGCTAATCCCAAACTGGTGATGGAAAAATTAATATCCCAGGCTTAAGGCACCATTATCTGAAAACTGCAGGATGCTTTCTTGCAGGATTTGATTCAACGAACTACAAGATGAAAAAAAGGTATTTCTAAGCTACGTGGTCAAGCAATCAATCGGTACCTGGGTTCAGAAATTAGTGGGAAATGCATGAGCCATTATTTTTTAATTAATTAATATTTTTGGCTGTGTTGGGTCTTCATTGCTGTGCTTTCGGGCTTTCTCTAGTTGCCGTGAGCAGGGGTACTCTTCGTTGTGGTGCGTGGGCTTCTCATTGTGGCTTCTCTTACTGCGGAGCACAGGCTCTAGGCACGCAGGCTTCAGTAGTTGTGGCACGTGGGCTCAGTAGTTGTGGCGCGCGGGCTCTAGAGCTCAGGATCAGTAGTTGTGGTGCACGGGCTTAGTTGCTCCGCGGCTTGTGGGATCTTCCCCGGCCAGGGCTCGAACCCGTGTCCCTTGCATTGGCAGGCGGATTCTTAACCACTGTGCCACCAGGGAAGCCCGCATGAGCCATTATTGAATTCCACAGGCCAAGCAGGCTTTCCGCCAGATGACTGAAATCTTTAAAAGCTGCCATGCTAATGAGTTACTACTGCATTCTGAATTTCCTTACTGTGACCAGAAAAACAACATATTCAGTGCATGGTTTTACATTATATCATGGAGCTATAGCAACCAATCACCCTGCCTCTACATCTGTTTTTCCCTTTTTGACAGCCATTCCGTTGGAGAAAAAGAACTGCTAATTTTGTTTGGTGGCCTCTAAAATGTACACGTCTGGCATTTCGGGCAGTGTTTACAATTTCTAAGCTTTAATCAATCATAAATTTTGGACATCAGTGATTGTTTTACAGGGAAAAAAACTACTGCATAAAAATCTAGGTTCAAATTCTGGTTTTGCTATTTATTAGCTTTGAGATTTGGAGCAGATCACAACCACATAATAAAAGAGTTGACAAAAAACGGAGCTGATTTACAAGGTCACCAGTGATTCCATGTACATAAGAAATGTTAAAAAATGAGCCTAGAGCAGCAGTTCAAGTTTTTTGGTCTTAGGACCCCTTCACATTCTTAGAGATTATTGAAGACTCCAAATTCTAGAAAACAAGACTATACACACATTCCAAGAGCCAACATGTAGCCTCTAGAAAACTCCACTAAACACATAAGAAAATAAAAGAGGTAAACAATGCCTTAGTACCACAATGAAAACTGTTTTGACTTCACAGACCGCTTCAAAGGGTCTTGGGAACCCTCAGGCACCCTCAGATTATACTTTGAGAACCACTGGCCTCGAATATCTTAACATACAGAAAGCAGAGAAGCTGTCAAAGGCCACTAGAATCATATCAAGAGGATCCAGGAGTCAGCACAAAGGGACTCCCACTGGCCAAAGACGGGACAATTTTAGTGTCAAGAATAAATGCAATGGACTGAAACACCAATATTTTTTCATTCATGAATTCTTCATGAATCACATACCTCTCTCACTCTCTCTCAATGGCTACCTTTTGAGGACATTACTAATTAGCTGGCTAATGGAGCCAACAACAGTTGACCCTTGAACAACATGGGTTTGAACTGTGCGGATCCACTTACATGTGGGTTACTTTCAGTAGTAAATACTACAGTGCAACACAATCTGCTGTTGGTTGAACCCACCAATGGGGAGGGTCGGACTATAAGTTATATGTAAATTTTCAACTTCATGAAGGGTCAGCACCCCTAACCCCCATGTTGTTCAAGGGTCAACCGTAATTACTTTAAAAACTGGTAAATAAAGAGAAAGAATCAGACATATTTCCTGCCTTTCCTACATAAATTTTACCCAGGACAACCAAGTAGCTGATTAGAAGTTTCCCTTTATTCAAGTATTCCAGTTAATAAATGAAGAAATGATGGAAATGAAGATTTTGAAACCCCTAATGAATTGATTAGGCAGCAAGGATCACCATTAACTGTTCACATCTCTCTCTTTTTCTCTCCTTCTCTGTCTCTGTCTCTCTGTCTCTGTCTCTCTGTCTCACACACACACACACACACACACACACACAGAGGGAACTGGTGTTAAATGCCTCCTGATAAGAATACACACATACTTAAGAGTATTCTTGACAAAAACTGGAAATAGAATTTGACCCAGCCTCTAGATGTGACTACCAATTCCCAAGAAATTTGGTGGCTAAAGGAATACGTTAAACACAGGAACACTTAACATTTAACTCTGTGGGATGTTATTGGCAAAATCCATCCAAGAAACCAGAATAAATGGTCTGGTTTGGCAAAAAATAAATTGCAAGGAAAAGATAGTGAAGGGTGAACCTACAGACTAAAAGGTACTGAAGAGGCATGTCAATCAATTGCAATGTCTGGGCCTTATTTGGATCCTGATACAAACAAATCAAAAAAAAAAAAAAAAAGAAAACAGATAAATCTCAGCCCTGACTAGATATTTCATATTTGATTATATTACAGAAGTTCTTAAAGTATGATAATATTACAGTATTAAAAGAAAAGAAAGAGTCCTTTTCTTTCAGAGATGTGTATAGAAATACTTACTAGTGAAATAATAGGATGTTAGGGATTTGCTTCAAAATAGTCCAGGGTGTGGGAAAAGAGGTTGGGATCTAAATGAAGAAAGATGGCTATAAATTGACCATTGTTGAAGCTGAGAGAAAGGCACACAGGGTCCACTGTAATGTTCTATTTCTGTATGTTTGAAATTTTCCACTCCAAAAAAACAGAAGTGGCCATGAAAACATCTGCTTGTCTTCTCCAGTGATTCTGTGAGCTGGGAAGGCAGGTCCTCTCTGCCGCCCAGCACTCAGCAGCATGGACCACACAGCAAGTTTTTGAGGCACTCCATGACCCAGGCTGCCAGCTGACCTGTGACAGGGTAGGTTCAGCAAAGAAGCCCTGAACCCGCTGTCTCTGAACCTGAGACATCTTTCCAACAGAGCAGGAAACAACACTGCATTTAGAGTATGATCCTAACCAAGAAACAAAAACTCAGCACAGAGAAAGGTGTAAAAACTCTTCACAGATAAAGAACACACATGAAAACAGTAAGTTTAAGGTTTTTGTTGTTGTTGTTTATTCTCCCGGGTATAGGGACTACGAGAATCTGCTTTTATTTGCATCTACTTCTCTGAATTTCCCAAATTTTCTGCAATTACTATATGAAATGTGGGAAGAATAAACTATTTTTTTTGCAGTACGCGGGCCTCTCACTGTTGTGGCCTCTCCCGTTGCGGAGCACAGGCTCCGGACGCGCAGGCTCAGCGGCCATGGCTCACGGGCCCAGCCGCTCCGCGGCATGTGGGATCTTCCCCGACCGGGGCACGAACCCATGTCCCCTGCAGCGGCAGGCGGACTCTCAACAACTGCGCCACCAGGGAAGCCCCAGAATAAACTATTTTTAAGTCATCTATAATAACCAAAACTCTACAGACAGTTCTTTTTAAATAGTAAGAATATTTTCTTTGTTATATTTCTGTGAACCTTTCCATGGCTCAGATAAAGGAAGAACATTATAATCATGAAGAAAATATTAAAAACTATCATTGAGGGATTTTTAATTCAATTATGAAAGCAACAGAAAAACATCCTTTTTATATTTGGGAAACGGGAGATAGTCTTCATTATCTTTTCCTCTATAAAATAAAGGAGAGATGCTATTTTTTAAAAAACCCCGTCTGGACAACCTAGTCCAAGAAAATCTCTTGAGATTCTTCTAAAACCTGTTTCAGCACAGGAAGCTGGGGACAAACAGGGGTGTCTGGGACCTAATGAAAGACCTTCCTTCCAGATACTGGACAGGTCTGGAGTTGTGCATCTATATACATCTATGTATATGTATATCCCACCACCACCCCTCCCCTCCCCCAACCCACCCTACTCCTTTCCATCAGTTCAGGGAAGAGAAAGGGAAATTTAGTTTAATGCCAAGATTCCACACCTGGTAACACCATATTCTCCAAAGGAAGATGTGTCCCACAAACAAAAACAGATTTTGTTTTCTTTTTTAGAGAAAATGTTCCTTTCAGATGAAGATTCTTAAAAAAAAACAAACTAGGCAACAGCTTAGAATGCTATGCCTGCTTCAATCATTTCACTTAGAAAATGAAAGAATATGTGTGCCTTATTAATAATTGAACATGAAAAAAGAAAAACATTGGAAATTGGCATAGATAATTGTTATGTTTTCCACACGGGTCTAATTAAACTTGATTTAGACTGCACACTGCCTTTTTTTTAAACCCTGCCATTAAATAAACAAACAACAACAAGAAAAAGAAGCTGAAACTGCCACTTCTCCTGTGCTTTATATATACTGTGGCAGGCTGTACTCAAAGCGAGGGAAAAAGTTAAAATGACTCAACATACAGCATTGTAACCTTGAAGTTAAAGAGTGTGAGACTTCGACTACATTGCCAACGTGAAAATCATCAATCTGACATTTACTAGCTGTGAGACTTTGAGTAAGCTGTTTAACCTCTCTGTGCAGCATGGGTTCCTCTTGTATAAAATAAAGAGTGGGAGTGTCACAGGGCTATACTAACTGAGAAATGGAAAAATTCCTAGGACAGTACCTAACACATACATGCTCTATAAATGCTACCTACTACTGCTATTATAACTTAATATACCTTTTTTCTACTCTATCCTCTCCCTTTTTTCCTTTTTTCATCCAAGAAACAAAGATTTTACAAACTTCTAATTCTTTAGCCTCATCAGTGAATACTGTAATCTATTTTAAACCTGGACTCTTCTATTTTCCCCAGAGCAGAAATAAACTTTTTGTCTAGGAAAAAACAAAAAAGCAAAAACAAGGATGCAGTTAGATTTCCCTTTACTTTATGCCAATCATGAATGGTAACAGATTCCTAACTCCCTGAACCTAGAAAAAAATATCTCACAGTTTCTGAGATCCTAGGCAATCCTCAGAATTAGAGACAGCCACTCCCCAATCCCCACCAGATGCCTCTGAACTGGGGATCTAGTTTCCAATTCCACTAAGTCACTCATGGCTCTTTTGAGAAAATGAGTCATTCAGACAATCTATGCCAATAAGAATGATGGGGAGAAATTCACATG
This sequence comes from Lipotes vexillifer, assembly GCF_000442215.2. NCBI lineage: Eukaryota > Metazoa > Chordata > Mammalia > Artiodactyla > Lipotidae > Lipotes > Lipotes vexillifer. The sequence continues at coordinate 168,729 of NW_006775090.1, read as the reverse complement.
ATTCTAGAGAAAGGAACACAAGTCTTAAGAATATTCACATGTCATACACAGCTTTTACTCAAAAGAAAATTCTAGGTGTGTTGTACTATCAGGGAGACTCCTGGATGTGAAATAGGACGTGAAAAAAAACCCCAAAAACCAAGATCATTATATTCTAGGCTACAAGGAGTCGGAAAGGGGAAATGGAATGAGATTCACACATGCTTTAGGTTCTAAAAAACATGGGAACTGGTATGAGAACTGAAAGCAAAGTTAATGTCTTGCATTTAAGAGAAGTTGGCAGACAAAGGAGATAAAGAAATCTGAGGTGAGTGCTGTCCAGCTGTACAGTGTACAGTGCTGAGTAAGCAGTATAAGATTTAGTAGCAATTAATATGAAATAGTCCAGGAATGGTATAGTCAAAGGCCTAGGTATCTCTGTATATATTTGCACCCAAGCTGAAGTGAATGTAATGGGACAAATCTTTTATTCACCAGAATTCTCAGAAAATAGGCAGTATTTATTTGTGCTAGCTGTTAAGGTATAAAGCGAGGACTCATCCCACAGCTGCCCCTATGTGGATAGAACTTTGATACTCGAGTGAGAAAGATATGAAGGAGGGGTAGAGTCAGTGAAGCTGGGGCAAGATCACATATGTCAAACTGTGACTCTTCAAGTCTTCACAAAAGCCTATCTGGGGCTTCCCTGGTGGCGCAGTGCTTGAGAGTCCGCCTGCCGATGCAGGAGACGCGGGTTCGTGCCCCGTTTCGGGAGGATCCCGCATGCCGCGGAGCGGCTGGGCCCGTGAGCCATGGCCGCTGGGCCTGCGCGTCCGGAGCCTGTGCTCCGCAAATGGGAGAGGCCGCGGCAGTGAGAGGCCCGCATAACGCAAGAAAAAAAAAAAAAAAAAAGCCTATCTGATGGGACTTGGTTTCCCGGGGAAACTGCGTAGGGAAAAGTGTTGCACCCAGAACGCACCTGAGTGACACGAGAGCACTTTAGGACACAGACGCTCAGAGGCAGGGGGAGGCGTGAGCAAGGAACACACAGGAATGTGTGGAATCACGAGAAGGCTCTGGGTTGAGCCAAGTTTAACTAAAGACCTCCAAAGGGCAGAGAAAACCAGTTGGTACTCAGTTACCAAGATATATGATTGACGGTCTAAGGAAAGGATGCAAGTGCATTAAAAGATCAAGACTCCATGGGGACCTAAAAATCATGGCCATTTGACTAAGGGTGGCCCTGGGCCATCATATATCTCAACGACTTACTAGGCTCTAAGGAATCCCTGGGGGACACCAGGAAGCAGGAGAACTTAAACTGGACCTGGCTGCTTCTCCCAGGGCTTGGATCACAGCGGGCAGTTGCGCAGGGGCAGACAGACAGCACAGCAGTTGAGATTTCCAACTGTGAAACCAAACCACGTGGGTCTGAACCTCAGTTTGTCATCCACTAGCTCAAACTCAGCGGACATCCACCCCTGAACTTTCCCTCTTTCCAGATTCTCCTGGTTGTGGGTCACTAGCAGGCCTTCTCTCCAAGTAAAGAAACACAGGATTTCTCGACAACATACAACCCCATTATCCTCTGCTCCCATGTCAATAATTCCAGAAGACACATTCTTCCCCTAATCTTTGGATGGATTCCTTTCTCTTTTGTCATCATGGTGCTGCATTACTTTTTTTTTTTTTTTTTTTTTTTCTTGCGTTATGCGGGCCTCTCACTG
>NW_006775090.1:123284-166956 GCF_000442215.2 Lipotes vexillifer | reverse complement strand
CATTTTTTTTTTTTTTTTTTTTTTTTTTGGTATTACTTTTTTATTCTCGCATCCTTCCCGCAGTGTACACAAGCAGGACTCCCAGAAATTCTCCATGTATCTCAGACCTCAGCCACTGCCAGGGGCTTCGTGCTCACCTGCAACTCAGTCCTTACACAGCTAAATGCTGAGCGCCCACCCCAGGCCTCGGCAGCAATGCACTAGAACTCGAGTTTCCCACGGGGCCTGAAGGCTTCTCTGAGACCAGGCTCTTCTGTCTTTTCCAAATGCACTGTCAAAGCTGTGACCTTTAATATTATGGGAGGCTCTCATTATTCCTAGAACCGCACACCCTCCTGGTTTTCCCAAGTACTGACCCAGAATTTACCTAAAAAGGAGCAGACATAGAGGACAACCATCTGAGAGGAGTAATGTGGTGAAATATCCGGGGCTAAACCTCTAAATTTATGCTATTATTTGACATCGCCACCCAGGGTTAGGGTACCCTCGGGACACTATCCCTTTCCTCCTGTCTTTCCACATTCCTCCCTCAAGAGTGAATTTTCAGAGTCATACACCTTGGTCCGCTAGGAAAATCCTGCTTCCAGAGCCCAGAGAGCTGCATCCAGGTCCCAGTGTACCAATATAAACTATATGGCCTGTGGACGGTTATCAATCTCCAGACCTCAGTTTCCTTCCATATAATATTTTGGAGGTTGACAACTATTTCCTGCCAGCTGTAACACTCTGTGATTCTAAAGTCCCCATTTACGCTTTGGCCTCAGTATAGAGAACTACCACGACATGAAAATCCTGAGGTTCACTTCATGTAGGAGATTAGTTCTTAACTGATAAACTTCTTTAATGTGGGATCTCTCTGACCAGCCACCTAGGCCCAATAAGAATAGCTACCATTAATGGCCTACCCCGTCCCAGGCAATGCTCTTGGCAGTTTACAAAGTCAACTGAGACTTTAAAGGACCTTAAGGAGGAAAGGGCTCCTTGGCTACAATTTAACTCAGCCCCCTCTGCTCTGTTGAGCCAAAGAAGCAATGCTTGGTAGACTTACACCTCACCTCCCACTTTATAAGCTTTACAACAGCAAGTAAAGATGTACGCAAAAGTACAGAAGGAATTAATAAGCCACAAGAAGACTTACGCCGAGGATGAACTAAGCCTTTCAAAAGAAATTCTAAGGACAAAGCAGGTGGTTTAGTTATTTAGAGAGCAAGAAAAAATGATGAAGGCAAGGCCCGAACTATTGCTTGGGTAAAACAGGATAAAACAGCAGATGTCAAGGACATGCCATGCTCACCAGCAACGCTTTGTTCTCTTTATTGGAGAAAAATGAAGCAATCCTTAAAGGCAGGATTGCCTTAGAGATTAGTCCCAGACAGGAGGACCCAAGTCTCCAGACTCTTGAATACACCAGAATCTAAAGGAACTTGCAGACTGTTAAGCCTTGAGTCGGGTAAAGTGATTCTTGTTTTGCGAATAGTTTGAGAAAAAAAAAAATATCCAAGGTTTCTCACAAACTTAACAATCCATAAGTCTATGAAAGAGCTAACTTACTAAGATACACAAACAATATACACAAAGGAGTCAGAAAAAGGAAAGATCTAGTATCATTTTGGACTTGGCTTTGGCCTCACTGGGCAGGGGAAAATGGATGTGAGATGGAGAAAGGGGAGGACAGGCATTGGGATGAGAAAAAGTACAGGTAAGAGTAGGGATGAATAAACAGGTTCCTTGGGGAAGAATAAGGAAACAGCCCTACAGAGAGCAGAGTGGTGGCTGGTTGGCAGCAGAGCTGCTCTGGGCTGTAAGACACTTCAGATGTGGCAGATCTCGGAGTCGTCTTGCCCTGTGCTCTGTCGCTTACCTAATCTTTTCAGAATCAGTAACAAATAGATGCTGTATCTGAAAGCCTACACGCTTGAATTTTTTTTTTTAAGACTCAGACTGCTGCATCCTGATTACTTGGTGAGGATTTTTATCATAACCTTCAGATGTTTTGAGATTATCAGATTTAGCATCTTATTAAACCCAAGTGGTTTTTTTTTTGTTTCCCTTGGTGAGACTTCCAAACCTTTTTCCCCTCTCACATATAAGCAATGCTGGCTCCAATGCCTTACCATTCAGAGAAGAACTTTTTGAGCTCTCGGATTACTGCTTATAAACTACCGACTGATGGGCTTGCTCAGGTTCTGTTACTGCCAAAGCACGACACACGTTACAAATAACAACAGATGTCTCTGATATAGCTTCCTACTTACCCTGCCTTCAAAGTTTGTCATAGTGAGAGCCACAAGGGATGCAGTTAAACATGGGCTCCTCTTAAAGGTTTTGATTACACCATCAGTCACCTTCAGAAGTAACATGACTATGGAAGGCAAAAGAGCACCAAATCATTCCAGCAACTGAAAAGTCTATGAACTCAAGAGGTTTAAATGATTTACATTTTCTGTACCAAAAGTGATTAAAGACACAGTTTTCCTAATATCACTCTCTGGACATATTGCAAAAACACAGGTAGGCCCCAAACCACTTCAATATACTCTTCCATTGAAATCAAAGGGAAGGAGGTTAAGAGGAAATGGATAACCTATTCTTATAAAACAGCCAACCCAGATACGAATGACGTTGAACCCTGACCAAAATTTTCCTTTCCTGTCTTAGTCCTGCAATGAGCAAGGGAGACCTGAATATCCAAAATCCATCGACACTCTGGTCTCTGTTCCCTTGCCTGCCTCACCTCCAACAAAACCTCTCCAGCACTCCACCCAAGACTCACCACCCAGCATCCCTCCTCTGACTACAATACCCTCAGCTTCAGCTGCCTCATTAAAATCCCCTTCATTGTGATCAACCATTTGGGCCTCATCTGAAGTTTCATTTCACGTCCCTTCTTACTCAGCTTCCTTTCTAAAGGCCAACATCTCCATAGAGCGCACCCCATAACACCCTTGACAACCCTCAAGTTACCTTGCTCACCCTTTTGTCCCTCCTCTTCTGCCAAACCCCATAGCTGATACCTATGGTAGCTCTGTCTGTGCCCACAACTGAGCACCTAGGCACTGCCGAGAGTCATTCAACATTCATGAGCACCAGCCACTAACGAGTCAGTCCTCCACAATGCTGGGTGATCCCACCCACTGATTCTCCCACTCTCCTCAACTCTTATTTCACTTTCAAAGGGCCACCCCTTCTGAGATCCACACCACCATCACCCCCATTCCCAGATGACCTTGCCTCCTAACAGAGAAATGGAACCTATGGCACAGCAACTTCTCCTTATCAGACTAACTTACTACTGAACTTCAGCTTCGGCCCTCCTGTTGCATCCTGTTCCCTCCTCTCACCCAAGGTCAATCTCTCCACTGGGCTTCAGATCCCACTTCACCCCACCTTCTCAGACTCGTATAATCAATAACCCCTTGTCTCTTCTCTCCTGTCTATTCAACCAGCTTCTCCCTTTCAACCAGATCTTTCCCATCAACAATTCAACACACTCGAATTCTATTTTTAAAGCTTTCTACCCTCAACCTCACGTCTCCAGCTAGTGCTTTATTTCTTTGCTTCCTTCACAGGAAAAATAAAAATTGTCCTCCTTGGATATCTCCCATTTTTCCATCTCCCATTCATTTTTCAACCCATTCCAACCTAGCATGGCTCCATCACTCACTGAAACAGCTCCAGGCTGGATCAATAATGATCTCTTTGTTGCCAAATTCAAATGAGAATTTTTTTTTCACTCTTTATCTTATTTGACATCCTGACAGTATCTGGCCATGTTGATCAATTTCTCCCTGAAACACTCCTTGCTTTGGCCTCTACAATCAATGTTCTTCCTGCCGCCATGGCTTCCTTCTCTTTGCAAGTTTATCCTCCTCTGCCTATTCTTCCAGGGTTCAAACTCTTCAAAGCTTGAATCTAGGTCTCCTTCCCTTTTCACTCTATATTAGCAGCCAAAAGCCCAACTACCCACAGGGACAAGCAAGTTAATACAATTAAGGGAAACAAAGTTGACTTTCACTTCCCCCTCAGGTCTACAATTTAAAGCACAGCAGAACCGACAGGATACCTGGCAACAGACCTGAAGCATCAGGGTCAGATGACAGTAGGGAGAGGTGCAGACTATAATAAAATGGAGAGCAGATGTTCCTACTAAAACAACAATTACTTAGCTCAAGCCAAAGTCCTGATTTATAAATGAAAACTCACGATTTTTAAATCTTGGCAATTAAGATTTCTTTCTGGTGTGAATAAAAGAAATCCTGGGTTACACCAAAAGGAGAATTTATTGGCTCATTTAACCGCAAAGCCTAGAGGTACAGCTTGCCACAGGGTTTAATCAACATGATCAGGGCCAATTTCTCTATCTGGATTCTTCGTGTCCCTAATTCTCAGATAAGATCTACCCTATGGCAGCAAGGCCACTGCTAGACCTCCAGACCACATCCTGCCAGGTTTAAGCAGAAAACAAGAAAGATTCTCTACCTCCCACCCCCCAGTCTCAAAATTCCCTCTGATTAGAACAGCTTGGATTAGAAGGCCATTCTTGAACCAACCATTGGGGCCAGACGACTCAGGAATGATTGGCCAGCCCTGAGTCACACGCTTCATTCGGAGTCGGGGGAAGAACTTTACCTAAGGCTAAGGTCTGAGACTGGAGGATAGGAAATTTCTTAAAAGGAAACTAGGGTGCTGCCATCAAAAGACAAAGTATACTTGGGGCAGCCAAAAACCCATAAACATGCTACAGCAACTTGTTCAAATATTTTTAAAACACTGCACAGGCCAAATAAAACAGGTTTGCTGGCTGAAGGTGGCTTGTCAACCTCCAGTCCCAATCCTGCTTTCTTGTTTCCTAGGTGATCTCATCCAAGCTCAAGTCTTCATCTACCATTTCTATAACCCAAATGCCACATTTTTTTTATCTCTGACTCACAAATTCAACTGCCTACTCAACATCTTCACTTGGATGCCTCAAACTCATCTCAAATTCAATGTGCCCAAAATGAAATTAATGATCTTCTCACCCCACACTCCTCTCCCATCCAAAGCTGGCCTTACTCAGCGCTCTTATTTAGGGGCGGGGAGGTGGAGGGAAAAGTAAGGGGAGATAAGACCAACATGACTGAGGTACTGCTTGAAAGAAAAAATCTTTCAGGAAGTCCAAGTGTAAGTCAACTGAAATTCTGTTGTTACTTCAAATATTTAAGAAAGACATTTGATATCTTAATTCATATAGATTTGCAATTTTCATTTTCCAACTCCTCCCAGTTTTTTTTTTTTTAAGACACATAGAAATCCCTAGTGGCACAGTGGTTAAGAAACCACCTGCCAATGCAGGGGACACAGATTCGAGACCTAGTCCAGGAAGATCCCACATGCCGCGGAGCAACTAAGCCCATGTGCCACAGCTACTGAGCCTACGCTCTAGAGCCTGCAAGCCACAACTACTGAGCCTGTGCGCATAGAGCCCTTGCTCCGCAACTAGAGAAGCCACTGCAATGAGAAGCCCGCACACAGCAACGTAGAGTGGCCCCTGCTCGCTACAACTAGAAAAGCCCACGCACAGCAACGTAGAGTGGCCCCTGCTCGCTACAACTAGAAAAGCCCGAGCGCAGCAACAAAAGACCCAACGCAACCAAAAATAAATAATTAAATAAATAAAATTTATTTTAAAAACCCAGAAATACCAAAGGCAGAAAAATTGTCCAGGGACATTGGAAGGTGCTTTTGTTTGCGTGTTAGTTGGCACAGCGGTAGTTTTCTAGTAAACATATCTGATTTGATCCTGACAACAACTCAGGAGGTTGGTAAGGCAAATTATTACCATATTTCATCAAATCTAAGAAATCACTGATTCTAAGATGCATCATCATTTTATGCACCACTATGTTAAACAAAAACACCACAAATTAAACCATAACATATAATGCACTATAAAACACATCTTGGGCTTCCCTGGTGGTGCAGTGGTTGAGAGTCCGCCTGCCGATGCAGGGGACACGGGTTCGTGCCCCGGTCCGGGAGGATCCCACATGCCGCGGAGCGGCTGGGCCCGTGAGCCATGGCCGCTGAGCCTGCGCATCCGGAGCCTGTGCTCCGCAATGGGAGAAGCCGCAGCAGCGAGAGGCCCGCGTACCGCAAAACAAAACAAAACAAAAACAAACAAACAAAAAAAAAACACATCTTGTTTTAAGATAAAAATGTATGTCTTAGAATCTTTGAAAAACATTATCGTAAGCCTCATTTTTCAGATAAGGAACCAGAGGCTCAAACACTTGACCAAAGTTATAATTAACAAGATGAAGAATGGACTTGAACCCATAGGGATCAGTTTCCTAATTTGTCTTTCCCCCAGTCTAGCCCCCGGGTCTGAACGACCTCTAGAATTTCTTCTGGGGCCCCCAAAGCTTTTCTGATACAAAGGTGGTAAAAGAAATCAGAACTGAATCAACTCAATAAATGCTTTAAAACTGACATGGATTCTTAAGACTGAGAATAATTTAGACCTTGACTTTTCCCTAACGCCTAGACAGCCTAGGAAATACTGCTAGCATAAACAGCAATATATGCCAGGTGTGTAAGAAAAAGATTACATCATTAATTTCAGTGCTAATTCAGTAGGGTTGACACAAAACTTACAGTTGACTACTGATTTTAAGTATGAATCACAAGATGATTTTCACTTGTGAGGTGATATTACTGGGCATCTAGTCAAGGTAAAACTTTCATTCTTTCATAATAAAATATGCCTATTTAATGGTTTTGTTTCTTTCTTTGTTTCAAAGATAACCACCTGGAAATGTGCCATGTTATACCTAACGACTGCAAAGCAAATGTATAAGCCTAATAGTTCCAGTCAGTCTGTGCAAGAAGCCTTTTGATTTCAACACCTAACATCCTTTAAAAAGGAAATTTGTTACAAAAACCCAAGAAATTTGGTGTGAGATCTGAATAGGACAGAACAGGCTTAATTCATGACTTTTTAAAAAAATTTAAATCTAACTGTTTTGCATTTTGTATTCCCACAGCACTTAGTGCTGTGTCCTAAACATAGAAACTGCCTAATAAGTAAGCATGATGAGATATACAACAAGAAAAATGACAGTCCCTCTGTTTTCACAAATGTTTCTTCTTTCTAGGACTGTGCTTGCTCTGGAGGAGAAAGTTTAGCAAATTCTTGGTGGTGCCTATTGTGAGCTTATCAAATTTAATACTGCAAGTCCTCAAGGAGCTGACAGTCTAACCAAGTATAAAAGATATGCCGGCGGCAGATTACCTTTAAGTATGTTCAGTATCTGGACAGTATATTACAATGTTTTAATATCACGTTCAAGCAGGAACGAATATAGAATTAGGAGAGCTGGTACAGCTGGTTGCTGGATATGACCTTGGGCAAGTCACTTCTTGAAATGTTTCCTTAGTTATTACCTACCAAGGCTACTGCGAAAGAAATTAAGGCTGGAGAAATCTTTTGCAAACCCTAAAGCACTATACAATATAAGTATTATAGGACTACTGCCCAGAATATTTCAATGACTTCTTTTGGGGGTCCCTTAAGATAACGTTAGAGGGCTCTTACTAAAATGCGAACCCATTTAGTAACCCAATCATTCATTCCCAGGTTTAAAGAATCTTTACTGCCGAAGGATAAATTCTTAACTATTTAGCTTGGTAGATAAGGCTCTTCAAAAACTGGCTCCTCTGCAGCCCCATCTCTGGCTTTACTTTTCAAAGACCACAGCAAATACACAACTGCTCCTTGATCACATTCTCTTCCACATTTCTTTACCTTTGCAATTTTGGTGAAGTTTCAGGCTGTGATTATCCCACCACAGGCAGGAATCCACAGACTGGCTAATAGAGCACCTCCCGCATCATTATAAGTCTCTGAGCTTCTCCAGGGCAAAAAGAGCCAATGCTTCATTCTTCCCAATTCCTAGTACAAAGCCACAGCAGCTCATTAAATACTACTTGAGTGACAGACAAAGGAGATCCTCATTTGCATGCCACACAAAGATGGTACCCAGGAGAGAACCTCAAGGGAATGCTGTTTAAAAAAAAAAAAAGGCTTAGGGCTTCGCTGGTGGCACAGTGGTTGAGAGTCCGCCTGCCGATGCAGGGGACACGGGTTCGTGATCCCACATGCCGCGGAGCGGCTGGGCCCGTGAGCCTTGGCTGCTGAGCCTGCGCGTCCGGAGCCTGTGCTCCGCAACGGGAGAGGCCACAACAGTGAGAGGCCTGCGTACCGCAAAAAAAAAAAAAAAAAAAAAAAAAAAAAGGCTTAGAAGCCCTAATAAAAAATACTACAGGCCCATATCTCTTACCCAAATCCCATACAGCCAAATGTGTTTTGGAATGCAAAAATTTTAACATTTTAGAAATGTAATATGTACTTTATGCTCCCCGTAAAGTGTAGGTCAGCACCTCATACTCAAACACAGTAATACCTCTGCAGCAAAACTGACGGATAACCACACTAAACAAGATAAATGAAGAATATAAATAGACTCTTGCTCAAGGGAGGTCTTGCTGCCAAATGGGTTACAAGAGCTTTCTGAGCATTTTGGATTTTGGAATTAGAGAGAAAGGATGGGGGGTCCATATCACCAGATTTGTGTAGATGGCTCCCATTCATTTTCTCATCTGCTCAGAAATTCACTATGGCAGGACTGACCTCTATTAGGCAACAAATAAAAATGGCCACTACCCAAACAGCAACATAGGCTATAAAATATTCTGAGAAGAAGGGGCTCAGAGGCACATGCAAAGGGTCCTTATCACTGGCAACTGTAGTAGCTTCTAAGAACATTAAGGGGGAAAAAAAAACAGTAATAATTGCCGGATCCAGCACTGAAAGACCAGGTGAGAAAAGCAGCAGTAAGCAGAGCAGGAAATGAACGTATGAATGATTGTGTAAATAAATACTATTAGAAACTCCTACCACTGATTTCTAAATGTATCTCCAATAATGGGGGCAGAAATGTACACATACAAACAATGGCATTCATCAGCCAAAATCAAGCTGTCCCAGACCAACACAACTTGCTTCCATATCAAAATAGAAACAGCAATGCATGTCCCCTGCTCTCTAGAACGTCAGGAAAGAATTACACTTTTTGCAAATAATATATAGATATAGGCATATATTACATATATTTTTTAAACAACTAGAAAGACTCCCATGAATGCCTTGCATGAAAAATTTGTTTTAGAACCAAGTGCTTTCCTAAGAAACTGATAAGTGCCTTTCTTTCTAAAAAAAAGTACTAAGTAAGTAGGAAGACAAAAGAGATGACATAATCCCATTTCCAGGGAATCCTAACACCCGGACACACATTTTGTGGTTACCTATGAATCTAAATTTCTTATTCAGGGAGTGGGAGAACATTTATACCAGGCACCTCAATTCTATCAGACAATAGAGGCCAATGGTAATAGCAAGAGCTACCATTTACCCTACGGAGCCCTCACTACAGACAAGGCAGGGTGTTGAGCCCTTTGAAAGTCTCAATTGATCCTCACATTAAAAATAGAACCTACATTATAGGATATCATTTTACACATAAGAAACTGGACCTTTCAGTAAAAATCCCAGAGCTTTTAAGAAGGAAAGCCAAATGACTGCAAAGTCATCTCTTGCCAATTACGTGGTTTCTACTCTGAAAAAAAAAAAAGGCACAGCTCATTCTCCATAGCACATACTTCTATCCTCTACTATATATACAGCTTTTTCAGTAACTATGTAGTATAAGCAACTCCTGTCCCCACCTAGAGCTTTTCCCATGTATCCCAGCTGAAAATATGCTCTCTCTCCTTTCTCAGAAGTTCTCTTTGAATGTGCCCCACCCATCTATCCATCCATCCATCCATCCACCCTCTTTTGGGTACCTATCATGCACCAGGCACCATGCTAAGATACAAGATGTACAAGTCACAGTCCCATCCCTCAAATGTTCAGTCTAGACATGCAAGCAAATAATCACACTTGAGCATGATAAGTTATATATGGCACAGGAATAGCACAGACCAACCCTGCCTCAGGGTACAAGTTCAGTGGTCACAGAAGGTTTCAAAGAGGTGGTATCTGAAGAGTGATTGCAAAGATACAAGACAGACAGGAGGAGAAGGGCATTTATGGGCAAAAGAATGAAAATGAATGATGCTACCAGGGTACTTCATGTCATCCAGAATAGTATCAAATGACAATGGAGAGAGAAAGCTGGGACAGAAGGATGGAGATGGCCAATAGAGAAGCAAAGGTCAACACACCCTAGTCCCCAGAGACCAGTCTTCTGTGCCTGTCTGAGCTCAGCACCTAAGACAGCACCCTGCCCCCACAGGGGGGAGGAAAGGGAGGACAGGGGGCAGACACATGGGCAAAGGGAGCCAAGGTACTCATCAACTCACCAGGAGAGCCTGGCCACCTCTGCCCAACATGTTTTCCAACTCTTCTCTTAGTACCCTTACTCTTACTCCATAAGCCCTGTGGATTCTAAGCACTAGTGTCTTGGTGTTTTGTTTTGTTTTTTTCTTGAAGCCAATATCTGCCAGTTAATCATGACTTTGAGACCTTGAGTTAAGGATAAGATGCTATTCTGTCAAAGGTTCTCCATCCTGAGGGTCAGCTCCAAGAGCGGCACAGAAAAAAAGAAATGCTCACTGAACTGATTTTAAATAGACAGCTTTTAGAGAGAAATAGGTCATAGATCAACAGTTACAGAGAGCATCAATATACCAGGGCACAGTGAGGACTGACAGAGCTGATGGGTCCTTATCCACTCCTCCTGGGCCTTTAAAGCAGTAATCCCCATGAGTTCTGAAACTGCTCATCTGATTCACGGAGTCCAATCTCCTCTTTAAAAGAAAAAAAAAAAAAAAAAAACCTCTGTTGCTATATAATGTGTTCCTTATTTTTAATTTCAGTGGATTTGAATTAACCGTTATGAGAATTTCCTGACACCCTATATGATAATTAGACACATCCTGATTTCCTACACAAACTCAGGGTGAAAAATCATGAGTCCAAGGATACACCCTTCACAAAGGCCAAGATAACAGAGAAAGGACAGTGTGTTTCAACACAAATACAATCGCCTCCAAGTGGAAATTTGACCAGATCAGCCAAAAAATATTGGTACACTTCAAAATTATTTATTCATACATACAAATAAGAGTGTCAAATTCAGTAAATATTATTTATACAGCTATAAATTTTTATATTAATTTTAGAACAAGAAAAAGTCATGGCTTGGTTCTCCCCTTGTACTGGATCATTTTAAAGCTTTGGTTACCATAAAGCAAGGAAACAACTGCTAAGAGACAATGACCTTAAACTGAAAGCTAGATTTTAAAACAAAGAATCTTAGGAATATTTTACAGTTCTAGAAAATCACAATGAGCTGAGAAACAAAAGGCTGGAATTAAAGAGTCCTTGGTTTACTACCGGTTCATGGTAGAACTGTACAGCCTTTGGTGTCCTCATCTGTAACATAAGGGAATTAAGAAAGCCTTAGGTATTCACTGAAGTGAGTTCCTTATTCCCAAAGCAAGAGGCTTATTAAAACAAATCAAAACAAAAAACCTTCGAGGAAAACATTTTAGGATAAAAAGAACTTCAGACACCTGCACCTGTAAGATAACACAGGTGAGAAATGTTTACTGTCGCTCTGCCGGAGACTGTGACCTACATCTTAGTAACACATCCAGGACCTAGTCATTTAGTTACACCCACTCAAAAAATAAAGACGTGGCAGACCTTTTTACTCCTCCCATCACAATGCATAACTTGTGTTTACTCAGTGCACTGTAAAATTCAAAACACAAAGCACTACTTGTAAGTTTCTTTCTTTTGGCAGGAAGTGAATAAGTTCCCATGTCCCCCAGCCAAGTCCAAATCTGAGGTGTTCAACCTGCACACATGCATGGGATCATATAATCTGCTAGGAAACAGGTAAAGATGCTGCATCAGGTATTCACAGTCACTGGGGGACGAGGGCAACACCTGGCTCTTCACACCCGCTCTAGAGGACTCTACAGGAATGAAATGTGATAGGAAAATGAGTATCTTACCAGGAGAAGTTTTCATTAAAATGTGCTCACATTTGTTTTCTCAGATGCCTCATTTTATCTAGGGAAAGCTGTGTGACTATGAATGAAATCAAATTCTAATTTGTTTAGGAAATGGTTTGGTTATCTGATTACCCACAGCCCAGAGCTTTGCCCTGAAAAGCAAGGCTACGCGGGATCTAAGGTGCTAAGAATAAAGAAACCATCAAACGAAGAAACCATTCTACTGTGCAGTCTCAAAAGAAGTCCAGAGGCTACTTTACTGCTTTGAGACAGAAAAATAGGTTGTAGTTTCTACGTTCTGGGTACTCAACTTTGAGACAACATTCCAAAGCTCAGTGGAAGGGGGTCAGCTTGTTGGGGGTCCATGAGACAGGAAGGGTGAGACCAAGCCTCTGCGATGGCCAAGGGTATTTTTGTGTCTCTCCCAGGCCCTTCACATCTCAGGGCCGGCTGGATTCCCCAGGGTCTATCTGAAAGCAATCTGCCCAGGACATTCTTTTCAGGAATCATTTCTGAAGGTCTTCATTACACACCGAAGCCATTAACCCACTCTGTTTCAGAGAAAACGAATGGGTGATTTTTCTCTTATGATCAGGAATGAATGAATATTAAAGAATTCAGCAACATTCTGCCTCTTCTGGTCAGATTTTCTGTAAGTGCTCATCTGGAGAAAGACTCTCTACATAGAATAAAGTTTCCAACAGTGACAATATTCATGAACACATCCTAGAGTATTTCCTGGGTGGCTTGCCAGCCACTTAGAAGGAAGAGCAAAGTAAAGCCTACAGGTCAGACTACCCTGGGCAGGACATGGGCCAGGATACTGAAAGGCCCTCGGCTGCTCCCGTAAACAGCAGGAGCCACAGGAATCGTGGGTTTTTTTTTTTTAATAAATTTATTTATTTATTTATTTTTGGCTGCGTTGGGTCTTCCTTGCTGCCCGCGGGCTTCCTCTAGTAGTGGTGAGCAGGGGCTACTCTTCGTTGCGGTGCGCGGGCTTCTCATTGCAGTGGCTTCTCTTGTTGCAGAGCACGGGCTCTAGGTGCAAGGGCTTCAGTAGTTGTGGCACGTGGGCTTCAGTAGTTGTGGCTCGTGGGTTCTAGAGCGCAGGCTCAGTAGCTGCGGGGCATGGGCTTAGTTGCTCCACAGCATGTGGGGTCATCCTGGACCAGGGCTCGAACCTGTGTCCCCTGCACTGGCAGGCGGATTCTTAACCACTGCGCCACCAGGGAAGCCCAGGAATCGTGTTTGGAAATGAGTGCCCTGAAGCCTGAGTTCTCCTCTCCTCTCCCAACCCCCACCAGGAAGAGGACCCACCCAGATCCCAGGGTCTATAACAGGACAGGGTGGAAACCAGACCTTCGCCATCAGCACACGGTGTTCTGGCTGCAACAATTTTGATTCCTCTAACACTCATCAGAGGCGAGGCAGGGTGGGGAAAAGGGAAGGGTACTAGTGGCCCTCAAGTAAGACAGAGCTAGGTTTGACTCCTCAATCACGCTGTCTTTCTCTTTCTAAGTCTGACTTTTCATCTACAAAGTAGGAAATACTCACAACAGTTAGTACTTCATAGGTTACTATAAAGATGAAAAGAGATCAGGAAACTCAGGCATTGAGTGCAGTGCTTTCTTCCTTCCTGCTCACCTTCCATCCCCCTATAGGCAAGCCTTACAAAATAATGTTTTGTTTTTTAAGTCACCCATGAAGCACCCTCCTTACTCACTGGGCTGGGTTCTGAGAGGTCTGCTGCTATTTCCCCAAATCAAATACATTCTCAAAGGACATTTTGAAAGCAACTAAAAATATCCAAAACAATATACTCAAAGCAATTCCAAAAATGTTTTCAGCAATACTTTTGGAGTTGGTCTACAATCTTCCAGAGTGACGGTCTATAAAAGGCAAACATTTAGAAGTGAAGTGCTTTCAAGCTTTCAGGTGATCTCACAACTTGACAATTGCCCTGAGCCACAGAGCCCGGGGCTCCTCAACTTTGCAGCAAGTTCCCTGCTAAGGGTTTTATGCCTCTGCCTATCCTCAGCCCCCCTCAGCCTGCTGGGCCTCCTGCAGGAGGGGATCTCCAGAAATTACCTCTGAGAATATAATCCGATCTCACTCACAGGTGATTCCCATCACTATAGATTTCAAGGATTTTTCATAGATGTTTTCACTTTGTTTTTAAAAGTGAAACAAACAACACAATTGAAAAATAGGCAAGAGACTTGAACAGGCATTTCACAAAAGCAGATATCCAAATGCCAAATATACAGGCAAAGACACTAAGCTTCCAATGGTGATAAGAGAAATGCAAATGAAAATCATAATAAGAGCCCTCTATACAACATCAGAAAGGCTAAGATTAAAATGACCTATCAGGGGCTTCCTTGGTGGCACAGTGGTTGAGAAGATGCCTGCCAATGCAGGGGACACAGGTTCGAGCCCTGGCCTGGGAAGATCCCACATGCCGCGGAGCAACTAGGCCCGTGAGCCACAACTACTGAGCCTGCGCGCCTGGAGCTTGTGCTCCGCAACGAGAAAGGCCGCGACAGTGAGAGGCCCGCACACCGCGATGAAGAGCAGCCCCCGCTCGCCGCAACTAGAGAAAGCCCTCGCACAGAAACAAAGACCCAACACAGCCAAAAATAAACAAATAAATAAATAAATAAAATTGAAAAAAAATGACCTATCAAAGTAAGTATTGGCAAGAATGTGGAGTAATGGAACGCTCACTCACACCAGATGGGACTATAAATTGGAATGGCCATATTGGAAAACTCTCTGGCGTTATCTACTAAAGGCGAACATAGTCACATCAAAGGAACCAGGCATTACAGAAACACCCACATACACACACACCAGAGATGCATACCTATGTGCACCACCAAAAACATATACACATGGATGTTCACAGCAGCATTACTCGTAAGAGCCAAAAACGGGAAACAATTCTAATGTCCATAATCAGTAATTGCAGTATATTTATACGATGGAACATAATCCTGCTACTGCTGCATGCACAACATGGATGAATCTTACAATGTTGAGGAAAAGAAGTTAGACATAAAAGAATACAAAAGGACGAGCGTATTTATGTAAAACTCAAAAATAGGCAGAGGTGATCGACAGTCTTAGAAGTCAGGACAGCGGTACCATGGAGGAGGAAGTAACGGGAGGGGATACACCGGAGGAGAGATTCCAGGGTGCTGGTGGCTCTTCCTCTCTTGAGCTGTGTTAAGAATAAATGGGTGTGCTCTTGGAACAGAAATTCACTACACTGCACCCATGGAATCTGTGCCTGTTTCTGCGTGTAAGTTAACCTTCAAAAAAGTCATTTTCTTTAAAAAGCAAACCCACCTGGATGCCTCCTCCTTGCAAAGCCAAACAGGGCAAACTGATTTAATAAAGCAGTCAGGCCGGGTAAGAAGAGCAAGAGACACCAGGCCACACTGCCTCGCTGTGACTGCTCCCAGCTCCATCACTTGTGAGCCTGTGGCTCCGAGGGAGTTTGACGCCCTGAGTCTCACTACTCATCAATCAAAAACAGCTGGGTAATTAGGAGACTCAGATGAGATAGGAGAGCACCTCGTATCTGTACCATTGGTATCCCGACATTGGTTCCCAGGACTGTGGCACCTACCGTAGCAGATGCAGCTGGAAAGCAGGCAGAAGCTGGGGAGACTCAGGGAGATTTTGAGGAGCTTCAGGGGGTTACTTTCAAGAGTTTTAGGGGACAGTGGCATAGATTCTTTTTGAAATTTCATATCAACTCAAACAGGAGTTATTGTACTTTGTATTCTCTCTGCTGGATCACTAGAGCCACTCTAATAAGCTTTCCATCATAAAGAGAGCACTTTTCAGGTCACGTTTGAAAATGATACACACGCCTCCTTTCAGAAGCATCAAATTTCCTTTACTCTCAGTTATGCTCTCATTCTGTCTCAAGCTTCTGCCTTCATGAGACTTCCAATCTTAGTGGGTCTCTCTCTGGATGTCTTAAGTCTCCTCTGGGCCCTGGGTTAGGAATCAGACCTGTTCAGGCAAGACAGTGCTTGGAATAGCAGGCTTGACCTCACACAGGCTCAGGGCTCCTTTAGAGCCTTGGGTCAAGGACAAGCAGCCTCGACATTCCTGGAAGCCTGTGAGAAGAATCCCAGGCCCCCCCACCTCGGTCCCTGTGAATCAGAATCTGTGCCTTGACAGGATACCCAGGAGATTCACCTGCACTTAAAGGTTTGAGAGGCACTGACCTAGGTCACACTGCCTGTCACCTGACAAACTGAGAGGCCCAGGGCTGGAGGTCACAGCCTTACCCAGGTAGTGGAGTTCATTCTAACAACCCCTCTGTGAACGGCCTCCCCGCAAGACGGGGCCCATACGAATGGGCCATGGTGCTGTACCTGTTTTCCAAATCCAGAGTCACATTTTCCTGGAACTTGGGAGTGGGCAGAAAAGGGCAGAGGACAAAGGAGGCGGGGAGAAGGGAACACAGAAAAGGTGTGCCTGCCCTCATTTCCCTGCAGTGCTCAGGAAAGCCGAGGTGGGGCGGGGGTGTGTGTGGGGGGGAGAAAGGTAATATTGGAGCACTGAGCAGGCAGGAGAGGGGTGTCTATTGAAGCTTAGCCAAGCTTGTCTTGTCCATGAGAGCAGGAACCCTGAAACTGGGGCACCTGGTTCAGCTGCAGCTCTCTACGCGGCAGCTTTGGGGTCTTACACAAGTCGCGTTGAGACAGGCTGCGACCTGGGACCCTTTGCTGCAGTGCTTGCACCTGGACAAACACCTCCTTGAGCAACAAAATGCAAAGAAACTACAAGGGACTAAAAATAACTACATGAAAGCACAGTTGAAGCAAATTATGGGCAAGATACAAAAAGACCAAAGACCCAAGCGCCACTTCTGAAGAGGCCGGAGGAAAAACAGGATGGGAGGAGCAGAAATAGGATACTGCGCAAGCCCCCTGCACTCAACACCACCAAAGGGGTGGGCAGACCGCCTAAGCCCGCCTCCTGCCCAACCCTCACCCCGTGTAAGGAACCAGCTCGGCTCCCACTTAGGGAGCGAACAAGGGAAACTGTTACTTGTTTTCTCTCCCCCTGTTGCAGCAGGAGCTCCAGTAAAGCCTTACCTGAATTTCTTTTCTGGCCTCTTATCAATTTCTATTGATTAAGGAAGGCCAAGAACCCTGGCTGGCATCAACATGACCTCTCTATGCCTGTTTTTTCAACTGTAAAGTAGGGATAAGTAATAGTACCTACCTCTGAGAGTTGTTGGGAGCATGAAAGCAATCAGTATCTGTAAAGTGCTTAGAACCATGTACTATGGAAGCACATAATCACCTCTAGGGAAACATTATTCAAATAATATATGAACAGAAAAATGAATAGACAGGAAGGGGTAATCCCAGAAGAAAGCAGCTGTCCAGCTCAACATACTTTTATTGATTCTCTCCTACATGCCAGACACACAGATCCCAGCCTTTGGAGGAGTTCACAGTCTAGGGGGGGCGGGGGATACTTTTATTGATTCTCTCCTACATGCCAGACACACAGATCCCAGCCTTTGGAGGAGTTCACAGTCTAGGGGTGGGGGGGGGTGGGGGGGGGCAGGGTTGAAAGCAAGGCTGTTCATAAACAAGATGTCTGAGTTCAGCATTCCCTGTTCCATTTTTAAAAGTCAACCACCAGACAGACCAGCGAGTGTGCGGTTGGCAAGGCCAGAAAAGGATCTGATTAAAAGGAGAAAGTCTCACTTTCCAGTGGATGAAACTGGGAGAAATGTCCACTTTATCAGCACTGAGCTCTTTACATAAGCACCAAATTTCTACCTTCAACTTATTTTTTAAACTACTGTTACAGTTGCATAAGGATTTAATTTTAAAAGGACTTACTTCAGGGACACCCAGCTTTCTACACCCAGCTCCTTACTGCTACTTAATGATAGGGTAGATTAAATTCTTCAGGAATAATATTAACTTCTCAACCACTAGATACTGCCGGCTGTCACCTTGGACTGTGTGAGGCGACATATTCCTAGGAAGTCTAAAAACAAAGACCAGCACTGACATACACCCTCTCTGACCAACAGTGGTTATGAAAGGTGATTACAGGGTAACACATGTATTCACTCGCCTGAGATCATTCCCACTTCCACCGTCGGGAAGGACAGTGCTGTGCCCGTGAGGCCTAGTGTACTCGGCTTCAACTCTGATATCTTCTCTTTGATTACTAATGTTGGCACAGCGTGGGTTTAAATGCTTAGCCCCAGCTCTGTAACAAAGTGGCCCTTTTCTTCAGAGCCATTGGGCACAAAAGACCCACACCTGCCAATCCACAAAACAGTCAAACAAGGTGAAATAGGGCAAAATTACCATCCTTAGGAAAGCAGTGAATTTCAGGCTGTGAAGACTGGAAACTAGTTTGATTTACTGCACTTGAGGCTTTGTTCAAATCTTACAAACTGTTTGTAATTTTTTCCCCAGGGGAAAATGAAAAGGATCCATCAACTTCACTGAAACGAAAATACAATCTCTTATTTCCTCCCACTTTGGATGGTGACAAAGCAGACAGAAAGAGAACAAAAGTTAACAGGCCACCGTAACCCTGAGACAATGCCCTTGCCTAAGCCGGCAGTGCTGAGTGATGGTCCATACTTTACAGAGGCCCGTCATCTTAGGGTGCCCTCACAGGTGCTATTCATTTGAGCCTCAAACCAAGCCCATGAGGCAGGCCGGCCAGCAGGAACTGGTCCCAAATAACAGCAGAGGAAACAGGCTTGGTGAAGGCAGTGACCCAGGCTCCAGGAGCCAGGATTTAGCTCCCAATTCTTCCTCTTCCACTGTTTCCCATTCACCTAATTCAACCAAACCTTTCCAGAGTTTAACAGACTCACCGAAGGTAAACTAATGAAATGCCCAGATTTTCTACAGCCAACAATGAAGCAAATATTTTCAACCTAATCCCAAGAAACGTTCACTCCCGCTGTGAATGAAACTCAACGGTGTGCATTTTAGGTCGCTTTATCGCCTCCCGTCTGCATAAGAGATGAAAATCAGTAAGTGAAGGGGGAAGGTAGCCAGGCAAGGATGGGCCGAGACCACTACACGAAGGAAACTTAGCACCAACTGAGCAGCCCAGGGGTGCCTTTCTGGTCAAAAAGAAACCAACTCCATGGTAGCAGATTCAAGACCCAACACCTTGGGCTTCCCTGGTGGGGCAGTGGTTAAGAATCCGCCTGCCAATGCAGGGGACACGGGTTCGAGCCCTGGTCCGGGAAGATCCCACATGCCACGGAGCAACTAAGCCCATGTGCCACAACTACAGAGCCTGCACTCTAGAGCCCGCGAGCCACAACTACCGAAGCCCGCACACCTAGAGCCCGTGCTCCGCAACAAGAGAAGCCACCATGATGAGAAGCCCGCGCACCGCAACAAAGAGTAGCCCCCACTCGCCACAGCTAGAGAAAGCCCGCGTGCAGCAACGAAGACCCAACACAGCCAAAAATCATAAATAAAATAAGTCAAAAAGAAAAAGACCCAACACCTTGACTGTAAGTCAGCCAGACTCAGCTGAGACTACCTCTGTGACTTTACCAAAACCATGGTAATTTAAGAATCAATATGCTAATTTACGTTGTTCTGAGAACAATTCATGCCCTTCTCCCCTACAGCCTCTCCCCCTACCCCAACCTCACCCACACAAATCAGAAAACTTTTCGAAGCTCTTGGCTTTCTTCCATATACTTTTCCCTTAGTCCTAACCATGGGATTCTTAGCCCTTGTGGGAAGGAGAAGGCAAAGAACATTAAACATTCCAGGTGCATCATATTAGGTACTTTTCTACAAGCTAGGTCTCCCTCTGATCTTACAGATAAGAAAACCATGGCTCAGGTGTTAACTACCCCACCCGAGTTCCCACAACAAATTAATGGTAGAGCCACATTTCACATTCAGCTCTGTCCCACTCCAATGCCATCTTCACTGTATTAGCTTCTACTCATAGAGTGATCCACAGACTGGCAGCACATGCATCAGTGGGAGTTTGTTATAAGTGCAGAATCCCAGACCCCAACCCCTACTGAATCAGAATCAGCACCTTA
Source organism: Lipotes vexillifer (assembly GCF_000442215.2). Taxonomy (NCBI): domain Eukaryota; kingdom Metazoa; phylum Chordata; class Mammalia; order Artiodactyla; family Lipotidae; genus Lipotes; species Lipotes vexillifer. The sequence continues at coordinate 146,801 of NW_006775090.1, read as the reverse complement.
ACAAGATCCCCAAGTGCTCTTGTCCACGAGTTGGAGAAGCACAGCTAAGCTACACTACACTGTTAACGGGGGTAGAAAGTCTCTACCAAGGGAACAACTGTTCCAGTGGTGTTTAACCTCATTTAGCATCACAACTCTTGCACCCAAATACACTGATGCTCGTGTAGTGCCAAGTACCACGTGAATCCTGTTTAATACAGAGATTTTTTTTTTTTTTTTGTGGTACGTGGGCCTCTCACTGTTGTGGCCTCTCCCGTTGCGGAGCACAGGCTCCGGACGCGCAGGCTCAGTGGCCATGGCTCACGGGCCCAGTCGCTCTGTGGCATGTGGGATCTTCCTGGACCGGGGCACGAACCCGTGTCACCTGCATCGGCAGGCGGACTCTTAACCACTGCGCCACCAGGGAAGCCCCAGAGATTTTTTTTTAAGGGCAGTCTTGACACAGTTCCACTAACAACTTAGAAGATGATGCTAAAACGTCTACCACAGTCAAATCTTAAGGGAGAAGCTAAACATAAGCTGTCCAGTCAGCCCTGCCCACTGCCCTCTAGTGGATCACAGCAAGGAAGCCTAAATATGGAGTTAGTCCGCAGAGCAAAGCCCAGAAACACACTCCTCTCTGAAGGTCACAGGGTATTTGCCATGAAAACGATTCCACTGACTCAGAAGCAACTTGGCACATGACCCTCTTAATTCAGAGGAAGGACTTTGGGATGAAAGAGTAACAGAAAAATCCTAAAAGATCCAAAGACAAACAAGGAGAAAGGAATTATCTAGATCCTTTTTTTTTTACCTAAGAGCAGAAAATTTGCCCTGAAACTGATAGGCTATTCCTGCACCTCTCTCTCTCCACGTTTTTCTTATTATTCTCCTTTCACTCTACCCACAGTGGCATTCTTACTGTTTTTCTTTTAGAGATAGTCACACTATAAAAGTCACCCTTTTAAAGTGTACAATTTAGTAGTTTTAACGTATTCACAATGTTTTAATGTATTTAATGTATTCATAAAGTTGTGCAACCATTCCAGAATATTTTCATCACCCCCAAAAGAAACCCCATGCCCATCAACAGTCACTCCCATTCCTCTTGCCCTGCCCCCCAGCTCTTGGCAACCGCTAATGTAACTTTTTGGATTTACCAAAAAGTGGAATTGGTCATGGGCTACCCTGATGTTTAACATTTTGAGGAGGAACTGCCTGTTTTCCAAAGCAGCTGCATTATTTTCCATTCCCATCAACAATGTAACGTAGGAGGGTTCTGACACATCCTCACCAACATTTGTTATTATACATCTTTTTGATCAAAGCCATCCTGATGGGTGTAAAGTGGTACCTCACTGAGGTTTTGATTTGTATTTCCCCAAGGACTAATAATGTTGAGCATCTTTTCATCCCCTTATTGGCCATTTGTATATCTTACCTGAAAAAACAAATGTATATTTAAATCCTTGGCCCCTTTTTTTAAATAAACTTATTTATTTTATTTGTGTATTTTTGGCTGCGTTGGGTCTTCGTTGCTGCGCGCGGGCTTTCTCTAGTCGCAGCGAGTGGGAGCTACTCTTCGTTACGGTGCGCGGGCTTCTCATTGCAATGGCTTCTCTTGTTGCAGAGCATGGGCTCTAGGCGCTCGGGCTTCAGTAGCTGTGGCACGCAGGCTCAGTAGTTGTGGCTCGCGGGCTCTAGAGCGCAGGCTCAGTAGTTGTGGCACATGGGCTTAGTTGCTCTGCAGCATGTGGAATCTTCCCAGACCAGGGCTCGAACCCGTGTCCCCTGGCAGGTGGAGTCTTAACCACTGCGCCACCAGGGAAGCCCCTTGGCTCCTTTATAAATTGGGTTATCTGCCTTTTTATTGTTGAGTTATAAGAGTTCTTGCTTATTTTTGAAACTCCAGTCAAGTTCCCCTCTTCCTGGAAAGCTCTCCCCGCAAATATCCAATATTCTTCAGCTGGACATACATTTGAATTAAACCCTCTGTACCTGGAACCACTACCCTCTGAAAGCCTGGGAACACTTTCTCTCTCCCTTTCTGTCCCATGCACCCCTCATTGCTTTCAGCCTGGGTGTTGTGCCCCCCTTTATCCACAACAAGCTCTCCTGTGGTCACGAGAACTCATCTGCTACTTCAGTGAATTTACAGAATCAAGAAAGAACTTGACGACAGGTTCTTTGACCACTGCCACAGATTCACAGTCTCTGTGCTAGGCACAGCGCTTGTCTTCTGTGCTCTGAAAGGTATTTATTTATATGCAGGCACAAGTACGACTTCACACTTCTGCTCCCTAACACCAGCAACCTAAAACACCCTTTCTCCTCTCTACAGAAGTGCTACGCATCGTTGCCAGAGTTTTCAGAGGCTAGCCCATCCACATAGACTTCCTCAGCCACCACAGCTTCAAATGGCTTCTCTCTACTCTGAAATAAACAGTAACCACCTGTACAGTCCATGCATCAATTAATATCCATAGTTTATGAATGCCCCTATATTTTAGAGATAGACCAGGTGAAACCACCCTACCCAAAGATAGTGTTAAATAATATATTAGAACTGCTGGGATGTGCTGATTCAGTAAAGCAGTCCTAGAAGATACACACATAACCTCAAAATGCTCTGGGAAATGTCTGGTTAAATAAATAGAACCAAGTTTCTTGTTGTTGATATCCTTAACTGCAGTCCTTCTCAGAGTCTTTGATACAATGATGAACACAGTGAGAATCTCTGAGACAGGGAAAAATAACAGGCAGCGCTTCCAAATTGATTTGACCTTTAAAAGAGCACACCTATTAACATCCACCTAACAGTATTCTTCCCAGTACTCTGGGAACTGCTGAGCTAATTGGACGGCTGCTCAATTCTATCAGCTGGACAGCAGGAACCACATTTTCTACCCAGGTCAGGAACCAAACTTGCTTTGTTTTAGGATGCCATTCATTGGAAGCCACTATTAACATAACAGGTTACAGGAAGAGAAGAAAGAAACCATACATTAAATGTGTTCATAATTTTTCAGACCCATCTAGATTTTTGAAATTGGAAAATGATGAAATGTGAAAAGAAAAGAAAAACGGATCTTAGAAATGAGCTAGTGCAGTATAAACTGAGTGTTATTTTAAAAGAATCCTCTAGGACAGTTGAGGAAAAGAGCCTTCCAGGAACTGACCATGACTCTCTATGACCCAGTAACAGCCCAGATGATCAAAGAGAAATAAAGTTATCAAAATGACTGTCTCACAACAAACTTAGCCAAGGGAGCCAAGATATCAAGTGGTCATGTGCTGAAAAAAGTGAATAACAATGATAAGGAAAGAAGCTTCCCCACCCTGGAAAAGAAATCCTCCCAGCAAAAAGTAGGGGTAACACCCAAAATATAAATATCAAGTTATGGAAAAGAATTTTAAAATAGAAATTTTCTGTACTCGTGTTAAGTAGGAGAAACCATTTATATCAGTGATTAGTGCATCTAAAGAATTTCAAGCTGAAGGTGTGTCTTTACTGAGTGCTGATTACGGTCAGGAAGACAGGCATGGGCCTTGCAGATTTATCTGCTAGAACACTAAGGGGTACACTTGAGTTTTTGAATAGGTTTCTGATTTACTGATAGGTTTCTCTAGTGCTAATCACTTGAAAATGAAAACAAAGCACAAATGGAAAGCTGAGATAAAGCCTGACAGTCAGCTGGACTCCATCTGGTACAGCAACACAAGAGCCCCTTGGACACACAGTCCACTTGGGTGCTACGTAAACCTTATTTCTGCCCTCGAATATCATCTCGGGAATCTTCCTGACTCCAGCAGGTTCCCGAAGCCTCTCTGATACAAAGCAGCTAAAATTCAAGGCCACAACCTAGGCCATCTTAAGTCATGGTGAACTGTCAGCCCTGGACCATAGCTTAGGGGGCAAGGAGAAGAGCTTAAGGTTGGGTTGTGCCCAAATAGTGCTCGATTATAAGCTCAGCTACACAGAGCAGCACTGATACTGCACAGCTGCTCCAAAAAGTTGGGCTTCCCAGCCCTCAGACAGTGATGGAGGGTCTCCCTCAGTTACAGCCAACACTGCCATCCTCTAGAAGGAATGGAAGGCCTTCACCAGATCTGACCACCACAGGACATCTGTCACCTCCCCCAAGGCCTAAGTAAGCTGTCCCTTCAGAGAAAACACCACATTGCAAATTCTTTGCACTCCAGCTGTCTCATAAATAAATAATTGATCGTCGCTGCTCAACAAAGACTGGTAACCATTCTCCTAAAATGAAATTTAGTCTTATTGAAGTTTTTCTTTGTTCAGTTCCTCTCATTTAAATGAGAATAAGTACAAGAGGGACAGGAGATTTAATCTATCACATCAACTCATTATTAAAAAGAAGACTGAGTACTTATAAAATTTTTCCCAGGATCACACAATGGAAAACAAATGGAATTAGAGGTCAAAAGATCATGGGTCTAATTCTACCCCTAACAAGACTTCATAAATGGTCATATAATGTAACTGTTTGTTTTCTAACTTGTTTTCTTTTGTAAAACCTATTTATTATTAGGAGGCTAACAATCAGGTATACAACGTGCTTTGAATGTTAGGACAAAGGCCACACAAGTTAATACTTTAAAGAGTGTTTAAGAGTTAAATAACAATAAATACCACACAATAAACACACACATACACAACAGTTGTTACTTTAGAACATCTGAAAATAAGACTGCAAGTGAATAAAAAAGATCTCATTCAAGCATAAGCAAACATCTATATATTGATCCATTTTTATTAATGAGTTTGTTATTTTTTAATTTATTTATTTATATTTATTATTATTATTTTTTTTGCGGTACACGGGCCTCTCACTGTGTGGCCTCTTCCGTTGCGGAGCACAGGCTCTGGACGCGCAGGCTCAGCGGCCATGGCTCACGGGCCCAGCCGCTCCGCAGCACATGGGATCTTCCCGGACCGGGTCACGAACCCGTGTCCCCTGCATCGGCAGGCGGACTCTCAACCACTGCGCCACCAGGGAAGCCCCCTGTTCTCCAATCTTAAGGTTTAAGCTGCCAGAACTTCTCGAAACCTCCTCTCCACAAACGTCTGAGATCCCCAAAGAAAGGAAATAGGGTAGTTGCTGGATTTATCAATATCAAGGTCACCAATCTCAGCCTATCCAAGAGTGTCCTGGAAACCAGAGGCTAAGTATTTTACAGTATGAAAAGAAGGGAAAACTTCTTTTGTGTAAAATTCATTCATTTGAAAAGCAATCAGAATTATCCACACTGGACAATGAGAAGTGGCACAGGTATCAGAAATAGAAAATGCCTCAGGCAAGTTCCTAAAACGGCCTGAAGAAACCCTGTCTCCATATATGAGGTAGTAAAATAATGGTGTTTCTGAACAAACCTCACCTCTCTTACTCTCTCTCACCCCCTAAGTCAGTGATTCTATAGGCATCGTCGCTGGACCAGCAGCACTGTCATCACCTGGAACTAGTTAGAGATGCAAATTCTTGGACCCCCTTCCCCTCACTCTAGAGGCAGAGAATCAGAGGCTCTGGCAATGCAGCCCAGCGAGCTGTGATTTAACAAGCCCTCCAGGGGACTCTGATGCTCCAGTTTGAGAACCACTACCCTAGGATTAGGGAAGGTGCAGCACCTGGTGGGGAGGAGGGGTCAGGAGCCTGATTAATCCCTTATTAACTGAGTGAGAGACATCTCACCTGTTCTTGCCTCTGATCAGCATTGGCCCTCAAGCTCACAGTCTGATTCCACGGATGAGGGGTTGAGTCCCTAGTTCAAGGTCACTGGTAGAGACCATGCCAGAGCTCCAGCCCCAGGTCTGCTGACCCCTTCATCAACCTTAGATCTCAAACTGGGGCCTTGTTAACATGCCAATTCTGGGGCCCAGGATTCTGAACATTGATGAGGCACCCCACCACGCTCCCATCTCCTAAACTACACCTCGCTGCTTCCTTCAGATAAATACAAGGACTGGAGCCTCAAGCCTTAAAATCAAAAGAGAGACGGATTTAAGGGAAGAGAAAAAAGAAGATAAAAAGAGCGACTTCCAAAGCCCTGAGAAACCAAACCTTTTGGTGAGGAGTGGGTGGAGGAGAGAAGATTCAGGCAGCTTGTTACAATTAAAAGTAGTTAATTCAAAAAAAAAAAAAACTGAGTAAAGAGTACAGCCACAGGAAAACACAATTGGTGCTTTAAAGTTTTCTTAGCACTTCTGATGCCCATTATCTCCCCCAAGTCTCACAACAACCGTGCAATGAAAGGAGATAAGGCCACTATTATCCCCATTTGACAGAAGAGAAAACTGAAGTTCATAGTGTCCAACAATTTGTCAGTTAGCATAGTAATCCGACTGTAAACCTAAATCTTGACCTCAGGTCTATCTCACTCTAGAACCTGTGTACCGACACCAGGCGATTTCCACATTTGGAAATCTGCCCCAAAGCAGATTCCCACCCCCAGCCTCAGGAAAAAAGCAAAGAGAAGAACATGTGGCAGAAATGGTGATGCCCTAAAACGTAGTACTTGAGCAGTGTGTGGGTTCTCCTTTAAGAACAACACACAAACCCAACAGCCAAGGTGTTCAGCCAAAAGAGGGGGGAAAAGAAAAGAGGCATATTTCTAGCCTGCATTATCATTTCTGGACCAATTCCCACTAGCAGCCTTGGAGGTGACCAGCGGCTCACTGCCAGGCTGAAGCTCCTCCACCCCCCCGGTTATGACAGAGCAGCTCTGACTCGTGTGCAGGCAAAACCCCAAAACTCAAAACAAGAAGTGAATAAAGTGGAGCTAGGAGAAATGTCAGCATCCTCCACATTCTCGTAATCCACATAACGCCAGTTCCAGGGTCCTGGGGTCCCCTGGAACGCACTCTTAGGAGATGGTAGGACGAAGTGGGCATTCTTGTGGACCCACCGCCCCTATTCCTTCCCACCCGGTCCCTGAGGAAGAATAACCGAAAGGGGAGAGGGCTCGTTATAAAGTCCTGGGGCTGGAGCCCAAGCCAGATACAACCCATGCATCCTCTCCTAAGGAACAGTATGTCAACCCAAACTCTCCACCTGGCCTTCCCCTCCAGGTCCTGTCCTCTGCGAAGATGAGCCGGGTGGGGTTGGTGGGGTGTTGTAAAGCTGAGAAAAGACTAAAGGAAAAATCAGGCCATCCACCTACCCCACGTTCCCCGCCATGTGTGTAAGGCTCCATTCCAGTGCGCACCGTAAGCACTAACTCGTAACCGGGCGCCCTTGGCCACGTCTGAGGTTGAGAAGGGGGCGTCGCCCAGCTAAGCGTCCCGGAGGCAGGGAGCCATTCCCGCCCGGACAGCCTACCTCAGATTTGGCAGGAATGATCTTCCTAGAAGCCAGCCAGGGAAGCGAAGATCTGGGTGATTGGTGGATTTCAGCCGGGGGCGGAAGAACTTAGCCCAGGGGCGCAGCTCCTCCACACTGGGGGCCTCGGGGCGGCAACCGCGGGGCTATCCTACCGCGGGGCCAGTGAGGAAAGAAGGGCTCCATCCTCAACTTTCTCGGATGAAACTGCTCGGCTCTGCGGCTTGCCCAGCCCTGCCCGCACATTGGGTCCCAGGTTTGGGGAGAACCAGGGACCCGAGTCCCTCTCGGCGCGCACAAAGCAGCTGCGCCCGAGCGCGCGGCCCCCTCTCCCGTCGCCAGCCAACTTGAAAGCATCTCCCTGGGCGCCTGCCTACTCCCTCTGCCCCGCAGCGGCGTCCCCGACCCGGCCACGCGCCTCAGACCCAGCGCTGGGCGCCCCAAACGCCGCAGCTTCTGCAGCCGCATCCTCCACCCTCCGCAACCCCCGGCCTGGCCTCTGCCTCACTCGCCTGGTTCCCCACGCCCCGGCCCTACCTTGCAGCCCGGTTCGTGCCCCGGCAGTGCCAGTGCGCTGCACGCGTCCCAGCCCGCAAGGCTCCTCCCCAGGAGCTGCCCCGCGCGGGGCTCCGGACTAGGCTCGGCCGGCCGGGGTGCTGGGTAGCCGCCGCTCGCGGCTGCCGCGCCGGCTCCAGCTGCCGCGCGCAAGGGGGAGGGGGGGGAACTCCCGGCAACTCCAACTCCAGGCGCTGGAGCTCCAGCTGCAGCCGCGCGCCCGCCCCCCGCCGAGTGCTAGCGCCTGCGAAGCGAAGCTGCCCGTGCGGCCGCCTCTGAGCATGCCCAGTGCCGCCGTGGGCGAGCCCCAGCGCCCTGGGCCGGGGCAGATGGCCGAGCTGGGGGCCGGGGACCCGCCCCGAGCTCCTGAGCGCCTTGGGTGGGGGAGGGAGGGAAGAGCCGGTGCCGGGGAGGGGACCCTGGAGTAAAGGGCGGGGGAGAAACAGTGAAGGAGAGCCTTGCAAGTTTCACGGGTCGTGGGAAGTTTGTGGGTGAGAAAGGCGAGCTGCTTCTGTGAGCCTCTGCAAGCCTAGAAAGGACAACGAGGAAACATTATTCTCCCCGAGAGAACAAGTGGACCCAGCAGATTGGTTTTATCCAGTGCACTCGTTGCTTCAAGCCTAGGGTCGCCAGAAAAGAGCGAATAGGGCCTGGCCGGCAATGTAAGTGAGTGAAACTAGTAGGAGGCGGCGAACTGGAGAGAGCTCTGAAGGCAGAGCCACTGGGCTCCAAACTCCCGTTGGTATCCTGGAAGAATGGGGGTCTGCTTTGACTAGATTTTCTGATTTTTTTTTTTCAAGAAATGACAGAGATTTCGATTTTTTTTAATGTAAAATATCCTGGTTTTTCAATCTTGATAACTAATTCAGATTTTAAAAAGCACTCTGGACCAAACAAAATATATTTGAGTTCCTTCTCTGCTCAACCCCACAGCCAGCCAGTGTGAGGATTGTGATTTCTGCGTTCTTTTACCAAAGAGCAGCTGAGTGCCCACTGTGGTTTGGGAAGGCACTGGCGAGTATCCAAGATGATTCAGATTGCCATCAAAGTACGACCAGTTACTAAGGGAAATAGGTTTTCCAGACAGAAGAGGGTTACAGATAAATGCTGAGGCATTCAAGAAGAGAAGTAAGATACTGATACTAATGTGACTCTTGGGAAACATCTTTAATAAAAGTACGCAAGTGGAAAGTCACCGTAGGATCCATAACAGAACTCTGCTGAGGCATTTTTGGAGTCTGAAAAAGGAAGAAAGGGAAAACCTTTAAAGACCCTGTCTTTATTTTAAATTTTGATATTTTTCATTTTTTGTATTAATTTTTAAAATATTGCATTAAAACATTTATCTTGATGATTGGGTTCTTTGATGTCCCGTTAAACTGTGCAACCCACCTCATCCTAGCCCAGGCCCTGATGGGGTGTCAGATGGTGGTACCCCGGTCTGCTTGATTAAAAATATAAGGGGCAAAAAACACCATACTGACATGGGAAAGAGAGCTGGAGTAGTGGATGGGGGCTGAGGCAGAGGACTTGGTTGCCATTTTGTGGAACCTCACCATTTTGTAGGCTGTGTGGAGCTAGCAGATGCTGGGGGAAGAAAGTGACAACCAGAACTGAACTCTAGGAAGATGGGCTGGACTGCAGAACCAGGAAGGTGGTTTGGAGGGGGAGAATGGGAGAAATGGGGATACCTAGGGCACATTCATGGTTGTGGTTTTTTTGAAAGTCAGAGGGATTTCCCTAATAAATTCATGTGTCTCTGCTTATTTCTTGTGGTAGGGCTAGCTTAACACCAACAGGTAGGGCTGCTGCATCTAAGCCTCAGCCATTTTCTACCAGGTTTCCATGGGCAAATGGCTCCACTTCTAAGCTGCACTTTCCTCATCTGTGAAATAGAAAACAGTTCTCATAGCGTTTTTTGAGAGGATTTAGAGCAGCAATGTATGTCTAAGGGCTTTGAAAACTCTGAGAATTTAAGCAAACATAAGGCATTGTTCTTATCTACACATCATCTATATGAAATCTGAATTTAAACAAGGAAGCTCTATAGCTTTAAAAAAATTGTCTTAAGTAGTAAGCATCTTTGATTTAGCAAACTCTCTCTCTGTGTTCAGGATTCTGTTACAAGTCTTCAGAATCAGCTTTTGGGTAATTTAACGATTTTGTGAATTAAAATGTCCCTGTATAGAAAGAAATAGGTGAGGGAGATTAAGAGGAACAAACTTCTAGTTGCAAAATAAATGAGTCACAGGTATGAAATGTACAGTGTGGGGAATATAGTCAATAACTATGTAATATCTTAGGATGGTGACAGATGGTAACCAGACTTATCATGGTGATCATTTTGAAATGTATAGAAATAGCAAATCACTATGTTGTGTAACAGGAACCAACATAGTGTTATAGATCAATTATACTTCAGAAACAAACTCATAGAAAAAGATTTGTGATTACCAGAGGCCAGGGGTGGGGGGAAGGGGAATTGGATGAAGGTATTCAAGAGGTACAAACTCTCAGTTATAAGACAAATAAGTACTAGGTATGTAATGTAAAACATGATAAATATAATTAACACTGCTACACGTTATATATGAAAGTTGTTAAGAGAGCAAATCCTAAGAGTTCTTATCACAAAGAATTTTGTACCCATATGAGATGATGGATGTTCACTGAATTTACTGTGATAATCCTTTCATGATTAAGTCAAATCATTATGCTGTATACCTTAAACATACACAGTGCTATATGTCAATCCTATCTCAGTAAAACTGGAAGGCAAAAAAAGTCCCTGTACTAGTTTCTATTGTCACCTCCCTTCCACCACCTTCCTTTTTCAAATCTTCCTTTTTACCTTTTATTTTCTTAGTATTGCAGATCTAGCTCAAAATGACTCCCCCACCCCACCCTGCTCCACGACTACCCTCTATCTCACCTACAGGTCATCAGTGTAGTCCTGCCTCAGCCAGACACCTGGGACTTCCCTCAGTGCCCTGGGGGATACTCCCTGCAGGTGAGCTCATTGGTTGCTGCATTCATGAAGAACAGACCACTGCTTATCTATGGGAAGCATTTTAAGTATGCAGAACTCTCAAAGAAAAAAAAGAAATACTTGGTGTTTACATAAGAAGCTTTCCAGAAGTTATGGAAAAGAGGAAGTACCTAGCCCAGGACCTATCCCATAATAGGTAATTACAAATATTTGCAGCATAAATAGCAATTTCCATCATCAAAATCTTCGGTATCTCTGTTCCACCTCCCAGAGTTCCTAAGAATAATTTTTAAAAATCACAACAGTGGGGCTTCCCTGGTGGCACAGTGGTTGAGAGTCCGCCTGCCGATGCAGGGGACGCGGGTTCGTGCCCCGGTCCGGGAAGATCCCACATGCCGCGGAGCGGCTGGGCCCGTGAGCCATGGCCGCTGAGCCTGCGCGTCCGGAGCCTGTGCTCCGCAGCGGGAGAGGCCACAGCAGAGGCCCTGCGGAAAAAAAAATTGCAACAGTGATGAGGTTGTACAGAAGAGCAAGAAGAACAGGATGTAAACATTTGTAAAGGGAGGGACTCTGTACTTTTAAAGTAAAATGCTTTGTCTACTTAAATTTTAAATTAATTCTATTTGTTTTTTAAATATTTTTAGTAGTAGTAGTAAATAATACATGATATTAAAAAGAAGCTCAATGCAAAAAAAGCTCAGTAAAGAGAAAAAAGCAAGTTTCTCTACCCAAGAACTACTATTGTTATCAGTTTCTTACATATAATTACAGAAATACCCGATGAGCATGAGAACATAGTTGGCTTTTTTCCTTAAAGTCTGATCATAAAACTATAGAATTGAAAAATACCTTATATAGTTCATCTAGATACCAAATTACAGACTTTTAAATGACTATTGTATTTTGGAATAGAAAAGGAAAACATGAGAACAGTTTTCTCTTATGGCACAAGTCAACTCATGGTCATAAGGACACCAGATCACATGGTGAAACCCTCCTTCTGAGCATTGAGTGGTACAAGAAAAAATTGAGTTCACCTAGAGTTCTCCTGAAACTCATAATGCCCACTGTCAACCTCAACCTAAAACACCCACAGATTTAGATATCCTAGGTTGCCCAGGGCTGTAGAAGGAGGTACTGTCTAAATAACAGTTGGAATGAAGTGACATGGACAAAGAGAGTTTGATTTAGGGAATTGTGCATTATAAATCACTGTCTTTTTTTTTTTTTTTTTTTTTTTTCGCAGTCCGGGGGCCTCTCACGGCTGTGGCCTCTCCCGTTGCGGAGCACAGGCTCCGGACGCCCCGGCTCAGCGGCCATGGCTCACGGGCCCAGCCGCTCCGCGGCATGTGGGGTCTTCCCGGACCGGGGCACGACCCCGCGTCCCCTGCATCGGCAGGTGGACTCTCAACCACTGCACCACCAGGGAAGCCCTATAAATCACTGTCTTTAACAGCATCACTATGGTATAGCATCATCAGTCACAGTATGTCTTCAAGTCTAGCAAAATCTGCATTAAAAAAAAAATTCCTATACAGCATAACTGACAGTGTTCTAAATTCTTCATTCCAACCATGTGACTTCAGGTAAGTCTCAGTTTATCAGCTTTTAGGTTGATCCATATGAAACTGCCATTTTTGTTGGTCACAGTTACTTGAATATTGACAATTTCATATGGTTCAATCAACCAAAGATTATACATTGTTTTTAGACCTGAAAGGCTCTTTCCTTTAAGTTGGTTGGCATGCCATTCATTTTCCCACAAGAGCTGTGTCACTAAACCAGCTCAGAGAAGCCTATTTAATATTTGTGGTTTTTAATGGTACCAGAGTTGGGCCCAGTCTGTACAAAAGGGTCAAAAAGGAGGACATTTCTCTTCCTCTGTTGGTGAGTACAGCACCAGTCTTGGTTGGTCTTAAAATAGGTAAAAATAATCTTTAGCTCCTTTAGTGCCTTTTTCCCCACTATTCTCCCCAAACATCTCCTAGATGTCTTTAGTGCACACCCCTATCTCACCCAGATTGACTGTTGCTTTCTAGTGTTAAAAATCAACATTCCTTTAGTATACTACAAGTTAGAACTAAATAAAATAACTTGATTAAACTAAATCACACTTATCTGTGGAAGACTATCAACCTTCCCAAAGATATATGTAATTTTAAGAGTATTTTGTGGTCTCAAAGGGACATTTCCATAATAAAATTGCAGAGTATGAAAAGTGACAAAAGAAACAATTCTGGTCGTGAGGGGTAGAAACAATATATTGAGGACAAGGAACTTTTTTTAGTTCTGTTCCCTATCATTCTATAGTTTATAATTTCTTTCCATCCTCCTTCCTCAACACTATGGTTTCTTTTGAAGTTTGGGGTTTTTTTCACTTTCCACAGTGGTTCCCCTGGCAATAGCAGTGAGCATCCCCAGGCTAGGATAGGTCTGTGGCTCTTGCATGTATGTATCATTTGTAGATTGGGAATAAAACCTCTCATTTCCAGTGACATGGATATGATGGGGTCTGGAAGACCTGCAGAATTCAGTGGGCTAGTGGAGCTTATGCTTGGGATCCTATTTTGTTTCCCACACAATTAGTCTTGGTTCGTGCTTTTACTTTTTAAGGTTTCTAGCCGGTTTATAACTGGAGTTCACCTTCTTTTTTTGACTGAGTTGCCGTGGGACAACACTCTGTCCCTAATTTACTAAGCTTCTGGTTTCTTTCTCTCCTATGTTTTGAGAGCCAGGGTAAATATTAACTATTGACATGAAATATGGTGGGACGGAGTCCACTGCCATTCACTGTAAGAGAACATTACTGAGAGGCATGGCAAACTGTCATTCTCATTCTTCCCTTTCATCTTTATTGGTCTTCTGTTTTCCTCAGAGCTTCTTTCTGCTTCTCTAATGATCCTACTTTATCCCCTAAGCTGCTTCAGCTTTCATATACCAACATATAGATAAGACATAGGCTAAAACAAGAAACAGTTTCTTGAAAGAAATGAAACCAAAGAAGTTTTAGTCTTGCAAAAAGACTCGGTTACATTCCGGACTTGGTTGCTCTTTTATTAAACTACTGCAGGCCATGGGAGAAAGGACATGAATTTTATTTTAGACAGATCGAGTTTGAACCTCTGCTTCAACTCCTTCTTGTTTATAACCTTGGGCAAAGTCTAAATACTACATTTCTTATCTCCAAAAAATGCATATTACTGTCCACTTATGGCTTCAGTTAGAGAATTAAATGGGAATACATATGTAATACACTAAGCACAGTACCTGGCCCACAGCAAGTGCTGAATAAATATTACTTCCAACCCATCTTGGTAACTTCCAGAAAAATGGGAGGGGGAAACCAAAAGAGTATTTTAGATTTTCCAATGTGAGCTGTTTCTAAGAAGCACTGCCTCTGCTATAGCAATCATATTTTATCTCCATAGATGCAGTATAGCATTCCTGTTTTCACAAAAACAATTTTACTTATATAGAAAGTGCTTTTTACAAAATTTCCACCTTCTCCTGTCCAGGTGTCCTAGTGTTGCCACCTATTACTATATTTCCAAAGAAAAGGCCTAAGGTGGGAAGCGGGGGCATGGAGAAGGGGTATTAAAAGTTTAGCGATTTCATCATTTGTACTTATTAAGTTAGGACTCAGGATTTACTAAGACATTATACAGATACATAAGTTTAAACGGTGACTAGTTCTGAATTTCAATCACAAATAGTCAAGTATGACTCCTCTTATCTCTTGACTTGCTGGAATTAAAAATCTGGAAGTATATAGCCAAAAAATAAAAGTCCGCTAAGACAATTACGATCACCTTTTGCTGCAACAGAGCTCCCACCTTAACTCAGACCTGGTTTGTTGTGTTAAGTTCAGAGTTTGGTAGCCTGAATCATCCTAATTCCTCCTTCCTTTATTCAGCAATGTTTTTGAAAGACCTATTTTTGTTTTCAAATGACTTTCTCCACCAAGATCCAGAAAAGCTGCTAGGCTTTGAGCGAACAAAGAATCCCTTCTTCTGCCTAGACACACAGAGCTGCTATCGCTCCCCAAGTCTCTGTGCTGCTAGTTTGGAGGATAGAATGATGCAATCCATTCACAGTCTGAGGACAGGTCATCTCTATTGCATCCAGCAGCTCTTTTCCTTCTGTTATGGCCCCTGAGCCCTGCCAAAGACTAACAGTGAAAGAAGCTCCTGCTGCTGTGTCCCCAGAAGCTTTTCAGGCCATGCAGACCTGCCCAGCCATAGGTGGCCCTATAATTCCCTGTTGCTGCTGCCTCACCTTGGAAACGCTTAGGACTTTGCTAATCAAAGTGCACTTTTCAGACTAGCAGCTTCAGCATTACTGGGGAGCTTGTTAGAAATGCAGATTCCTGTCTACCCAGACCTGGTGAATTACAAGACTGTAATTCATTTGTACATTAAAGTTTAAGGAGCACTGCCCTAAGACACCCAGCCAAGAAAGACAAGGAGAAAATAAAAGGCACTTTAATGGTGAAATCTATTTCCTTTGCCCTGGATGCCCTTTCTTACTCCAATCTGCAGGCCTCATCTCTGCGTATCTAAATCCTACCCTGATTTTCTCTGAGCTGTCTGAAATGCCTGCTCTGTGGAAATCTTTACTGATTGTGTCAGCCAGAGGCATCTCCCACTCATTTACCTGGATCTTCCCTTTGGCTCTTAGCAGGTCTGTTTACACTGTACAAGTATGGTTGCATGAGTCTAATCCATCCTGCTTGAGGCTTGAGATTCGCCAGAACCTTCTTTATATCCTCTAGAGTGTCTAGCACAGTGGGCCATGGGAAAGAAAAGAAAAAGCGTATTTATTAATTGAAAGGAAGGAAGAAAGGGAAGAAAGAACTCCATTAGTGAAGTAAGTGTTTCTGAAAAACTGAGTTCAGCCCCAGGGGTGGACTTGAGCCTGTTTGAAACAGGAATTTAATACACTGGGCCCAATACACTGGGCATGAAACTGTCATAGTTTCCAGAGCTAACTGGACTAGATTAGATTCAAATCCACCCCATCACAGCACTCACCATCTGGAACTGGCCCAAAGCAGGCCTCTTTCTGGAATAGAATCAGAATTCTGTCTGCTAGGGCCTTGACCCCTAGCTTTTAAAAAGTATGCTGTGGGCTCTGAAAGGAATACCTCTTCACCCACTTTCTGTCCTAGGTCTATTCCCACTTGAAAGTTAATATACTCATTTTTTTTCTTTAAAAAAAGTATTTTAAAAATATATTTCAGATTCTAATATCTTTTCTTTAAAAAGAAATCTTATTGAAAAAAATATTTAGGGTTCCTAATTCAAGTTTTTGTAATGCATCCTTTAGTAAAGGCAATGAGTTTCTGGCTGCAAATTACAAGTTAAAAGAACAAGTCATTTTATTACTCTTGTTTGCTGAGTCAATGAAAAACCTTGACTCTAGATCAGATGTCATATTCACAATAAACATATCTTCTCAACAGACATCCTGGTGTCATTATAATTTTACCACACACAAAATATAATGGGAAATGTTCCTAGGATTTAAGGACTTATAAGAAATTAGACTTTACTAGTGTCAATACTGTTGTGACTCATAAAATGAGTAGATGACCCACATGCAGAGACTTTGTTGTAGGAGTGGAGTTCACAAAGGGGAGACATGTTTTCTTTGATAAGCATTTAAAAGGTTTGACCAGGGCTTCCCTGGTGGCGCAGTGGTTGAGCCTGAGCCGGAAGAAGGTGGAGATAGGCGTGGTGAAAGCAGAACTGCTGCCTTCAGGTACCAGGCCTGGCCTGACCCTCGGTGGGGAGCATTGGAGGTCAACTCATGGGACGTGGGAAGACAGCTCCCCAGGCCTCCTCATCCCATTGCTGCCTCTGTTAGCCTCTCAGGCACCCCTGCAGCTTTCCTGATGGAACTACAGCCCCCAAAAGAGCTGTGCTTAGTTCCCAGGAGGACTTACAGACAGTGAGAAGTGACTATGAGAAGAGGAGGCTGAAAGTGCATTCAGAGGGGTTTAAGGACAAGAAAGACCCGCGCTCGTGTGGCCTGGGCGCAGGGTGGGGAACCATACATCCCTCTCCCATTCCTTCACTCAGAATAACCTCTCTTCAGAGACAGATAAATGGCCCAGACTGCAAGAGTCTGTTGTTGAGAGTCAGTGTTGGCCAGAGTGGGGATTCACATCAATGTAAAGGGTGGTGAAAGATGACTTAAGTGACAAGGGGCCAGCTAACCTTCAGGACTCACATAGTAAGAAAATTAACCTCACTTCAACTGTATTTCAATCAAGATTATTTAAGAACAAAGTCTCAGCATGGTATTAGCCTGCCTTCTGCATCCTCCAGTCCTTGCGAATCTCCTTTTTCCACAAAGAGAGAACAAGCCTGAGGCTCAGCTATGGTCAGGCAGCAAACAGTATCCAGCTAAAATTTGATAAAACATAGTACCTTCTGTTTAGACCACATGATACTTAGGCAAGGCAATGTAGGGTATTGGTTAAGAGCTTGGCCTCTGGAGCTAGATAGAGCACATGATGCTGGTTTTCTACTCACCTTAGTGACCTAAATGTTCTTCTCAAGGTAAACTGAATTGAAAAAGTAAGTCAATTTAAAGGAAAATGTTAATAAATGAATAAATAAATATTTTAAAAATCAAAACATTAAAAAATAAAATAAGTAAGAGTGGAAGAAGGAAAACCACTTTGGAGACCATTGTAGCAGTCCACGTGAGAGAGATGGAAGTGGTTTAGATGAGATTTAAAACTGGAGAGATAAGGAAAAGAGGAAAGATAGAGCTATAATCTGCAGGTAAGAAAAATAAAATTTACTGACTAATTGGGGGTAAGAATGGAAACATTAACTACAACCCCTATCCTTTATGTTACTTCCTTAAACCACTAGGTAAATGGTGATGTCATTGACATATTTGGTATAGTTAGAAATTTGGAAGGAAAACTTAAAAGTTCATTTTGGACATGAAGTTGAGATCTTGTCAGAGAACTAAGTGCAAGAGTCAGATAGACAGTTGCATATACAGGTATGGAACTCAGAAAATAGCTCTTGTTGGAAATTACATATCTGGAAGCCTTTAGCATTTAGATGGCATTTGATGCTCTTGTATAGAATGTGTATGGAATGACTAGGGGAGAAGCTCATTTTCAGTGCTGAGAAACTACTGTGTTAAGAGATCTTGTTGAGGAAGAGGAGCCTTCCAAGGTGACTTCCATGCTGGAGAGATGTTGAATAATTCTGGAGCAAAGAAAATAGTATCTTGAGAAGGATGTTGTGGTCAGCAGTGTTGAATATTGCTGAGGGGTTAAACAAGATGATGTACTCCCGTGGATAAAAAAATATTTGTTTTATTATGGTGGTGGTTTTGGAAGTATATTATTTTTATAATGTTTAAGCTTTGATAATGAAAACCTAATTAACATCTAATTATTTTTGATCGTGTAATTTTAGCAGAATACCTGTAATGCATTTACTTCATTTAATCCCCAGACTCTTTGTTAATCAGTATTTTTTGCATATCTCCATTTATTGTCATTTTATATATTAAACAGTTAACTCTCTTACTTCCAGTTTAGGATTAAATCTTTAAAACTTTTAAACCTGATCAGCTCTCCAGCCAATAGCACAACTGCTAAATGCACAAAGTCCCTGCCTTATAGATACCACACAGAATGTACAGTTTGCCACATAGACATTTTTGAATAATCTATGACAAATGATCTATTTCTTTCTTTAAATTTATAGAATTTTGCCCAAAGTGCCTCTTTTCTTGAAAAATGAAACTACCTTATTCAGGTAAATTCTGGTCTTAATTTGACAGATAATACATTAGGCAAAGATGACTGAAAGTATAGTCTTTTTTTTTTTTCCTTCACATTATGATATTATATTTGGAACTGAAAAAAGGAAATGAGATGGGCTGCACAGGAGCTAGTATCTTCCCAGTTTGGGGGTGGGAGGAGTCGGATGGGGCAGGCCCTCTACCACCCCCACCCCCCCACTTAAATACCTTGACCATTCATTTTCTTCATAGTGACTCAGAGCATCACCACCCTGTGGTACTCGTGAACAGAAAACAAGAAGGAGGAAGGAACCCCCAAAAGGACTGGTTTCAGCAAAGCTGGCAGGACTCCATTCACTTCCCCTAACTTTCCGCCATAGGCTTTAATTATACCGTTAGATGGTATTCTCACCTCAAACATAAATTCCTCTTGGCAAGAGTTCAAATTTATGCAGATTGCCTTCTGTAACCTCTACAACTCTGTTATGCTTCCCGGAACCAGTCCAAAGTCACTTCCACGCTGAAGGTCTCATGAGACAGGCTAGATCTCCATGTCACTCGCTAGTACTTTTCCTTCCTACTTCCTCTTATCTGTATCACTGGCCATAATTCAAATGGGTATCAAGAGAATATGCTACCCTTCCTCTCTGTGTTGTGGATGACACAACATAACCTACACAGCACTGGGGATAAAAGGAGTAAATGGGAAAGTTGGAGAACTCTGGCAGTTGGATGGAGGGGATTAAGCGAGGGCACGTTTGAAGGTTTTACACAGCAGATGCCATGGTTCCAGAGAGGAGAGCTCTTAGGGAAGGATGATTGCATTTTTCCAGTGACGTTCTTGACTTTTAATTTTCACCTAGAGAGAATTAAATACAGCCATGTTTAACTTCCATTTTTCCTTTTATCTGTTAGAGGTTAGAGGTCGCAGAGGAAAGACACCTTTCTATGACTAGCTTCACTTTTATTGTAAACCAGCTTTTTCCCTCATTTATTTTCTTTTATATGTCTACTACCTACTCTACTTGCACTTAGAACAATTAGAGAAATTCCCTCATTCCAGTTTTTCCCCTATGATATACAAAAAAAGAAAACATGACAAGAAAAGTCTTGAATGGGCTAAAATAAGTAAAAATAATCATGACAGCAAAGTAGTCTTTTTTCAGGAAAAAGGTCCTCTTAATTTGGGCTCAAAACTTTGGAATAAAAGCTAACCAAAATTGTTTGGAATAATCATATCCCTTTACAATTTCATGATATTAAATAGGGCTTGTTGGAAATGAGTCATTTTGTGCATATTGGAAGTTTTATGGTTAGTTTAATGTCACTGAATTTAATTAACTTAAATTGTCACTTGTGCATCATTGTATTGTTATACTTTGGAAAACCCTCTGCAGTCAGAGAGTTCTTAATGCTGAACAAAAAAATGCACAGTTTCTCTAAATTATAAGATCTATGTAACTAATTTATTAGGTGGAGAAACTGAGGCATAAAGCAGTGAATTCTCCAGCATCAGGGGTAGAAAATATAAAATTATAAAGGTATGGAGGCTCCCATGGAGGAAGAGAAAAATTAAAGAAACACTTTCATGTGTCAAACTCAGCTTTTGTGCAACCACCAATAGATGAGATCACAAACCAGTACCAGAATGTTCAATGAGGTTCTTGTGTGGAAGTGACAACTGGCATGGGAACTCACCCCTGTGCATCTTTCAACTCCCAGAAATCACACAAACACACAAAAAAGAAATCCTCCTTTCCTGAATGGTTTTAAGAAGGCAAAATAGAAAATAACAGTATTGTGAATATCACAAAATAAGATATTTTTTATAAGAATTTACAAAATAAGCAGTGAAGACTACATGGAAAACCTAAAATCTCTTTTAAACCAACTCTTAAGTTGTTTTTTTGTCATCTTAATCATTCCTGTGTATTTTGAGGGAGAACAGGAAGTTCTAATTGCAAAATTAAAAGACTTTATTCCAAAATACTTTTGCACAGCTAATTTCTGACTTGTTTTGAAAGCTCATTAGTTTTTTTTTTTTAATCATCTGCAGAAGACTTTATATTTCAAAGTGCTTGCTTGAAAAAATCACTAACATTCTTCTATACAATGTTATGCTCAGAAACAATATCATTTAAAAATAATTTGCACTTTAAAATATAGATCTCTCCTGCTATTTATTTCTCTTGCATCATGTATATTTTTGGGGAGTGCCTTTTTATTCAAATTTAGTTTGACAAATATTTACTGAATAACCACTTGGCACAAGATTTTGTGTCAGAGTTTTGAAAGAACCAAGAGGATAGAGACAAAAAGCAGGTTTGCAGCTGCCAGGGGCTGGGAGGGAGGGGAATGGGAGTGACTGCTTAATGGGTATGGGTTGCATTTTTGGATGATGAAAAAGTTCTAGAACTACTTAGTGGTGATGATTATACAACACTGTGAATGTGCTAAATGCTGCTATTCACTTTAACATGGTTAAAATGGTAAATGCCAGGTATTGTACCACAGTTTGAAAAATCAGGCCAAAAAAAAAAACAAACAAAAAAAACAGAATTAGTAGGGTCAATGAAAAAGGCACAAATATTCCACTTCAGAAGTATGTTTAATCAGAAAAATATATTTCAATTATTCTTCCACTATTGCTATTGATTTCGTGCAGTAACTCTGCCACATCCAGTTTAATAAGCATATCTCATTAAGGTTGTTATTGGCAGTCATACTTCACACTGAACAGAAATGCTGAAATGAGCATAGATGGTCATTTGCCATCAAGTAGCTTTCAATTTTATAGGGAATAAAGATAGCTAATAAAAATGTCTAATACAAGACAGAGTGTCAAAAAAGCTATGTAAGAGAGGTGAACATGGTGCTAAGGAAATGAAGAGGATAATTAGTTATTGGAGAAAGCATCAGGGATGCGGAAGGTTTGTCCTTGATCTTCAAGGATGAGTGTGATTCTGGCAATCACATAAGACGCTAACGGAGTCAATCTAAGTGAAGGGAAGAAGATAAGAGAAAGTACAGAGCCAAGAAATAAAAGGTGGTGGTTATGGGGAACAGGGAGTAGCCATGCTTGCCTGGGGGCCATGGTTTAGTAGGCCAAATGATGGAAGTTAAGGTTGAGGAGGTATCAAGGACTTGTAGGATAGAACTGAAGACATTTAGAGTCTGAAGGTGATTTAGAAGTAATTTTTTCCAACTTTCTGTCTACAAAATGGATCTTTCCTACAGCATCTGACAAGAGGCCATTCAGTCTCTTTTGGAATTCCTTTAGTGACTCAGAAGTCACCAACTTCTAAGACAGCCTGGACTGCTGTTAGATGACTAAAATTGTTAGAGTTCTTGTATTGATTGAAAACCTGCCTGCCCACAATGTCTATCTATTTATTTTAGATAAATAAATAAATCTGCCTCCCAAAATGATTCTTTTTTTCATATCAGTTCTTCTAGTATTTAAGTCAGGAAATATGTTCTCCTTTTTTTCTTCTCTTTTCTAATTTAGATATTCCTGGTTGCTTTAATTGTTTCTTTTATGACATGCTTTTTAAGACTCCTGCAATTACTATTAATCTGTTCTCTGTAAATTCCTGCATTCCTATGTCAGTGTAGCAATCAATACCAGATTTGTTTCTCTAGGTCTGGTCTAAGTACCATCACTTCTGCTTCGAATACAGCCTGAGGTTCTATTCAGGTTCTGGCAGGCACGTCACCAAGTTAACATATATTAAGCTTAGGGTCAATTAACACCTGCCTAAAATTGTTTTGGGGAGTGCAAATATTATGTCAGTTTTCCCAATCCAGTACTCAAGTGTTGAACTTCCAAATTTATCATTTAAAAATTTCATGGTGTTAGATTTGTCCTATAATTATATACTATGAGCACTTTTAGGATCCTGATTCTGTGGTCTGGTATACTGGCTTTTCTACTATCTTCTTGCCATTCATTAATTTGGTAAGCATGCTTTTGATGTTGACATTCAAAGCATTAATAAAATATTTTAGAGAAAATTGTAGAAGATGTAATTTTAAGCAAACCACTCTATTTTCCCTTCCAGGTAGACTTCAGTCATTAATTGGTCATCCCTAATTAGAAAGAAATGGTCATTGAACTAATTATGAATTCAGCCAGGTATATTTTCATTGGCAAATATTTTAGTATTTCGTTTACAGATTTTATTATGAAGCTTATTTTTAACTGCATTGCCAAAATTAACACAGTGTCTTTGGAATTAAGATTTTGGGACTGGCATCCAACACAGCCAGCTACTAGCCATGACCTTGGGAAAATTATTTAATTTCTCTGTGCTTCAGTTTCCTCATCTACAAAATGTGTGTAAAAACGCTACCTATTTCTTTTGTATTAAATGAACTATTGTTTAGCATAGTAAAAATAAGAAGACATTAATTATTATTATTATTATTAATTATGGTGGCTTTTAAATATATCCACAAATTCTTTGATATTTCTTGCTCCAAGACGTGAAGCTTAATGTTTTTCCCCTTGAGTGTGGGTTAGCCTTGGTGACTTAGTGACTTCTAACCAAAAGATTGTTCATCGTTTTTCCACAGAAAAGCACTGTGGCTACCTCCTTGCTGTCTCTTGGACTGCTCACTCTAGGGGATGTTAGCTGCCATGTCTTGAAGAGTGTGTTAGTTTTCTATTTCTGTGCAACAAATCACCACAAATTTAGCAGCTTAAAACGGCACCCATTTATTATCTAGGTCAGGATTCCCACATAGCCTGGCTAGGTTCTTCTCAGGGCCATTAAGTGTTTTTGAACAAGGATATTATATGTAGAATATGCTTGCAGAAGGCAACTCGAGTAAAAAAAATAAAATAAAATAAAAATCCACAGAGGAAAACTGGAAGTAGGG
>NW_006775090.1:95156-123268 GCF_000442215.2 Lipotes vexillifer | reverse complement strand
AGTATTTGGGTTGCTATCTAATGGTTCAGGATGGAAATAATGATTGTTCCCAAGTTGCCAATGTAGCAGTAGGACTGGACAGAGAGATTGGAAGAGAAAACCACTAAGGAAATAGAACCTACTGGATTCAGCGATTTGAATTACTATCAAGCATGGATGTCAAGTCCTGGGACTCTAGGGGTCAAGAGATATAAAGGAGGGGGAGACAGAGATAAACATTTGACCCTTGAGCATCTTAGGAGTTAAGGACACTGACCCTGCATGCAGTCAAAAATCCATGTATAGCTTTATAGTTGGCCCTCTGTATCCATGGTCCTGCATCCATGGATTCAATCAACTTCAGACCCTGTAGTAAATATTTATAGAAAAAAATCCACATGTAAGTGGACCCAGCAGTTCAAATCCATGTTGTTCAGGGGTCAATTGCATATGGAGATTTGTTCAATGGTGGTAATTTTGTTCAAGATGTGTGTGGATGACACCCCATGGGAGGGTTTAAGAAACAAATAGAGCTGAAAGAAGAATGTTAGAAGATATTTAAATTTAGAAGTGCTGCATATATAAAGTCATAGACAGACAGAAATGAGTCATTTTAAAAAGTAGAAGGAGAGCGATAAGAGTTCAGTGAGGGCCTCCCTGGTGGCGCAGTGGTTGAGAGTCCGCCTGCCGATGCAGGGGATACGGGTTCGTGCCCCGGTACGGGAGGATCCCACATGCCGTGGAGCGGCTGGGCCCGTGAGCCGTGGGCGCTGAGCTTGCGCGTCCGACAACGAGAAAGGCCACGACAGTGAGAGGCCCAAAAAAAAAAAAAAAAAAAAAAAAAAAGAGTTCAGTGAGAGATAAGAGTTTCAAAAAGGAAGGAGGTGAGTAATATCAATTTATGCCCTATCTTAAGGTTAGAGAGGGTGAGGACCAAGAAGTTAAACTACAATGAATTTAAAAGAGTATTGTATTCTTCTAGAAGTTTGGTAGTTTCAGTTCTTACATTTAAGTCTTTAATCCACATTTTTGATTTATTTTTGAATATGGTGTGAGAAAGTGGTCCAGTTTGATTCTTTGGCATGTAATTTTCCAGTTTTCCCAACACCATTTTTTGAAGAGGCTGTCTTTCCCCCACTGTATATTCTTACCTCCTTTGTTGTAGATTAAATGTTCATATAAGTGTGGCTTCATTTCTGGGCTCTCTATCCTGTTCCATTGATCTATGTGTCTATTTTTGTGCCACTACCAAACGGTTTTGATTACTATAGCTTTCTGGTATAGTGTAAAATCAGGGAGCATGATACCTCCAGGTTTGTTCTTCTCTCAAGATTATTTTGGCTATTCAGGGTTTTTTGCACTTCCATACAGATTTCAGAATTATTTGTTGTAGTTCTATGAAAAATGCCATTTTTATTTTGATAGGGATTGCATTAAATCTGTAGATTGTTTTGGGTAGCATGGTCATTTTAAGAATTTTAATTCTTCTAATCCATGAACATGGTATATCTTTCCATCTGTTTGTATCCTTTTCAATTTCTTTTATCAGTGTCTTACAGTTTTCTGACTACAGGTTTTGTATCTCCTTAGTTAGATTTATTCTTAGGTATTTTATTCTTCCTGATGTGATTGTAAATGGGATTGTTTTTTTAATTTCTCTTTCTGATAGTTCATTGTTAAGTGTAGAGAAAGGCAACAGATTTCTGTATATCAATTTTGTATCCTGCAACTTTACCAAAGTTGATGAGTTCTAGTAGTTTTTCGGTGGTGTCTTTAGGATGTTCTCTGTATAGTATCATGTCATCTGCTAACAGTGAGAGTTTTACTTCTTCCTTTCCAATTTGGATTCTTTTATTTCCTTTTCTTGCCTCATTGCTGTAGCTAGGACTTCCAATACTATGTTGAATAAAAGTGGCAAGAGTGGGCATTCTTATCTTATTCCTGATCTTGGAGGAAGTGCTTTCAGCTTTTCCCCATTAAGTATGATGTTAACTATGAGCTTATCATCTATGGCCTTTATTATGTTGAAGTATGTTCCCTCTATACTCATTTTGTTGAAAATTTTTATCCATAAAACTTCTAGAGGAAAACACAGGCAGTGTACTCTTTGACATCAGTCTTAGTAATATTTGGGGAGGGGGGATTTGTCTCCTCAGGCAAGGGAAACAAAAGCAAAACTAGACAAGTGGGACTACAGCAAACTAAAAAGCTTTTGCCCAGTGAAGGAAACTATCAACAAAATGAAAAGGCCACCTACTGAATAGAAGCCATTTGTAAATGATATATCCAATAAAGGGTTAATATCCAAAAATATACCAAAAAAAACTCATAAAACTCAACGTCAAAAAACAACCAAACAAAAAACCAAACATTCCAAACAACCTGATTGAAAAATGAGCAGAGCATATGAAGAGACATTTTTCCAAAGGAGACATACAGATGGACAACAGGCACATGAAATGACACTCACCATCACTCATCATCAAGGAAATGTAAATCAAAACCACAATGAGATATCACCTCACACCTGTCAGAGTGGCTATTATCAGAAAGACAACAAATAACAAGTGTTGGCAAGGATGTGGAGAAAAAGGAACTCTAGTACAGTATTGGTGTGAAGGTAAACTGGGGCAGCCGTGATAGAAAAGAGTATGGAGATGCCTCAAAAAATTAAAAATAGAACAACTATACAATCCAGCAATTCTACTCCTGGGTATTTATCTGAAGAAAACAAAAACACTAATTCAAAAAGATACATGCACCCCTATGTTTATAGCAGCGTTCTTTACAATAGCCAAGATTTGGAAGCAACCTAAGTGTCCATCAATAGATGAATTGATAAAGAAGATGTGATATAAATAAATAAATAAATAAATAAATAAATAAATATATATATATATATATATATATATATATATATATATATAAACTGAATATTCCTGAGCCATAAAAAAGAATGAAATCTTGCCATTTGGGCTAATATGGATGGACCCAGAGGTATTATAGTAAGTGAAATAAATCAGACAGATTTCACTTACATGTGAATTTCACTTATATGTGGAATCTAGAAACAAAACAAAACAAATGAACAAACAAAACAAAACAGAAACAGAGTCATAAATACAGAGAACAATCAGTGGTTGCCAGAGGGGAGGGACGGAAAGAAGGAAAGAAATAGGTGAGGGAGATTAAGAGGTTACAGATTTCAAACTGCAAGATAAATGGGTCACGGGTATGAAATGTACAGTATAGGGAATATAGTCAATGGTTATGTAATATCTTTGTATGGTGACAGATGGTAATTCAATTTAATGTGGTGATCATTTTGAAATGTACAGAAATATTGAATCACTCTGTTGTATAACAGAAACTAAGACAGTGTTGTAGGTCAATTATATTTCAAAAACAAAGAAACAAAAAACAGTCAGAAAAAGGTTAGATTTGTGTTTTCCAGCAGCCAGGGGGAGGGGGATGGGGAATTGAATGAAGGCAGTCAAAAGGTACAAACTTCCAGTTATAAGATAAATAAATCCTAGGGTGTAATGTACAACATGATAGAAATAATTAACACAGCTGTATGTTATATACAAAATTTGTTGAGAGTAAATCTGAGTCCTTACCACGTGGAAAAATACGTTTAAATGTTTCTTTAATTTGTATCCATATGAGATGATGGATGTTCACTAAACTTATTGATAATCATTTCATGATGTATGAAGTCAAATCATTATGCTGCACACCTTAGACTTACGCAGTGCTATATGTCAACTATATCTCAATTAGACTGGAAAAAAAAATGTCTTTACAGAGGTGATTAAGTTTAAATGAGTCCATTACGCTGGAGCCCTGATCCATAAGAAGAGAGACACAGGGGATCACATGTACAGAGAAAAGGTCATGGGAGGACACAGTGAGAGGACAGCTATCTGCAAGCCAAGGAGAGAGGCCTCAGGAGAAACCAAACCTGCTGACACCTACCTTGGACTTCTAGGCTCCAGAACTGTGAGAAAATAAATTTCTTTTTAAGTCAAAAGAATAAAAAAGTGTATTGTAAGTAAGAAGACAGTAGCCAGTGTATCCAGTGTATTTCTAAGTACAACAATCTAGGGAAGCTGACCGAAAATATAGAAAACATTTTCCTCGTAAAGATGAGAATGAATTATTCTCTGAAAAGTATTCCAATTCTAATGTTCTTCCTCTTTGGAGCTAGAGAATCCTGGGAGATTTCACAGAGTGATTAGTTGAATATTTCTGTCAGTGGAGGTTGCTGAATTTAATTCATTGCCCAAAAGAATAATGCTGCATCTTAAGTGCTTACTGAATTAAAAACTCTGGACTCATAATTTGGTCGTTAGTCATTCTCTGCTCTCAAAGCCACCTTGAGAATGTTCTTGCAATCGACATACCTGACATCTGTCCTTCAAGACATCTGATGCCTATCCATCCCAGTCACCACCACAACCAAACTGCCCTGGAGCAACCAAGCTCCTGGCAATCTCAGGGGAAGGAGGGCCTACCTCATCCAAAAACATTAAACAAGATTATAATATAACAGCAAAATTGGCACCTAGCAGAACCACAGTGAACGGGTTTGAATAAGCACTTGCCATGCTGTGTCTCTTTTCTCCAGCCTATGCCATTTTTACTGAAGACAATGTTTTTTACAAATATACATGTCATTGCTAATCTTCCTATTCTCTTTTTCTGCTAACTTTATCTCAGGAAAATTGAGCTCTCAACCCCACTTTCTTTCTCTCTGCCCATTTGCCCATTTTTCCTTAGCTCAGAAAACAGACTTAATCAATTCTGATAAAAGTAAGAACATTAATTATACACCTCTATCAAGAACATTAAATTTATATACTTTGAAGTTAAATTAGGCTTTGTAAAGAACTGATACCATTAACTTCTGAAGTCCATGAAAAGAAGGAACTATTGCTTTGGAAACATGCACAAAATTTCCCTATACCTTATCACAGTCCTTTTAGAACGTGTTTTTACTTAAGCAGCAATATTCTGATTCTATGTGTGTGTTCAATTGCTGACATTGCAGAAGTTTGGTTTTCTGCTATTTTTCACTGCTAATATCTCATAATTCAGACATGTTATGAGAAGAATAGGATTGTGTATATTCCAGAAATTCAGCTGCTATCTTTTGTTTCTATAAGAAAATGCATTCTATTTACATTCCTAACAAATGATTTCCCAGTTTAGAGTACAAACTATTTGAAAGTTAAAGACTGTCTGTATATATGTAACCAAAACATCTTTTTTTGTTGTTTTTTTTGTTTTTGTCGTACATGGGCCTCACTGTTGTGGCCTCTCCCGCGGCGGAGCAGACACGCAGGCCCAGCGGCCATGGCTCACAGGCCCAGCCGCTCCGCTGCATGTGGGATCCTCCCAAAGCGGGGCACGAACCCGTGTCACCTGCATCGGCAGGCAGACTCCCAACCACTGCACCACCAGGGAAGCCGTTAAAACACCTTTGAAATATCTTTTCTTTAGGTTAACCAGTCTGAATTTTCTGCTGTTATTCTGCTCAAGTTATTTTGCTGTGTGGTATCAGCACAATCCTTCTGTATTTAGGAAAGTGGAGAAGCAGCATGGTTACCATTATGTCCTTGGAGCCAGATAAAACCGTGTTCCAATCCTGATTCAATCACTTGCATGCTCTATGACTTTAGGGAAATTATTTTACTTCTTTTAACCTTAGTTTTCTATTCTGTAAAATAGGAATGATGTAAGTGCCTATCTCTTAGACTTATCGTGAAGATTAAGTAAGGTTAATATGATAAATTTCTGTCACCCAGCAGGTGCTCAAGAATGACCATTTCTAGGTAGTAGAATGGTAGTCTTTTTTTTTTTATTTAAATCATGCACCCATAGCAGTAAAAATATTTTCATCATATAACCCTTAATTATTTATTTACAAATTATATACATATTCCTTCTTGACAAACATATTATGGGCATAAAGCATGCATAAAGGTAAAATTTAAAAAGAGTGTGACAAAGATAAAAGAAACACTACTTAAAAATAAATAAAAATATGAAGTATAAATGGGATGCTTTTGCTTTTTAAGTTTTTCAAACATTTCCAAACTCCAATGCAGCTCCATATTTTTGTAATGAGTTAGAGAATTCTGTTTCCAAGATTTTGTGTGTGTGTAGAAATAAAAATGTTAATGAATGACACATCATTTTCAAACAAAATCACACACTGATATAAACATTTCTAAACACCCATTTTCAGAAGGCTGTTTCCATAGTACTCAAAAAGAAGCAGTTACTTTCTTACTTATTGCTAAAATCTCACCTCCACCTTGATGGGACAGATTCATTTCATTTTGTTTTGTCTTAATGTTTGTAGGAGGCTTACTACTGACTGGCATTTATCACAGAAAAGTTAAGCAAATTTTCTTTTTTTTTCATATCTACTAGGATGCTCCACATTGATCAAACAGGATATTGACTGGGGCACATCCATCCTGATTATTGTCTGCCTCTTGTCTTTGACTGACCTGTCTGGATGGGCAATTGGGGTTTCTCTACTTGTCTCCCCCAGATCATCACAGAAAAGATCAGCAAATTTGGAAAACATTTCTTCTCTGTAAAAGAAAACTATATAATTCACCTTTAAGTTTGACAAGAGTTTGAAATGTTTTGCCATGGGGTAACCATGGACCTCTCTGCAGCACAAAGTATTTTCACAGACACTCCTTGTCTCACGAGTACATATTTATTTAACAGAGATTTATATGGAGCTTACTATTCTCCAGGCACTGTTTTAAGCGCTTTACAAATATTAATAGTTAATCTCATAATTACATACATTACCAATTCAGTTTCATTCCCATTTTACAGATGAGATTAACTAAGGCAGAGACAAGTTAACACGAAACTTGTTCAAAGTCAGGCAGGATCTGACCCTAGCCATTTTGGCTTTAGAGACTCTCCTTTTAACAGCTAGACTCCAGTGCCTAGGAGTCTACTAATGAAGATAAAATACTTTTAATTACACTTAGCACATGTAAACTACAACTTACTGAAGTCTGCTAGAAGCAGAGATTGGGTGAGGTTGCAAATACCAATCCTTTGGTATCATGGAACTCCTCTGGAGACCTGTGGTGCTGTACAGTCATGTGACCATCTAACGAGTGAACCAAGTGAGGGACATAGTATGGAAGATATTAGTTTCTTATTTTTTGTATACATGTAAGTAGGTGTTCTAATATTTTCTTCTCATACAGTCCTCAGGGGTATGAGCACCTCTCTTTGGAGATAACCTCTGTAGAATCGGAATGTATATGGAAGCAGGGCTGAAAAGATTTGCTTGTGATTACTTCCAAAGCTGGAATTTATGTCATGTGTGAGTGTATGAGGAGTGGTCCCTCTGGACTTGTGGATATCCATGTTTTTAAATACAGAAATCATGTTAAGTTATAATCTATTTGTATAAATGAGCTTGTACTATACTAACAGTATATTTTGGAATCTATCATGGATGTGTCTCAGGATTTTCCCAGGGATAATGTGAAGCATTAAAATTAATTTATTGGTTTATTCTTCTCTACTTCCAGGCATTGAAAGGATCTGTTGGGTGAAAAGGCTTACAAGTAGTTCACACTATTGAGTTGGCTGGAGGAACTTAGATTCAGGAGGGTTAAACAAATCTTTTGCTTATGTTTCAGATTGGACACACTATCTTTTTTTTTTGGTTCATAGAAACATTAAGATTAGTTGAATGTTCTATTTTTCTAGAGAAGATCTCCACCTCAGGTGGTAGAACTATTCTTCTTGATACAATGACCTTTACATTTCTCTTCAAAAATAAGAGAATCTGATTTCCACATGACTTATGAATTTTTTGGATGTTTAGGGATGGCTTACATATTTATTTTTCATAGAATTATCACCATAATTATCATAATGCTGTTAACATTATTGCTGTGGATAAATAATTTCGTAACCTGTTTTTATTCAGTACTATAATAATACAAAAATAGTTAAATGAATAGAAACTTCTGGAATATTTGGATGTGACATGCCACCCTAAAAAATAAGAGCACTGCCTAATGCTAAGATGAACTATATTTTATCACTTTAGGTTCAGAATGAGTCTGATGAATTAGTCTCACTGAATAGATTGTAATCCCTGGAAGGTAGTGTTTAAGTTTTTCTGTTTTCATACATCTAGGATAAGGTTGCTAAGCAGGACCAGGTAAATACTGTTGAATAAGTGAATGATTTTCTGTCTGGGAGATCTGATTTCCCTTAAGAATGTCACAGGACAGACCTGGACTCAGGTATAGTTGGGAGGTTACATTTGCTTTGACGACTTTCTCCACATTCCAAAGGACCTTCTTGCTGACCCCTCTCAGCTTTCCAATTTCCTTTACTTTGTTTCCCCCTGATTTCATGTGTAAGGATCAAGAGGGCTTTCATGATGGAAAAGATTATATTTTAGAACGGTGAGGAAAATCTCAATGTAGATATGAATGCCTTTTAATATCCAGTCCATTTAAACATCATGTAACTGATCCTTACTTATTTATCTGCTTGTTTATCTATTTAAATTCGGCAAACTATGACCCAAATGGAGGAACACGGTGTCAGAGAACAAAGAGTCTAAGTTCAATGACTAGAGAGGGGATTCTCAAAGTGTGAGAGTCCTTTGGGCTGTGAACCAATCGAAAGCAAAGCACGACCTTCCTTCAGTTTTTCCAGGTGAATGATACAATTTACGTGGATGGTAAATTTGTATTCAATTTGACTGTCCTCTCAAGTGAGTTCTAAAATTTTATAAACTAAACTAAACTAAAATCCTATCTATGTTTTGCTATGAATTCTGGCTGCCATGCATTGATGGATTTGTAGCAGGTTCTTACTGAGCCTGCCTGTGAGTGATAGTTACTTCGTAGGATAATTGCAACACAGATAAGATGTAGACTTGGCGTTTATTTTCATTCTCTTTTTTTAGCATAAATTGTGATTAGTTTAGTTTCGTCATTATGTATTTATTTTCGTTTAAGGTCACTTGGTTAATCCTACAATCATCATGATGCATAATTGCATTGATAGTATTTGGCCATTTTCCCCTATAACTAGATTTTAAAGACACACCTGTAATCAGTATGAATAATCTGTTCCTCTATTGTTAAAACGTATATATATAACCTTTCCCAGAATGTGCTTGTATAATCACACTTCACTGTTAATCATTGAATTCATTTTCTGGAATGAATTCATTGAATTCATTTCTGGAAATGAATGGATCAAGGAGGCCTTTACACACTTATCTAGATCTTCCAGATTTTATATACTTGGAGTGTGTCCAGTTCTGACTGATTCCACTAAAGAAGACAGTTATTCAAGTCTAGGTCAGGACTGTCAATAAAATTTAAAGAAAGGAAACTGACCCAACTCCAGATAGCAGGGATAGTAATATTTTGCATAAATAGAGGTAAAGGGAAGAATGTTGGGGATTGAAGAGCCTAGGATCAGTTTTTAATATTGAAGGTCATTTTGTAATATTGAAGGTTTACACCTACATTGTCCAACTCACTAGCTACTATTCATATGTAGCTATTTAAATTTCAATTTAGATTAATTAAAATTAAATGAAATAAAAAATCCAGTCCCATAGAGTCACCAGTCATATTTCAAGGGCTCCATAGCTTCCTGTGACTACAGTAGTGCCTTCTGACCAGACAGCACAGATTTAGAACATTCCTATCATCACAGAAAGTTCTACTGGAAGTACCTGATTAGACCATAAAACATCTGAGCAAATTTTATTCAGGAACTAGCAGTGGTAGCTGGCAGAATGATACACAGCACTCCCAAACTGTTCAATTTGAAGAAGGAAGAGGAAAACAGACTATTATTCAATCTAAGATAAATAAAGGAACCCACTAAATGGGAGAAATTGTCAGCTAATCTGTAAGCCTGGAAAAGGGGAATGTATTTTGTGGAACATAGGCCTAACCATTTACGTAAAACAATGTCACATGTTAATTGCAATCAAAACTTGTGAGACTACCTGTGTTTGCAGTACGAAATGGTCTCACACCCTTTAAAGAAGTCTAAGCTTCAGAAATGTGTGCTTCAAGGTAGGGATTATTCCTTTTTTAACTTGGGACAGTCTGCTTGGTGCCTTTTCTAAATAGGTATCAAAATTAATTCTTACGTAAAAAATCACAAGATGCGTGAAGCTACGCACATCGTGTGTAGAGCTGCCCGTCATAGCTTGACTACTTTCTATATTTGGAAATTTCCCACATTAAGAACCCCACTTCTCCAACATAGAATTTCTGACTTTGAAAACAAAACTCAAGCGCCTCAGTCTCCTTTGCAGCTGAAACTCAAGCAAGTGATCTAGGTTCCACCAGTCAGAGACACCCACACAGGATACACCCACTGATGCCAGAACCAAAGGCAACAGGCTCCACGTGGGACTTTGGATGTTGCTGCTGTGGGTGGTACCCAGTTTTGATAATGGTTGCCACAGCAGTGTTGGGCAGGCCAAATGCCTGACACAGAAGTGGCCCTGGTGCCAGCTGTAGCAGCCATTTTGGTCAAGTTCCAAGGTTTAACACTTAGCATTGGAGGTGGTGGTGGCCATTTCCTCCTCAGACCAGTTCTGTGGTTTGGTCATGAACATTCTTCCTGAAAATTTAGCCTCCTGTCATTCTCCAGCTCTTTTTTTTCCTATGAGCTACCTAATACCCTTTAATAAATCCTTTTTCTGCTTAAGCTCTCTGGAATGGATTCTGTGGTTGCAGCTAAGAACTCTGGTGATATAGGCAATGATGCCAGTTCATGTTTTGGATTCATAGATATGAAATAGTTTGCTCATTATGCATTTATCACATGCCTGCCAGGCTCTGGGTTGGGTTCTCACTGAAGTTTCCAACTGGAGCATCTTTGTGCATGATGGTAGCAGGGAGAGATAAAATATAGGTGAGACAGGGGTTGGAATGCTGAGATTGGGAAGATTCTTCTTTTCTGCCGTCCTAAATCCAGTCTGTCGCCAAATCCTCACAATTGTATCTCTTAAATATCTTTCCCATACCTCCTTTCTCCCTCCATATAGTCTTTCATTTACTTGGCAAACACTCAACTCTGGTATTTATTATTTTTCACTTAACTTATCGAAATAGCCAATTACAACAATAAGACCATGTAGTTCCTCACACACCATACCTTTACTTGTGAATGCATCTTTGCTAATGCCGCTAAGAACCTAAGAAACCCTGCCCTTCCCCTTATCCATGTGGACACCTCCTATTTATACTTCAAGACATAGATTATGTCTTTCCTTTTACACATACTACATTGTATGATAATTATGTGGTTTTTAATTCAGCTTATCCAACTGGACTGTGAGGTCCTTAGGGCACATATCATGTTTTATTCACTGTTGTAGCTCTGGACCTTGCCCCAGTGCCTGGTATACAATAGGTACACAATCAATACTTGTTGAGAGAACAGGTGACTTATAATTTATTTATTACATGTTTATCCCCTTGTCCAGCTTCTTCAGAAGTGTACAATGTCTGGCATATAATAGGGACTCAATAATGATTTATTGTGCACATTAGGGAGTTTCATATGGGGCATCTGTTGAAGATAATTGGTGGCAAAAGCAAGATTATGATTCTGGGGCTTCCCTGGTGGCGCAGTGGTTGAGAGTCCGCCTGCCAATGTAGGAGACACGGGTTCGTGCCCCGGTCCGGGAAGATCCCACATGCCGCGGAGCGGCTGCGCCCATGAGCCATGGCCGCTGAGCCTGCGCGTCCGGAGCCTGCGCTCCGCAACGGGAGAGGCCACAACAGTGAGAGGCCCGCGTAACGCAAAAAAAAAAAAAAAAAAAAAGAGATTATGATTCTGATACTTAGAATAGAAGCCAGGGCTGGAGATTAGAGTTTGGAAATTGTGAGGTGGTGGTTTGTGGCAGCTGTGCAATGCTCTCCTTATATCACTAACTGTAGGGAGTGTAATTGACCAATGGCTCCAGCTGCTACACTTTGAAACACTTCCCGTATTTGCACTGAGGCCAACTTTCCCATGCACAGCTCCCAGGCAATGAATGGGCGCAGAAGGGAAATGGGGACTCCTCTGATAAGTAACTGGTTTGCGGACTCTCCAGTGACCTTGGCAAACATTCACAGAATTGCACAGCACTCCAGGATGCTTCCACCCGACTTTCCCTCCCTCTCTGTGCCTCACTTAGGTTCCGGCTGGCATCGCAGTCTGGCAGTTTTTCAGCCTCTACCAGCTCCCTTCTTACTTTCCTTTGCATTTGGATTTTGCTTCTCAGAGGACACTAACACTCTGTTGAAGCAATGAAAGTAGATTAGTTATTCAAGGAGAACCACGAACTGAGAAGAGCTAAGAGCCAAAGAGAGAAGCTTACAGGCATGAATATTTAGGGAGCGAGAAAGAGAGTACTGGGGGAGAAAGCTAAAAACAGTGGTCAGATAAGCAGGCAGACAACCAAGGAGAGTAGTGTTCCAGAACGGCCATCACTGAGTGTGTTTCATTCCAGAGCTTTTTCCAGGCATGATAAAAGTTAAAAATTTACCAAGAAGAAATAAGAAGGCTAGAGAAATTTTAAAAAAAGAGAGAGAGAGCAGCTGAGGTCAAGATTTTTTTTTTTTTTTTTTTTTGGCGGTACGCAGGCCTCTCACTGTTGTGGCCTCTCCCGCTGCGGAGCACAGGCTCCGGACGCGCAGGCTCAGCAGCCATGGCTCACGGGCCCAGCCGCTCCGCGGCATGTGGGATCTTTCCAGACCGGGGCACGAACCCGCGTCCCCTGCATCGGCAGGCGGACTCCCAACCACTGGGCCACCAGGGAAGCCCAAGATATTTTAAGATAAATTAAAAAGATAATTAAAATAGAAGTAATATCACAATACTTACATAAAGTTATTACATTGTTCACCTTAAACTTATACAGTGTTATATGTCAATTGTATTTCAATAAACCTGGAAAAAATGTTCAGGTAAAGAGAACTGTATGTGCAAAGGCCCTGGACAATGCCTTTACTTTGAGTAATAAAATAAATTAAAAAAAAATAGAAGCAGTAAACTAAATATATTTTACCTGTTCAGATTCATAGCAATAAACATTTAAAAAACTGATTTACAGCTAAGAAAGGGCACTTCTGTTTTCACACATGTATTACTTCCTGTGTTTTCTATATATCCTTTCTCTTATTATCCTTATTATAATAATATACATATTAATAATAATAATTATTATATCATTTGACATGTATACCAGATAGAAGTGTTGGGTGGGCCAAAAAGGTCATTCAGTTTTTTCCATAAGATGACCCTAGTAGCACTTAGTTGTCTTTAACTTCATTTGAAACAATTTTGTTAGATTGTATTATGACAGCTGTGACAGTGTGCATTTAAAAAAAACATCAAAATTGGTGAATTTTTGTGTAGCCATTTTAATACAGAATGGAAGAAAAAAGTAACATTTTTGGCATATTGTGGTTTATTATTTCAACAAGGTAAAAACGTAATTGAAATGCAGTGTATGGAGAAGGTGCTGTGACGGATCGAACGTGTCAAACGTGGTTTGCGGGACTTCCCTGGTGGCACAGTGGTTAAGAGTCTGCCTGCCAATGCAGGCAACACGGGTTTGAGCCCTGGTCCTGGAAGATCCCACATACCACGGAGCAACTAAGCCCGTGTGCCACAACTACTGAGCCTGCGCTCTAGAGCCCACGAGCCACAACTACTGAGCCCACGTGTCACGACTACTGAAGCCCGCACACCTAGAGCCCATGCTCTGCAACAAGGGAAGCCACTGCAATGAGAGAAGCCCACGCACCACAACGAAGAGTAGCCCACGCTCGCCGCAACTAAAGAAAACCCGCGCAGAGACAAAGACCCAACGCAGACATAACTAACTAACTAACTAAATAAATTTTTAAAAGTGGTTTGTGAAGTTTCATGCTGGAGCTTTCTCGCTGGACGGATGCTCCACGGTCGGGTAGACCATTTGAAGTAGATAGCGATCTAATCCAGACATTAATTGAGAACCATCAACGTTATACCACGCGGGAGATAGCCGACATACTCAAAATATCCAAATCAAGCACTGAAAATCATTGGCACCAGCTTGCTTATGTTAATCGCTTTGATGTTTGGGTTCCACATAAATTAAGGGAAGAAAACCTTCTTGACAGTATTTCCGCATGCAATTCTCTGCCTAAACGTAATGAAAACATTTCGTTTTTAAAACAAATTGTGACAGGTGATGAAAAGTGGATACTGTACAATAGTGTGGAACGGAAGTGATCATGGGGCAAGCGAAATGAACCACCACCAACCACACCAAAGGCCGGTCTTCATCCAAGGAAGGTGATGTTGTGTATATGGTGGGATTGGAAGGGAGTCCTCTCTTATGAGCTCCTTCCAGAAAACCAAATGATTAATTCCAACAAGTACTGCTCCCAATGAGACCAACTGAAAGCAACACTCAATGAAAAGTGTCCGGAATTATCAAGAGAAAACACATAATCTTCCATCAGGATAACACAAGACCGCATGTTTCTTTGATGACCAAGCAAAGACTGTTACAACTTGGCTGGGAAGTTCTGATTCATCTGCCTTATTCACCAGACATTGCACCTTTGGATTTCCATTTATTTTGGTCTTTACAAAACTCTCTTAATGGAAAAAGTTCAATTCCCAGGAAGACGGTAAAAGGCACCTGGAACAGTTTCGGGAAGATGGAATTATGAAGTTGCCTGAAAAATGGCAGAAGGTAGTGGAACAAAACAGTGAATATGTTGCTCAATAAAGTTCTTGGTGAAAATTAAAAATGTGTCTTTTATTTTTACTTAAAAACCGAAGGAACTTTTTGGCCAACCCGCTAGTATGGGAGCAGGTTATAGTATGGGATAATATGAATCTCCTAATCATGGGAATTGATGTAGAGGTGGTTAAGCTAAAACAATAAATCTATGGACAAGAGTAGTTCTTGAAAGTTACTCTAAAGAGAGAGAAAGGCTGCTAGACCATCTGAAGAAAGAATATGTCAAACAAAAACACAGCCAGCAACAGAGGCAGAACAAGAAGAAAGGCACAGAACCCAATTCTTCTAGTGCTCGTTCAAGGAACAATCAGCAGAGAGGGTTCTATGAAGGTTAATTCTATGTGTCAACTTGCTAGGGCCATGGGGTACCCAGACATTTTGTCAAATATTATTCTCGGGGTGTCTGGGAGGATGTTTTTGAATGAGATGAACATTTGAATCTGTAGACAGAGTAAAGGAGATTGTCCTCTCTATAGTGGGTGGATCACATACAATCAGGTGGAGGCATGAATAGAAAGAAAAGACACCTTCTCCTGAGTAAGAGGGAACTCCTCTTGCCTGACTACCTTGCGCTGGGACATCAGTCTTTTCCTGCCTTAGAACTGGGTCTTGAGCCTGCCTGCTTTCAAACTGGATTATACCATCAGCTCTCTGGTTCTCAGCCCTTCAGACTTAGAGAAAATTTATACCTTCAGTTCTCCTGGGTCTCCAGGTGATCACTACAGATCTTGGGACCTTTCAGCCTTCATAGCTGCATAATCATGTGAACCAATTCCTTATAATAAAAGTCTCTTCCCTTCTCTCTCTCTCCCTCCCTCCCTCCTTGCCTCCTACACACATACACACACGCAGAGTCACACACACCCTTATTGGTTCTGTCTCTCTGGAGAACCCTGACAAAACAGGGTCTTTGCCAAAGAACCAGAGAGTGAGCTGCCCCATATGGGCATTATTGGTACATATGGGCATAATGGTCTATTGAAAGACAGCCTCTTATCTTATTGATTCTGCCTCTTAAATATTTCCTCTCCATTCACAATGCCACTACTTTAAAGCCTTTATGATTTTGTGCTTTTACAATCTAAATCCCTGTCAAACAGGAGACACTGCTTTGGGAAAGATCCCCAGTGTTCTCCTTATTTGCTGCAAGTAATAAATCCTTCCTTCTCCTGCTCGTTGGCTTTGTTGTGTCTTCTGGCTCAACACCCACTAAGAGGTGAACCCGGTTTTCAGGTAACACATTTTGGCAACTCTGGCGGACCTCTTGCCTAACCCCTTCGGGTTCCTCCAGTTCCCAACAGGTGATACAGTGGGCTGCAGCAGCTCACCTGGATGAATTCATCTAATTTGCTGGGGGACCTTTGAGGAAGGGTAGAGGGGAATCCCTCTTGGTGCTTAATTTGTTGGGTCTGGGCTCAGGGGCCGCTCTGGACATCTTGATCTGGAGAGACCCTTTGGAGAAGTGAGTGGTATTTACCTCGCAAATTAGCTTCAGGGCTCTGTCTCTATCTCAAGGAGGGGAGAATAAATGATTCAGGAACTTCAGGGAAAAAAATCCCTGCCAAACAGTTTCTTCCTCCAACGCACCAGAAAGATCTTTCAAAGTGCAAGTCTGATAATATATTTCCATTGGTTCAAATCTTTCCATGGGTTCTGGTAGTGTTTCTAAATCTAGGTGTTGGCTAAATAGGTATGTTTGCTCTGTGAAAATTCATTGAGCTGTGGATGTATGAGTTATGTACCTGTGTGTATGTCTGACTTAAATAAAAAGCTATATTAAAAAATCTCCCTATGGCTTTTCATTGTCTCCAGGATTGAGTCAACCCCTTAGCTTGATATTTAAAACCTTTGGTGATTCTTGTCTTTCCAAAGTCCTGTCACTTCCCCAGTCTACTCATACCGCATTACTTGTGTCCTACAAATAAACTATCTTTTTTCTTAACTATTTATATTTTCTCTGTCTGGAATGCCCTTTCATTTTTGTCCACCTCCTTAACTATTATTCCTCCTTTGAGAATAAAGCCAGGTAGTGTCTTCTGGGATCATTTTTAATCCCTCAAGGCCATTCTTTCTCGTTTTCCCAAAGTAGACTGCACAAAGCTCTAACACACATTCATCACATTGCTATACCTATTTATTTTTATTTCT
Source organism: Lipotes vexillifer (assembly GCF_000442215.2). NCBI lineage: Eukaryota > Metazoa > Chordata > Mammalia > Artiodactyla > Lipotidae > Lipotes > Lipotes vexillifer. Next base: position 106,302 of record NW_006775090.1, on the reverse strand, counting down.
GGCTCTTCCATTAGATGGTAAATTCCTCTATGACCTGGAATATGTCATATATATTTTTCTCTAGTATCTAACACTGTGTTTGGCATATAGTGCATACCCACAAACATGTTTTTAACACACGAATGAGGGAGACAGATTGAGGAAAGGTAATAAATGAACCATGCTTTGAAATAAATTACAATCTAATTGAGTAAATGAAATATAGACACATAAAAAGTTAAAGAAAATATGATACCAGAATAAATGAGTCACAAGTAATAAATTGTTAAATGTTCAATCACAGGAATGGACCCTAAGTGACACAGGTGTCGGAGGAGAGAAGTGGTCAAGCCGTAGTACAGTAGGGCCCCGACATCAAGATCTGAAAAGTTGCACAGCATCTGGATTGCTGGAAAGAAAGAAGAAAGATATTCCAGTAATGAGGATCACTTAAAATATCTATGAAGAAACAGTTGAGTAAATAGAACAATCCCATTTGATCTTTTTTTAACATGGAAGAATATGGATGAAACAGTAACTTCAGGCAAGGACAGGAAATTTATAGGGAGGATGTTATGCTACATTTTGGACAGTTGAGTTTGAGGTGCCTGCAAAAGACCAATTAGAGCTGTCTGGAAAGTGGTTAGAAACCGAATCTTTATTTCAAGAGAGAAGTAAGAGATACAAATTTGCTAGCCAGTCACACGTGAGCCAATGAATGGACCTGAAAAATAATATATAGAGAGAAGGTAAGGGGTTAACAATGGGACCTCCAGGGAAATCTATATTTAAGGGATAGAAAGAGGAAGAAATGCCAGAAAGGGAAATCTGATATGTGTCAAGAAAACAGAAAGGAACTCAGAGGACTGGAGAGCCGCAGGGCCAGGGGAGGAGAGAATTTTGAGAATCAGGGGGTTGTTGGTGGTGACAAATGTATTAGAGAAGCCAAGAAGGCTAAGAACTGCAGTGAGGCTATTGCATTTGTTTTGGGGGAGTTAAATGATAATCTTCAAGATAGCTATTTCAGTCGGGTGCTAAAAACTGAAAATAGTACAGCGGGTTGAGGAATCAGTGGGAAGTTAGGGAGGGAAAGCAAACCTCTCTCAACAAGAATGGTGTGAGGGAAAGGGGGATTGGCCTGGTAGCTTGAGAGATTAGCACAGCTAAAAAAGGCCCTTTTTTCTCATATGACTTATGGGAATGTTGTGGGTAAAGGAGAAGTTGATTTTTTTTTTTTTTTTTTCCAGAAAGAGGTGGAAGATGCCAGAGAGAGATAGGAGATATTCAGTCAATGGGCCAAAATCCAAGAACATATATAAAGGCAAAGAATCAAGGCCAATTAGAAAACACAAGGGAGGAATATTTGAGTATCCTGGGAAATTCTGAGGTTTGTAAGAATGGAAATAGGGAAAACACACTTTGGAAGCCCTCCATCTTCTTAACCAAGTCAGAAGTGAGGTTTTGAGGACAAGTGAGATGAGCTTAGGAATGAAGTAAAGAGAAACACAAAGCTTAGTATTGAGATAAGAAGAGACAGACACAAGATATGGCTATGTAGGGGAATGTTTGTCTATATGTATATTAAAGATGCAATGTGTGTGTGTTTAAATGATTAATATGTATTTATTGTAAAATCCCATCACCCAGAAATAAACATTGTTAGGTGATATTACAGTGGAAGAATTTAGAAAAGTTGACGTCTAACTGGATAACTGGATAACAGGGCATAAGTGGGAGAGAATTAGCTGCCTGTGTCATTGGAAAGGTATGTGTGACTTGCCACAACTGCAGCAGTCCCAGGGACACCAGGTTTGGGATAGAAGATGATGTGTATGGCTTTGGGCATTAGATTTGCCGTGGAAAATTCAAGAGATGGATTCTCATAACTTTACATAAGCGGAGACCTTGATGTGAATTAATGATCGGCGTGGGACCATAGGTAACAGAGTGAAGATGGGGAGGAAAGAAAAGAATAAGGCAAGTGCTGTGACCAGAGGCTCAGGGGCCAAAGATTTTCAGCTGTGTTTAGTGGGACAACGAAGTCAAGGAGAAAGAGAACAAGGAATACATCAGTTCCAGGATTAGCTCCCTGGGAACCTATCCACTGATTTTCTTTAAATTATGGCCTTGCTTTCACAATTAGTTTTAAAATGGATTATCCCACAATACCACAAATTATTGCTCAGATTTTCCTCTGAAGGGTTCATAACAAGACAGAGAGAAATTATTTCTTTTCCAGCCTTAAGGAGTAGAGTCTATGCAGGACTCAAAAATTTTCAAAAGGAAACAAAATTTGCTTTGAAAGCCTTTGTAAAATGCACCTTTACTTTCATTGTTTTGGTTTGCCACGTTGGATTTACTTCACTCTTTTTCAGAGGACAGTTTGTGCAGCCTTCTAGGACAAGATGATTTTCCTTCCCAGACATGCTTCCTGCCAATATATATAGAAGCAATATTTTTGAGTGTAATATTCCCTGGAACTATCTTGGCATTTTTGCTGAGAGACAGATTAAACTGGAGAGAGGCTGACCAACAGCAGCCCCAGAGAACAATATTCTTGAATGGATTGTATCTAAGTCTTGGGTTTTTAAAATTTTGAAGTTCTGTATTTTTCATGGAGGCTCTTAATGCAGGCATATAGATGAGAATTATTTTTTTTTTTTTTTTTTTTTTTTTTTTGCTCTACGCGGGCCTCTCAGCGTTGTGGCCTCTCCCATTGCGGAGCACAGGCTCCGGACTCACAGGCTCAGCGGCCATGGCTCACGGGGCCTAGCCGCTCCACAGCATGTGGGATCTTCCCAGACCTGGGCACGAACCTGTGTCCTCTGCCTTGGCAGGCGGACTCTCAACCACTGTGCCACCAGGGAAGCCCTGAGAATTCTTTAGATGAAACTAAAATATATATTAATCACAGGTGTTACGTATGATTAGCAATAGACCACAAAGAAGGGAAGTGATATTATAGTATTTTGTTCCACATATTAATGCTGCTAAAATTAAATTCTCTATCAGTTCTATCCAAAATTATTCTTACAACCACTTAGAGAGAGCTTTCTTTCTCTGAAATATTTTTCCTGCCTCTCACTCATGCATGACAGAAAATTATTCTGCATCTCATCCAAGCTCAAAAAAATCCCAGTTTTAAGTGCATGCTTAAATGGTGCCAAGAGAAGACTCAAAATAGAAGCCTCAGGACAGAGAGAGATCATTTTGTTTAGTAAGTTGAAATGTAGTATTAGAGGTTAAAATAAGCCCAATTGGTTATCCAGGTTAGTATTCAAAATTTCAAGTTGAAACTTTCAAGGGATGCGTAAGAAGGGAGAAGCAAACAATGCCGGCAGGAAGTTTTCTGGATCGTGTCTTCTGAAGACCACCATATATGGATCTTAAGTGTGTGGGCAGCCAGTGTTGCTAGGTGGGGTTGACTCAAATTTATTTTTTTAAATTTGTGACTCTTGTTGGCTGCGTTTATCATCAAACAGAAAATAATTACGGAGCTACTACGACGTGCATGGCATTGTGTGTAAGTGTAGCTAAAGCTAAGATGATGAAGTCTAAGCTTCCATTCCAGGAGACACCAGGAGTGGAATTTGTGGCTGTTGGATGGAGCATGCAGGAGGTAGGCTCAGCGAACACCAGGCTGAAGAGATCCTGCCAGAACCGTCTCATGCAGGTGCAGCCTGTTGTGTGCATCCTTTCTCACAGCAGAGTAACCCTGGTATAAGCCAGCTCCCTTCACTTTAACAGTTATCAGAGTGATGCTTCTTGGCACACAGTGGCTCCTTGGCAGCCTTCTCTGTCCCACCACCCATCTGCCTTTAAAGACAGAGTTAATGATGGCAAATCTGTACGTCGGTATCTCTCAGACATGCTTCAAATCTACGGAGACCTAAACCAAGCTACCTATCTCTGCTAGGATGGAAAAAAAAATCAGAGTGCTTATCAGTCTCCAAAAGTCACTTCCATATTTACCTGGAAATAATTTTAGGCAGGCAATATTAAGGAATTTCAAAGCTAAGGCTAAACCTTCACTTCTGTTTTGCTAGAATGACAAACTACAGTAAATATTCTCTAAGCCCTGAGAACCCATTGGCTGTAGATTAGCAGCATGTAGCTATGAGTTAAAGAGACAGTTTGATGGTGAATAACTATTCTCACACTGTTGAAACTCACCCCTTTAGAGGATACTTTTCCTATCCTCTTTCTCATTTCATCACTACCAGTGAAAATGGGTTTCTGCACCAGGATTCAGAAAAGAAAACCCTCTTGGATCACAGAGCTAAAAGTAATTCATTCTAAGTTTTTACACAAAGCATTTTGCAATTTAGTAGAAGAGTGAAAAAGTTCTTTTCCAGCTCTACAGTCTATATGCAGGTACCTCCTAAGTCTGTTTTTTCAATTTTCTTTTCCATGGTGTAATTGCCTCCTGGCTATTCTGTTTGGATGTCTCCAAGTTACCTGAAGTTCAACTCTGGAACTGAACTCTTCATATCTCCCCTCCAAACATGCTCTTCCTTCTGTAGGAAATATCTTAGGTAATGGTTCATGCTCCTTGGCAAACTTCTACTCATCCTTCATGGCCTTAGCCTAAATATCACGTCCTCTCTTGTGACTTTCCAGCTCTCTCAAGTCAAGTTAGTTGTGTTTGCTCCTATTTTCTCATGCAATTTTTTTCATACTTTCACTGTTTTTTTTAAAATACTTTTCTGATATATTTTTTTGTTGTTATAAACTTATTTTTGGCTGCGTTAGAGCTTCGTTTCTGCATGTGGGCTTTCTCTAGTTGCGGTGAGCAGGGGCTACTCTTCGTTGCGGTGAGCAGACTTCTCATTGTGGTTGTTGGCTGCTCTTGTTGTGGAGCACAGGCTCTAGGTGGGCGGGCATCAGTAGTTGTGGCACGTGGACTCAGTAGTTGTGGCTCACAGGCCCTAGAGCGCAGGCTCAGTAGTTGTGGTGCAGGGGCTTAGTTTCTCCGCGGCATGTGGGATCTTCCCGGAGCAGGAATCAAACCCGTGTCCCCTGCATTGGCAGGCAGATTCTTAACCACTGCGCCACCAGGGAAGTCCCTACTTTCACTGTTTCATTTACATACTGTGTCATGATTGTGAGCTCCTCAAAAGCAGGGACGCTTCCTTGTTCTTTGTGAGCTTGCTGCTATTGTGAGGCATGGTGTAGTTTACCCAATGAAAATGTTTGTTGAATTAATTTACATACATCTGCTACTCTCTGTGTCCTTGGTCTTCATGCATACATTTATCAAGGGCAAGGCATATTGTTTTGCCATATTCCGAATATCACTTACAAGCTGTTTGATCTCGATTGTCGCTTAACCACTTGGATTCAGTTTCCTCATTTATAAAACATAGAAAAGATGTGACTCCTTCTTTAAATGATAATAAAAATAATAACAACAGTATATACATATTTCTTGCAAGTTTTTTCTTCCTCTTGACAAGCTCTTTTCAGAGGTCTGGCTCAAAAGGATAGTTGAAGACAATTAAAGGTGTTATTTTTGGTTTTTGTTTTTATTGTGAACAAAAAAGATTTTAGGGGCAGCACAGGAACTGTCTTCAACTATAAAAAAGGCTTTCACGTGGAAGGACAACCACGTGGCTGCTGGAGCCAGAACTAGGACTGATGAGTGAAGGTTATTAAGAAGCATTTAAACATCAGATCGAGTCTGCTGTATGTGGTCTGGGTCTTACGTCCCAGACGTAAGGATTTCAAGGATCAGTAAAATACCTATGCTACTCCCCAAACTTGGACACTCATATCAAGTTTTCAACATTGTATTTTGCCAAATGAAGAACAAACCAAGCAACATCAAAAGAGCAAAACCATTTTCTACTATGAGCATCATTTCATAAAAAAGAGATAATTTTACCCAAAAAAACCCCAGGAAGGACATAATAGAGAGTAAGTCTTTTTGGGTAAGGAAAAGAGAAAGCTTACAATGCCACACACACACACACACACACACACACACACACACACTAAATTTTTCTTCTCATTTTGTTTAGATCTTGCAAATATCAATACTGATTTAATGGGCCTGTAGGTCAGTGTTTGAGCTTCTGTGCGCTAAGCCCTGTTTAAGCCTGATATTCAATTATAAGGGGTCAAGATATACATACACATAGAGATTTACATATATACCTATATATTTAATTTGGAGTTGTGTAGGTCTAAGAAGGTATTTTTCCTCAAATATTAAAATTATGAAACCTGATGCATAGTCATGTTGCTTTGACTTATTTTCTGCAGTCAGAACATTATATTTTTTGAACAAGATCCATGATTTTCACATATCCTCCTGCATGCTGTTTTTCCTTGAATCTGTAAAATGAATCAGTGTTTGTTGGTCTGGAATTTTGGGCGTTACATGTAATGCTGGATTCTTAGTGTGCTTCAAGTTATATCTTTAAGAAAACCTTACTGAACAGGGCTAGGGCACTGTAGGCCAGGAGACTTTTTTTTCTTCTCTCTTGCTGCTGTGGTTTCCTGTGTAATATTGGGTTGCTCCTGCTCTGAATCAGGGTCCAGGATGAACCCAGCATGAGTGTGCTCTCCTGAGGGTGGGAGAGGTGGGTGTAGGGTTGATTGGCCTGATTCAGCAGTTGAAGGGAGAGCCTGTCTCTTAGGGGAAGGGCAAAACCACTGCTTGGATGAAAGGATAGAACATTAGGCCAAAGGGGAGACTGATCTCTGGGCAGGTGAAGACTTATAAAATAAATTGTAAGAAAGTTTGGATTCCCAAGTTTATGAGACTTGGTGATGAATTTGACAGATTACAGGAGCCATGGAAGGCTGACACTCAGAGCCCAAGTTTTATCAAGTAGTAGAGTATCAAGAATTTCCTTTGATCTGAAATTCTCAGGTTAGTGAGACAAGTGTTGGTAAGTGTGTAAGTATTGTTTGCCCTTCTCTGTGGCAGTCCAGAGTGGTTTTTGTAGTAATTGTTTGACTAACTGCTCCATTCTCCACCTCCATGTGCAAAGAGCCTATGCCCCTTGGCTTACCTTAACAGTCTCTGTTTCTCTTCCAAAAAATTATAAATTGTTTGAACTCTCTTAGAATATTTTCCCAAGGTACTTCCTTTGGATATGGCAGAAAGTAGCCCGTCAACCCCATGCTGAAGATGCAGAAATCGACCCAGATGGAGACTGTTGTTGTCGGTGGAGGCTCCACCAGACCCCAGTCTTGTGACTCACAGTCAGGTGCTCTCCCTCCCACACTGCATTGTGGAGCGTGTTCCTTGTTGCCTAAAATCACACAGAAGCCGCTCAAAGCTAGCAGGACCAGTTCTCCTTGCAAAGTCATCCCGTCTTACTGATGGAGGTCTAAGAAGCCCAAGATAAAAATTAACTTCAAAGCCAACCACTGAAAGATCTCAAGTGGGCAGGAAGGGAGGTCTGCCTGTTGTATGAACACTTAGAAATATTCATCTCTACCGACAACTTATCTGTTCCTATTTTTTTTCTAAAGCACCCTTTCTTTTCCTGCTATCTCAGAGTCAGGATTATTTGGAGAGCACGGCAGCAGTATTCCCCCACTCTCCAACTGGATTCCTAAACTGGCTGAACTATATTAATCAGGGGCTGCCCTGGTCACTATGTAAAGTAATAGATTAAGCTACCAGCCTGGTGTGAGAAGAATATCTGTTGGCTTTTCTCTGCAGTGCACCTAGAAGGAGGCCATGGCCTGGCAGATAATCCATATCTATTAGGGCAAGAATCAACGTACCCAATCAGGTAATGCCCTAATTGGATTTTCTCTACAGCAGAGCAAAGAGTTGCCCAGAGGAATCACCGTTTGACAGTTTCCTCCTTCAAATGTGAGGGCTTGGCTGCAGGGACAGCCTGTTGCCACCTTGATCCCTGGAGAACACATGGCATGAGCTCTTCTATTCTCGATGCCCACACTGTCATGGATTTAGATTTTGAACCATATCTGCAGGTGTCCTCAGTTTTCACTTTCATTATGTTTGTATGTCATTCTGAGGTTCGACAGAAAATGGAATGTGGGGTTGATAAATCAACTAGATAAATAAGGAGGAATTGATAGTATAATTTTGGCAGATTAGTCGTGGCATTTATAATGCTGAATTAACTGAATTATGTCAAAGCCACACAGACTTCACCTCAGATCATGTAAATGTGTATTGGTCATTAGAGTTGTAGGTGAAAAATTTAGTAAAAATTTATTCGGCACATACTAAATACAAAGCACTAAGGTGAATTCTGTACAGCTGTTGTATTTCTGAACTTTTCCACTTCATGTACATTTTTGGGGTTCTAGCAAACATTTACTAAAGGACAATGATTTGGCTTTGCCTTTATTGAGTTGATGATTCTCTTTTAATTTTGATGTTAGTTATGCTGTGTTGTGTTATAAATCATTTTAGAAATGATATATAGTGATGGTAGCTGTGTTTTCACTTGCATTTGCTTCTTTCAGCAAGCGATGTCTCTCATTTAAATAAGTAAGAGCTAGGGTAAATATTTCCTGTCTTTCAAAAAGAATTACAATTTATCAATTAAAAAAAAGGGGCTTCCCTGGTGGCGCAGTGGTTGAGAGTCCGCCTGCTGATGCAGGGGACACGGGTTCGTGCCCCGGTGTGGGAAGATCCCACATGTCACGGAGTGGCTGGGCCCGTGAGCCGGGGCCGCTGAGCCTGCGTGTCTGGAGCCTGTGCTCTGCAATGGGAGAGGCCACAACAGTGAGAGGCCCGCGTAGAGCCAAAAAAAAAAAAAAAAAAAAAAAAAAGGATGGGGAGATTTAAGCATGGCTTAATCTTGCTATGGCTTATGGATACAATTTAGGAAGACTCCCAGAGCCCACAGATTTAGGCAGCAATTGGTGAATCCAGACGTCAGCCCATTTTCACCTGTGTTGTCTCTTGAGCATTTACTACCACTCCTTCTGGTGATATAATCTTTAGATTGATGGGAATTGGAGAGGTCCAGCAAGGATTGCTTTGTCATGGAGATTCAGTAAATCCTAATTAATTCCCTTAACCGTGGGTGCTAGGGTAGGTGGGAGAAAATTTATGACTGACTCCTTTCCCTCCTCTGAAACAATAAATATTCTTCCCTGAGAGAAACCTCGTGCATTCAAAGTATTTTCTGTGGGTGCTTTGAACACGACTGCAGTTAGTAGAAATTTTTCCTTAATTATAGTAAATATTTTTCCCCTCAGAGGAAGGCAAAGGGGTCCACATCTGAACTGAATAAAAATCCCAGCCTCTAACCTTCTGACGTTCTTTGGCAGCTTAACTGTAACCATGTATCTCTTGCTTTGGTCTAAACAGCTCTGTTGGAAGGCTGAGACCCAACCTTTTGTGATGAGATAGAACTGGAATCTAGCTTTTCAGATGGGGATAAGATCACTTCCAAAGGCCTTGGTGACAGGTCTCAGTGCTGGGGATCAACATGTCCTCATGAGGGCAGGATCTCTGAGTGATGGACCAGACGCCCAGGAGACTTTATCTATGTACAGATATCAGGGAGTCAACTCAGGACACTCTGCATTCCGGAATGAGGGGCAGTTGGGGGAGGGGCACAAACACCCTGGTAAACTGTTGAAATGGAAAGAAATTTCTAATTTTTCCCACAACACAAGGAAACAGAGTGGTATTAGAGTACAATATCAATTGAGAAAATAAAATAGAGTAATGGTATAGAAAACTAAAACTATTACTGTTACCATAAGGGAAGACTAACCAATCACTAACCAACTAAGCAGATAGAAATTTACCAAGGAATTCATTAAATCAATAAGGAAACACATAAGTTGCATTTTTGCATTGTATTGGTGATTTCTTTTTTGAAGTAAAATTAGCTGCTCTTTCCTTACTGTGTTATTTCCTTGAATCAATTTGTGACTCTCATACCAGGATGCTTTTAACTCCTTTCTTCTGACCATATTCAAGGTAGCATCACATTTCAGAAAGCTTGAGTGGTTCTCCAGGATTGAATAAGGCACCAGGCTTTCCATTCTACCTACACCGTTGACTGAATCACCCCAACAATGTTCCGTATTTCATAGGTGAGATTCTACTGCTTATCATGCTTCCTGGCCTGCCATTGCCTGCCTTCCCCAATCCTGCTAATTTAGCACCACATCCTCTCTGAGGAGTCCCTGATGCAGCCTACAAACGTGTAAGGTGCCCAACTGCACTACTGGGGTGCGATGTCTTAGGGTGAGGCAACAATGGTGCCTGTGTGCCCACTGGTCAAGGGCTTTCCCCTCCCCTCCCCCACAATGTCTGCCCAGTCTGTGCAATAGCACTTGTGTCCTGGTTTCCTCTGCTTGGACTGCAGCCTTGCCATCAACCCCAGCACCCTTGATTGGACCCCTGACACCATGCCTTGCCCTGACCATTCTACACCATCACCCCTCCCATTGGCCTCTCCCCTGACTGGGACTCCTAATGGCAAGCTACAATACTCTAGCAATTCTTTGAGTCCCTCCCATTTTGCTTGTAACTAGACTCCTGGATTCCAGACTGTATGCATCACCTTCCCTGACTGCCTTTGCTCCCTGTGCTGGGCTGACACTTGAGAGTCTCTTCCCGCATTTCGGATCTCAGCACAACTTTTGAATTTTCTTCCTTCTTTGGTATCAGTATTCTCCCTCCCAGGAGCGGGTCTCAGTTTTGTGGTGCCCATAGCTTATTCAATTTGGGGAGCTTTCCTAATATACTACAAAATTATCAATACTAACGGGTAAAAATGTAAATATTCGTTTAGAATGAGAAAATAAATCACAGCATGGCTCCTTGGAAATTTGTTTCTTTCTTCAGAGATCTCTTTAGGCAGTTTATCAGAAACGCTTACATGAAATGCTTCCTGTTGTAGCCTGGCTTCCTTTTACCACTTAGAACACTCATAGCATATTCCTGGTGCTCAGAGAGGCCAGCGAGAGTGAGGGGCCTAAAAGCTTTAGCCTCACTGGATTCATAAGTCACTCTGACCCCTTCATTGTGGCTCTGGGTGAGAACTCCTTGCTCTGAACTTCAGTTCTGTAGAAACTTAACTGAGAGAAAGAGAGAGAGAAACAGACAGACAGACAAAGAGAATGAGGAGGGAGAGAGAGAGAGAGAGAGAGAGAGAGAGAGAGAGAGAGAGAGAGAGAGAGAGAGAGGGGAGACAGAAAATGTATGTAT
>NW_006775090.1:77262-95140 GCF_000442215.2 Lipotes vexillifer | reverse complement strand
ACACACAGAGAGAGAGAGAGAGAGAGAGAGAGAGAGAGAGAGAGAGAGAGAGAGAGAGAGAGGAGACAGAAAATGTATTTGTATATGTGAAAGAGAGAGACTGTGTGTGTGTGTGTGTGTGTGTGTGTGTGTGTGTGTAGGTGTATAAGAGAGAGATTAATACAGATTATTCCCTCCAGCCTGCCAGTCCTCTCTCCTCTAGTGAGGAACCCCTTTCTTTCCTGACATTTTTTTTTTTTTAATTTATTTTTGGTTGCATTGGGTCTTTGTTGCTGTGCGCGGGCTTTCCCTAGCTGCGGCGAGTGGGGGCTACTCTTCATTGTGGTGCGCAGGCTTCTCATTGTGGTGGCTTCTCTTGTTGCAGAGCACAGGCTCTAGGCGCGCGGGCTTCAGTAGTTGTGGCACACGGGCTTAGTTGCTCCGAGGCATGTGGGATCTTCCCGGACCAGGACTCGAACCCGTGTACCCTACATTGGCAGGTGGATTCTTAACGACTGCGCCACCAGGGAAGTCCCTTGACATTTTATGTGCTGTTATTTACTGACAAACTGAGCTGCAAGAGAATTGAATACAGTTATGGTACTTCCTATTATATCTTGGGGCATAGTCAGGCATGAGTTGATTAACCACCCTGGGATGGGCACACACTGAGAGGTAAAGACCTAGAACACACACAGGCAGGCCTAGGAGGTCTGAGAGGGCGTGCAGGCTGCTAGGCAGAGCATGGTATCTAGAGGGCGAGGAGACAAGCAATGATGTCATCTGGTGAAGCCGGGAGCATCAGGGAGGTCACCACTGGAATAACATTGGTCTTGATGGAACAAAGGAGCCAGCACTGTGGCTTTCTCCTCCTTAAACAAGGGGTACAACAGATGCAAAGGGCCCAGCAGCCAGCAGCTGGCGTGCGTGGCCTCTAGTGACAGAGCGCCACCTGGAGTTTAGTGGAAGAATTTCAATCCCTAGGGAAGCTCCCCCTATCACAGTGTGGGAGTTCAGAAATAAATTCAAGGGTTATTGGGAGAGGAATCAGGAAACGGATCCATAGGTTGGTTGAACTGCTAGAAACAGGATCAAAGTGGACGACTAGATCTTGGAAAGACTCAAAAGCAGCACATGGAGGCCAGATGTGTTTGTGTTTTGGGGACAGAGGCATCTACCACTTACTTTCTCTATAACCTTGAACAAATTATTTAATTTCTTTGGGTGTCCCTGGTCTCTCTTTTCATTCTGTATAAAATAATAATGGTGTAACAGGGTTACTCTAATGACCAAATGAGGTAACATCTAGGTGCATAATATTGACTATATATTTTTTCCCTAGTGCCTAATACAGAGGCTGGTGCACAGTAGGCGTTTTATAAATGTTTGTTAAACTGTGACACATCACCTACCAGGTGACTGACATACAGATATATTTATATTGATAGATAGGCAAATTGATCTATACAGATACACAAATCTGTGCATATGTGTATAATTATATAAACTTACCTATATATTTATCTAACAACCATCTCTTAGTTTTTGAAACTGACTATAAGGTCAGGGCCAGAGTAGCGTAAGTCATGACAATCCTCAGTCAGAGAATGTGAGGCTAGGAGTTTTAAATTCTTCCTGGAGGAGCCAGGGCTGCAGGTGTGGGTGAAGAGGCCCTCGCCAGGCAGAGAGGAAAGATTCAGAGATGAGAACTGGACAGACTTTGACTTGTTTATCCTAAAACGCCATCTCTAGAGTTAAACAGAGTTAAAACCAAAGTTCAGAGTGATTTTCCTAAAGCATGTATTACTATTTGTTTTCATGCTTCTGACTTTTAAAAAATGAGGCTCAGCTCCTGTCTTCCTGGGAAAAGACTTCAGTTAAGTATTCAGTGAACTTCACCATTTTCCTATTTGCCTCAAAGGCAAGGGATAATGATGCATTCTCATTGATTCTCTATTTGGTTTCCAAACTGTGGTGTACTTGAATAAATTTTTTGGTGTTCCTTTGATCCAGTGAAGCCTAGAGCAGCCCTGCACTTCTTGGGGTTTAAGTTTAGCCTTGAGTGACAGACTGCTTGGTCAAGAACAGAGACCACAGGGCTTCCCTGGTGGTGCAGTGGTTGAGAGTCCGCCTGTCGATGCAGGGGACGCAGGTTCGTGCCCCGGTCCGGGAAGATCCCTCATGCCGCGGAGCAGCTGGGCCCGTGAGCCATGGCCGGTGAGCCTGTGCTCCGCAGCGGGAGAGGCCACAACAGTGAGAGGCCCGCATATCGCCAAAAAAAAAAAAAAAGCTGGATAGGGAGGTTAACTGGATATAGAAGGTCCTGGTAGGTTTCTGAACACACTGTCTTGCAACATAGTACCACATAAATTAAGGATTTCCTTTTAGAAACTATGAAATTCCTTTTAGACTATACTGTCGTGTTTTATCCTTTCCAGACTCTGTGGCGTAAGAATTTTTCCACTCATTTTAAAGATGACGATGTAGTGGCCCAGAGAGATAAAAATTAGCTCGTGATCACCTTGCAAATTCACCTCACCTATTACGAGGGGATTAAATCAGCATGTGTTAGGGTAACACAGGGTGGAGGACAGGAGACAGCCTGTACTTTCCAGAGAAAAAGTGTTCAGCAAATATGAATTCCCCTTGGTTCTGTCTTAGTGTTAAAGACTGGGCTTCTGCCCTATTCTCGTGACCAAGCCCCAGCTTCACCCACCTCGTGGACCTCTTTGGTCCTTCCATGCCTGTGTCCCGGTGTGGATAACCTCCTCAGATTCTGATAACTTTCAAGACTGAGTATCTATCTCTGAACCTGGCCTTAGCTATGACTATGCCTCCTTCCAGACTTTTTTTTTTTTTTTTTTTTTTTTTTTGCCGTACGCGCTCCTCCCACTGTTGTGGCCTCTCACTGTTGTGGCCTCTCCCGTTGAGGAGCACAGGCTCCGGACGCGCAGGCTCAGCGGCCACGGCTCACGGGCCCAGCCGCTCCGCGGCATGTGGGATCCTCCCGGACCGGGGCACGAACCCGTGTCCCCTGTATCGGCAGGCTGACTCTCAACCACTGCGCCACCAGGGAAGCCCCTTCCAGACTTTTGAAGGGAGCTGCTGGCTTCTGCCTGCCTGCCGTCTACTTGGATCACTAGGGATCACCATGCCCTAGCCTCTTGCTTGGGCAACCCATCTGATAGCCCCTTGGTGTGACTTCCTGTCTGGAAATTCATCCAAGTACCTGCATCCAAGTGGCAGGTGGGCCAGGTTCCTGGGCCCTGAGCTCTATCAGCCTGATCCATCCCTCTCTTTCCAAGTTGCTTTTCCAACAGTGGAGCTTGTTGAAAGTAGAGATGCTTGGGCTTCATTCTAGACCAGCTGAATTAGAAGGCCCCATGGTGTGGCCTGGGCATCTATATTTTAAAATCTATATTTTAAAATCTACCCAAGGAGGATCTTGATCCAGCTGTTTAGCAGTCTGCCTTCCAGGGAGCACTGATGTAGGTACTGAGACTACATGACCTCTAAGGCCTCTTGCAACCCAGTGAGCCCATGGCTGGCTCAGAGTTAGGTCAAGTTCATGAATTAAATTCAGGTCAGCCTACTTCGTTTCCTAGGAGTTTCTAAAACTAATTCTCCAACAGAAAAATTATTTAATCTCCCCTTCATATCTCCTCTGGATGAACCCATCTTATTGACCACTACATGGGTATTAGAAGTCCTGCAGGATAGCTTGGACATTTCTCTGCTTCTGCAGCTAGCATTCTAACTTGTTCTTATTCTAAGGTTCCTATGAGGCAGGACTCTTGCCATGTTTAAAGCCTGACCTTGCTTACAGGCTCCTGGACCTACGTTTGCTCTTTGCTGTCACTGCCTCCACCTACTTTCAAGTTTCTTCTTAGAAATGATCATCAGTCCACATTCAAAGCCATCTCTATCAAAGCCATTTCTTTGAACTCTTCTAAAGCATAATCTGGGAACATCAGAGATTTAATGTCCTTTAAAATACTGTGAAAAAAAGATAGTTCTGCCTAGATTGAATCCTCCAGATTCATTAGTTACCAGGCTAGGTCTTACTGATGCACTAAAACATTTGTTGATGTACTAAAACTTTTTAAAACTTGATTTTATAAACCGAGAACCTTGGAAACTTTTAAACATCTTCCTGTGAAGTCGTTTAAAAATTTTATATATTTGTACATCATTTTACTTCACCTTTACATATGCCACGGGGTGCAGTGTATTAACGCTAGTGATTTTATTCCTTTAGAGCATCTGTGTTTGTGTACTGCAGAGAGTTCCTGTGGTAATAAAGAGTAGTTTTATTAGAGAGGAATTTATCCCTTGACTATTTTCATGCTACCCAAAACAAGACAGGTTTTGTAAGTTTTGATTTCATAGACATGCCAGTTCCTAACATTTTCGGTATCATAGAAATCAATGTCTCTGAAAGCATAATGATAATAAGAATATCTTAGATTCCCAGTGTAACCAAGACTAACCTGGCATGAATTCTGAGGTCATCAATTTGTGAAGAGCATTAAGTGCTGAGATGAAATTAGAGATAATCACTCAAACAATAGGTGGACAAGAGGACTTGGAGAGAGACACAGTTTGTCATCATATCCCTGACAAGGGACATTTTGGTAAGCTTGCCACATCAACACCTTGTTTATCATAGTAAATATTTACCCCACCTAATTATTCTCAGGCTGCTGCATCCCTGCTCCCTAGCTGTCAAGCCCAGCCAGATCTGGACGAGATTGAAGAAATGACTAAGTTGGCTTCAGTTCTGAGCATGCTGGATGTTAGCCACAATAGAAGCCTCACTGAACGCATGTTTAGGACATGGTAACACATTGGGACACACAAGGGGATTTGGCCAAGAGCTCATTATCTGGCCAATAGCTCATTCTCTTCCCAGGGAATCTCCAAACCAGTAAAAATGTGGCTGGCATGACTCTAAAGTAACATGCAGTATTTTCATGAGTTTGTAGTCCTTTTAAATAAAACAATGAGAAAAGAAGTCATTTCCCTTTGTTTCAAGATGGAAAGATCTGGGGTTGAGGGTGGTCAGGATATAGTTTGGAAGTAACTTTACTAAAGGGACTTCCATTTAATTCACCAAGGAAGCTGAGTAGATGCAGAAAGAGTAACAGAGGTTGGGAGATACTTAGCAATTGGGAGGACCAGGGATATGCTTTCCCTGGGCACTTCAGAAGGATAGTTCATATTTTCACTAGAGAATATTCAGCCTAAGTTCCAAAAACATTTACATGTTCAATCTGCTTTTTAATTTGTCAAAGAAATTCTGCAAGTTAAGTCCTTAATTATTGGACCTCAAAAGTGGTTAATCTTCTAACTGTAGACCATAAACGTATATTAATTAAAGTGGAATTGATTTTAAAATATTAAAATACATTTGAAAACACTCATAATAATTCTGAGACAACAAAAGTAAAATAGAACAAAATGTCCAGAAAAGTGTATAATACCTGTCTCTTACTTCATGCTAAAAAAAGTGAATTTAAAATTAGACATTACCGGGCTTCCCTGGTGGCGCAGTGGTTGAGAGTCCGCCTGCCGATGCAGGGGACACGGGTTCGTGCCCTGGTCTGGGAAGATCTCACATGCCGCGGAGAGGCTGGGCCCGTGAGCCGTGGCCGTGGCCGCTGAGCCTGCGCGTCCGGAGCCTGTGCTCCGCAACGGGAAAGGCCACAACGGTGAGAGGCCTGCACACAGCAAAAAAAAAAAAAAAAAAATTAAAAAAATAAAAATTAGACATTACCTAGACTTCCAGTTTAATATAAGTCATGCGAGAGATACCTTATCAGTCTTCTCCTAACATTCCATGAAAATCCCTTTGAAAATGTACAAGTGCTTTTTTTGGTTTTTAATTGCAGCCGTTCTGATAATCAGTATACAGGACAATCATATGCTGGACTCTGGGAGGATTTCCACAGACTGCCACATCAGTGGTATTGGACTGAGAAGCACAGTCGTGGACTCTATTTATTCCACCCTCTGTCTTGGCAAAGTACACATCATCTGGCAGAAGAGAGGAAAAAGCTCTCTGTTACAGTCATAGCCTGTTCCTAGCTCAGGGCTTCTAACCAGAAAGTCAGGCAACCACATTCCTTTCTGCATGAGGACAATATTTTTTAGGCAGCCAGATCAGGGCTTACCTCCTCTTTCCTTTCTTTTCTCTTCAGTCTTGATTAGAGACTACAGGTCTTAGTAGAAACTGGGCCAGATGTGTGATGCAGTGCGGGGAATGTTTGGACATAATTGGTGGTGGTAGTGCATGGAATTGGGATTGTCAGTGTGACAGAGTGAGGCAGAGACCAGAGCCTGGAAGTGTGAGTGAGTGACGGTGTTGGGATTTGGGATGCGGGGTGTGTGCGTGTGTGTGTGCGTGCCCGTGCGTGCGCGGGGGGCTTCAAGGCTTGTCTTTGCAAAGAGGTAATTGCAGACTGTGCCCAAGTATTTTACATAGTCAAAAGATTCCAGCGGTTAGAGAAGGAAGTTCGTTTATTTATCCAGCAAGTGTTTATTGAGTACCTACTATGGGCCAGATGCTGTTTTGGTTGTAGAGAAACACCAGTGAAAAGGAGAAACCAGGGCCTGGTTCTTCTAGGGGGTGGGAGATGTGGGCTGGCGGGGTCGGGGGTGGGGCGAGACAGACAGAAATAAGCAGACCAGCAGAAAAGTGTAATTTCTGATAATCTTCAGTGCTGGGACCTCCCTGGCGGCTCAGTGGTTAAGAATCCGCCTGCCACCGCAGGGGACACGGGTTCAAGCCCTGGTCTGGGAAGATCCCACATGCCGCGGAGCAACTAAGCCCGTGCGCCACAACTACTGAGCCTGTGCTCTGGAGCCCACGAGCTGCAACTACTGAAGCCTGCGTGCCTGGAGCCTGTGCTCCGCAACAAGAGAAGCCACCGCAATGAGAAGCCCACGCACCGCAACGGAGAGTAGCGCCTGCTCGCCGCAACTAGAGAAAGCCCGTGTGCAGCAACGAAGACCCAACGCAGCCAAAAGTAAGTAAATAAATAAATTTATAAAAAGAAGAAAATCATCAGTGCTGTGAACAAAATAAGATGGGGTAATGTGGCAGAATGAATAGGGGTCCTCAGACCAATCCACAGTGGCCCCAGCATAGAGTGGGCCCTAGGTTGCAAGGCTTATCCAGAAGAAACCAGAACAGATGGAGTAGAAGAAACAAAGTTTGATTCTCACCACACTCTATTATGCAGGTACTATTATTGTCTTGTTTTACAGATGAAAAAAAATAACCAGAGACAATGCATGGCAAAGACAAATTCTTAAGAGAAGATTTACAAGCAGTTAATAAATATTTGGAACTTGTTAACATTCACAAGTAATGAAATAAACACACTGATAATTAAAGGAATGAAATTTAAAATTACAATTAGATGCCATTTTCAATCAATCAAATTTGTGAAGATTATAAAAAAAAGACTAAATTATTGCTAGTGGTAGTGGCATAAATTTGACCCTCTCATTTGCTGCTGAGAAGGTTAATTGGTACAACTTTTAAGTAAAACTATCCTACTTGCGAGAATAAATCCCAAGGAAATTACCAGAAAAGCAAGTAAGATTAATGTGCTGGATATTAATTGTAGTATTATTTATAAAATCCCCAAATTGGAAACAACCTACATGTCTGACAATAGGGAAATACTTCATATATAGAACCACTATACAATCATTAAAGATGATGTTCATGAAAATTTATTAATGACATGAGGCAATGATTGTTAAAATATTAAATGAAAAGGTAGGCTAAACATTGTATATATGGTATGATGGAATTTTTGTAACAGAAGCACCTGAGGTCCAAGACCTCAACTAGAAATGACATTTCCAGTTTCCCTTGGCAAGGTGTGGCCACGCAAGCAAGTTCCAGCCAGTGCATGTGAGCAGAAGTGATGGACGCCACTTCTAGAACATCTTCCCAAAAGAAAGCTACTTGCCCCCTATGTCCTTTTTCTCCCTTTCCATAGGCTGATATATGATGTGGTAGTTGGTAAGCCAATTTTGACCATGAGGACAAGAACAACACTCTAAGGAATGACAGAACAGTAAGATAGGAGCCTAGGTCCCTGGATGATCTTGTGGAGTACAGCTTCTCCCTGCTGAACCTGTCACGTGGAACTTTAATGGGAGAAATAAACTTCTATCTTGTTTTCAGCCATTGTGATTGCGTCTTCTGTTTAAGCAGCTGAACTATATCATAACTAGCACAGATAGCAACTGTGTAAAATATATTAACATTTTCATTCCTCATAATGGTTTCATAAATAAGGACACTAATGGCCTTAGTAATAACACTGAGTAAGAAGTCCTGATAGGAGTTTCATTAATAAAAGCAGAATGTTTAACATTGTGCCTCTGCTATTCCGGCAATCAGATATACATATGTTTCAGAAAAGCAGCAGATGCAGTTGTAAAAAGATGAAAGCTTTGCTTAGGTCTCTAAGTGGTCTCAAAGCTATAGAGTGTTAGTGGCGGATTTTGTTTTCCACCCCTGTCCCTGGCATGCAGTATGGGATATGTGTGCTGATTTATCCAGTTAGCTCTGTCTGATCTTTATCCCCCAACTGTTCCAATTTGGGGAGAAGGGGAAGCTTCTTGTACTGCGAGTGGCTGTATGAAAGCCAATAGGTAAGAAAGAGAAACAGAAGAGTGAGAGGCATGTCTTTCTCTCCAGGCAACTTTACTTCCTTCTCTTCATTAGCATCACTTGCTAGAACCTAGATAAGCCTTGAGCATTTGCTCCTGGGAGGCTGTTAGAGACTGCTTTGCAATGTCTTATTCTAGCAAAGGAAAAACTGCGGTAGAGCAGGAACAGGAGGTGAGATTGGGGGTTAAGGACGTAGGGTTTATATCCATTTATATTGGAGACTGAATTATGAGGGGGTGAAGGTGCCTAATTGCAGGTCAAGTCCAAATCCAAACTTGGGAGTGGTAGTTCTGGGTTAGTGTCAGGCAGGTTCTCAAATCCAGAGGAAGGGGATGAGGGTTTTAAACTATAGGGAAAGGATGAGGAGACAATGTGGAATAAGAGTTCCTTCAAGAAAATCTTTCTAAATATAAGGTAGAGAAAGAGCAAGCACAAAAGCCCAACCTTTGGCAAAATCGGCGGGCTGGACAGAGACCAAACAGCAAGCCCTAGTCCGCGACTCGAGCAGGGGGCAAGACTGTGCCGGCTGGCACCAACGCCCCGTGGGTAGAGGGACAGACTCCAGGAATTCAAAGGGCCTAGGCAGAGGAGATGAAAAAAGGTAAGGAATTCTTACACTTATTGAGCGTCTAATACTCCTTGTACTTGGATTCTTGCAGCATTCCTGGGAGCACTCTTCACAGAAAGGTTTAGTGATTTGATCGAGATTATGAATTTATTAAGTAGAGGATATAGGCTTGACTGACTCTAAATCCATATTCTTTCTTTTATGCTATTTTGCGGGTTCTTCAGGGATTGCTGACCAGTTGCCCTTCCAGAAGGTGACTGTTGGAAAAATCAAAGCCATTTCCCAACCTTGATGACCTGCAGGGTGAGAACTATTGATTGACTGCCCGTAAGCCTATTGTTAGTTCACAGAGAGAAAAGAGGAAGCCTACGGATAGATAGGGAGCTGCCTAATTAGGAATCTGAAGGATGGTTCTTTCCCACTTTCCCAGAATCTTAGCTTGCTATGTTCCAGATTCACTCCAGGTTGTCATATGCTGTCTGTCAATGACCATAGCCATCTTCCAAAGGATCCTCAGGACCCTAATAATCTTTAAAGGAAACACTATGCATCGGATGAATGGATAAAGAAGATGTGGCACATATATACAATGGAATATTACTCAGCCATAAAAAGAAACGAAATTGAGCTATTTGTAGTGAGGTGGATAGACCTAGAGTCTGTCATACAGAGTGAAGTAAGTCAGAAAGAGAAAGACAAATACCGTATGCTGACACATATATATGGAATTTAAGAAAAAAAATGCCATGAAGAACCTAGGGGTAAGACAGGAATAAAGACACAGACCTACTAGAGAATGGACTTGAGGATATGGGGAGGGGGAAGGGTGAGCTGTGACAAAGTGAGAGAGAGGCATGGACATATATACACTAACAAACGTAAGGTAGATAGCTAGTGGGAAGCAGCCACACGGCACAGGAATATCAGCTCGGTGCTTTGTGACCGCCTGGAGGGGTGGGATAGGGAGGGTGGGAGGGAGGGAGACGCAAGAGGGAAAGGATATGGGAACATATGTATACGAACTGATTCACTTTGTTATAAAGCAGAAACTAGCACACCATTGTAAAGCAATTATACTCCAATAAAGTTGTTAAAAATAAAAAAAACCGAAAATAAAAAAAAGGAAACACTATGATAAAATATGAGAAAATGCTCAATCTTATAACTGATCCGGTAAAAGCAAATCAAAGGAACCACATTAGATACTATTTTCATGCCATCATGTAGGGGAAAATTATAAGTATTTTAAGATCCAGTTTCTTTGAGAATATAGAGAAGATGGAACTCTAATTTGTTGTTAGTAGGCATGGAAGTTGGCAACATGAATTAAAATCTACCCTGAAATCTCCTCTTTGGCATGTTTCTTACAGAAATAACCATGTAAGTGTGCAAGGATATGTGTACAATGGCATTTACTCCAACACTGCTTAAAAATAGAAAACTGAAACCAAGCAAATATCTATTAATAAAAAAAGAGTTAAACAATTACAGTGCATTTCTCCCTAAGGAGTACAATGAAGCCATTTAAAAATGTGGTTGAACTGTACATACGTACATGGGAGGGTATCCAGGATATATTGAGTTAATGAGAACAACAAAAAAAGGTATACAGTGTACATGGGAAAAGGTCAGGGAGGACACATACCATTTAGTGGTTATTTTGGAGGAGAGAAGGTAGAATGAGGAAGGGGCGGATACGGTGACCTTCACTCTTCACACATTTCTTCATGCTTTGAATTTCGGGAAGATACATCAAGCATTTATTATTCTCACAATTTAAAATAAACTCATAAAGTAAAAGTGAAGAACAGTCAGTAGTAGACCATTATCTTTCTGGGCCAGAGGCAGAGAATGGTAAGTTGAGGTCATGGGTGACCCTGGACCAGTGTCTACACAGAAATAACAGACATATGCTGAAATTTGCTCCACTTAGGAGAGCCACTAAAATCTGCTCCTGGCCAAACTGCTGCTGGTAGAACAAGAATCCAGTTTCTCCTACATACCAGTATACTCCAGCCAGTGTTCCTAGTAGCATTACTATCTATTCTTCAGCAATACTTTTGACCCTATACTTCAGAATGACCTCTTATTTTTCCCCTGAAGCAATTTTTTTAACGTTCTCTTCCCCTCAATTTCATTTTAATGCTTAGTGTGTTCATGACACTGTAAGATTCTTTATAATAGGTGCTAAAATACATGCAAAACTTTCGTGAAATTTTTCATGGATAAATAATAGTCAACGCACCAGAGATGTCATTGGCGTGTAGTATATGGATGAAATTAAACTCAGATAATAATGACAAAGAGGTTCACTTTCTTCCACTTGTACACATAATTGATTTCCTCTCATTTATCTTCTTTAAAAAGTAAGTGTTAAAAGGTAGATATGGAAAAAAAATCAAGTTTGTGGTAATTTGCTACAGCAGAAATGGGAAAGAACCTAATATAACCTGTCTACTTTACTGTAAGTTGTCTTCTTGGCCTGACCCTTTAACTTTACACAGTTCCCTCTGGGCACTAAGAAAGAGGTTCTGAATGTGGCCAGGAAGTGGATTGCACTGCTCAACGTGACAGTTTCACCTATTCATTTTTCTCCCCTTCAACTCCATCTGTCTCTTCACTCTTCTTTCCAGCAAAGAGCTCCTTCTCAGCACTGTCTCAAGAGTTAGAAACAAATGGCTGGGACTACACATAAGATAATAAGGCATCTACTTGAGATAGGATTGGTTTTCGGGCAGTGTTAGAACTGGACGCTTGAGGCCATATAAGTTCAATGGTAACTGCTTAGTCAAAGCTTATGATTATTTATGGCCATTGGAAGTTAGATTGCTGTTCTGTGAATACAACGAAGTAGAACTACATTATGCTAGGTTTAGGCTAATAGATATCTGTGTAAATGACACTGGGGACTCAGGTTCCACTCTCTAAATGTGAAAGAAGTCATAAGCAGATAAATGAGATGAATAAATATTCACCAGATAAGCTACCTATCCTAGTAGATTAGTCATACACAAACCTTAAAATATGTAAAAGTCACCTGGGGACCTTGTTAAAAAATGTAGATTTCCAGCTCTGCTCCCAGTAATTCTGATTGAGTAGGCCTGGGATGTATTTCAGATATGTGCCCCAAGTGATTCTTATGCAAGGAGTCAGTGAAGCACACAATAAGAAAGAACGGCATTGAATAGCAGAAACTGCTTGGGACAGAGAGCAAACCATTCAGATGTCCCAGAGTTTTGACTTAAAGGACTATCTGTAATTTCCAAACATTTTTTTCTGCTTTGATCCTCTTCACATTTATATATTCTTTCACCATTACCTCATCAGATAGGAATTTGAAAACCATGGTGGGGGTAGTGGGAGAGTTAAATGTGCCAATGAGAGGGGCAGTCACACATCATAGTCTCCAGGTGGATATATGTAAAGCCCTCCCAGATGCTGATAATATTTCCTACTTCCCACTCCACTCACCAAGAGGTGATTCTTAGCTTGGAGAATAGCCAGTGTCTCTTGGGGAATTTCTGGGTGTGAGGAGCCTTTTGCTAACACTCAAGGCACCAGAGAATTTGCATTGTGGGTGAGTAGCAGATAAGGCTTGGCTTTGGGAATGTTCCTTCCCTTCGAGGGTGGGGAGAGATAATCTGGTCCCTTCTGCATGAGGGCTCCCCCTCCAAATTCTAGTCTTCCTTTGATCTGGGCTGGGGGTGAAAGGTGAGGTCCCTGCCTACAGTTATCCAGGCTGCAGGTGCATTCCCAAAGGGTGAGTATAGCTGGAGTCCAGTCCAGATCCTACTCACCAGGCCAGATGTTAGAGCAAGGGCAAGGGCTAGAAACCGAGCAGGACCTTTGAGTTGTTCTGCAGAAACTAAGAACCACATCCACGTGGAGGATGGTAACTACATGCTGACCACAGCCACGTAGACCCCAGACTGGTTGGAACCAGAGGTTGATGGTTAAGTTTCCCAAAACAGCACCTTGTTACCTCATCACCAACCAATCAGAAGGAAGTCATGTACTCTGTAACCCTCACTCCAAATGTTGCCGTTAAAAACCATTCTCTGAAAGCCGTTGGGGGGCTTGTGTCTTTTGAGCCTTAACTGCCCATACTCCTTGCTGGGCCCTGCAATAAACACTGTGCTTTCCTTCATCACAACCCAGTGTCAGTAGATTGGCTTTGTTGCATGGTGGGCAAGTGGACCAGAGTTTGGTTTGGTAACAGGTTCTGGCTAGCCAGAGAAATGGGCACCTTTAAAAAATCTGCACAGGGTCTATGTTAATTATGACCCTGCCAGGTGGCATACCCAAAGATCTCTGAGTCTTAATGCCCTCCTTGACTTCAATAAACTAGGTCTTGTGGTGATAGAAAGAGGGAAAACAGAATGAAATTTAGGGAGAACTCTGTTTACTGCTGCATTTCCCAAGAGTTGGAAATCCCTGCTTTTCTGACAATTATGGAGCCTCATGAAGATCCCACCCATATGACCTCCTCTAGGCTATGTTCATCTACCCCTTGGAAAATCATATTCCTAAGTGAGTGACACATAATCCCCTTGGGTACTGTCAATCCTCTTACTTGCCAATTTCGGGCTTATCAGCTAGAGTTGCTTAATGCCTGAGGCCAAGGTACTGCAGTATCTCTTAATTAACTACTTGCAGACAGCTAATTAGTTTACTGCAGAATCTCCTCAGTATACAAAGTATATTGACTCCAACTTGGAAATGCCTCTGAAGCCTTACAAAACATCTATTAGGAGAGATGCCTTCTTAAATACCACCCATCTCAGAGCTCAGAAGATGGAGGATGAGGGAGAGGCCAGAAGGAAACAAGCTTGAAGGAGGCATGTTTCACTGTTCATGCCAACCCCTTCTCCTTTATATTTTCCATGTCAAAACTATCTCTCAAGAGAGTCTATAGAAATATTAGCCTTTTCACAACCTATTTCACTCTCCTGGTGATGAAAACAGTTCTTGAAACGCTACACCCTACCCTTTCTGAGTGGGCTCATATCCCGAATTCTCTGACTATAGCAAGATTTAGAGAGGTGCCTGCTGCCGCCCATCCTGTGCCTGGAGCTGCAGGAAGCCTTTCCGATTCATGATTTCAGTGGTTGGCTTTTGAGCACCTGCTGACCAGCCTTCTTGGTCCAGATCTAGTCTTTCCTCCAACCTTGCTGGCTGAAGTATCTGTGACTTCCTGTAGAAGGCCAAACACACTCTCCTTATTAAAATGAGGTGCTCAGGAGGGTATTACAGATCATTAGCTACCTAATCTTTAAAGCTCTTAATTGAGGAATTCTCCCAGGTAGACCATTTACTGTGCTTTCCCAGTACAGTCAGGCATATGCCAGGCACATTGTATAGAATCCAACTCAGTGTCCACATTCTGTGGAGCTAGGGATCCATCTCCATTTTCAGTTGAGAAACTTGAGGTACAGAGAATTTGGATAACTTGTCTAAAGTCACACATCTTATTAAAAAACAAAAGTAGGGACTTCCCTGGTGGCACTGTGGTTAAGAATCCGACTGCCAGCACAGGGGACACGGGTTTGAGCCCTTGTCCGGGAAGTTCCCACGTGCCATGGAACAACTAAGCCCACGTGCCACAACTACTGAAGCTCACGCACCCAGAGCCCATGCTCTGCAACAAGAGAAGCCACCACAATGAGAAGCCTGCGCACCTCAATGAAGAGTAGCCCCCACTCGCCGCAACTAGAGAAAGCCCATGCGCAGCAACGAAGACCCAATGCAGCAAAAAATAAATACATTAAAAAAAAATAAAAATAAAAAACAAATCTAAACAAACACATAAAAAGGTAGGGGAGGAATAGTGCTTCACAGGGAAATGGGGCTGCAGTGAAGCCCTTCATTCTGAGAACAAATGCTCATTTGGGAAGAGCGCATTTTTCTATCTGACTGGTCTGCTGCAGACCAGTGCTGCAGTAATAGTTGCTGGATTTAAACATGATTTTATCTTGTTGGTCTCCCTTTACTCTTCAATTATTTACAACTTGAAGCTGAACTTGGCCAAAGTGGAGATTTCAGGCATAAAGTTATTTCCACTTTCCCTTCTCTTCTGTCAGTTTAATGAAGAGCGTATTTTTCTATCTGACTGGTCTGCTGCAGACCAGTGCTGCAGTAATAGTTGCTGGATTTAAACATGATTTTATCTTGTTGGTCTCCCTTTACTCTTCAATTATTTACAACTTGAAGCTGAACTTGGCCAAAGTGGAGATTTCAGGCATAAAGTTATTTCCACTTTCCCTTCTCTTCTGTCAGTTTAATAAATACTATAGTGACTGCTCTTTTTCCTTCTAGAAGAACACACTTTGTAAATGAGCGTGGGGCAAGAGAAAACATCAGCAGGTCAGCTGAAGTCAACGCCTCTGTGTCAGTGGTTCACAACCTTGGCCGCACATCAGAATCACAGGAGGAGATTTAAAACATCCCCGCATCAGACACACACCCAACCTGCTAAATTAACATGTCTGGGGGAGGGGCCAGGCACCAAAATCAGCATCTCTGTATGTGGACCAGGCATCAGTGTTGTTTTTAAAGCTTCTTGGTATTTCCAGCGTGCAGCCAGTTGGGAACCTCTGCTCTAGCAGTGATTCTCCAAATTCTTATGCGCACAGAAAGCACCTTGTTAAAACGTGCTTGTTAAAATGGGGCCTTGTTAAAATGCAGATTCTGATTCAATAGGCCTGTGTGGGTGCTGAGGGTCTCATTTCTAACAAGTTCCCAGGTAAGGCTGCTGCCGCTGCTCTCCACACGTTGGGGAGCAAGGCTCTAGATCAGCGGTTCTCAAAGTGTGGTCCTTGGATCTGTAGCATCAGCATCACCAGGGAACTTGTT
This sequence comes from Lipotes vexillifer, assembly GCF_000442215.2. Taxonomy (NCBI): domain Eukaryota; kingdom Metazoa; phylum Chordata; class Mammalia; order Artiodactyla; family Lipotidae; genus Lipotes; species Lipotes vexillifer. The sequence continues at coordinate 79,046 of NW_006775090.1, read as the reverse complement.
AGAAATGCAAATTCTTGGGCCCCAACCCAGGCCTAGTGAATCAGTAGCTCAGGGGGTGGAGCCCAGTAATCTGGCTTAACATGCCCTGCAGGTGATTCTGATGTATCTAAAGTTTGAGAACCACTGCTAGATAATAGTTTCCAGTTTGCCTCAGTGTTTGGCTTTTGAGAAACAAGAAAACGGATTTCCCCAGCTTATCCACGGCAATGGAAAAGGCTTACTACAAGAATATTTGTGGGAATAAGAACTCAGGTTTCATGGGAACCCAGGAAAAGTTGCACAGTCAGGATATGTGTGACCAACCTCTGTGGCATAGCAAGGCACCCAGGAACTGGGATGTGGTCTGGGACCGTGGAGTGTGATTCAAGATCAGGAACGGCAGGCCAGGCTGACTCATCGCTTGCCCAGCTGCAGGAGTTTCTTCCTGGTTTGTTCCTCTAGTGCCTTAATCCTCTCATGACTCAACAATTCTGTCTCTGTTTACAGCAGAGTAGCTTAGCTGAAGTCCTGGAATAGGCTGCTTGAGTTAGAATTCTGGCTTATTCTCTGTATGACCTTGGGCACTTTACCTAACCTCTCTGGGCCTCAGTTTTCTTGTCTGAAATATGAGAATACTAATTGTATCTATCTTGTTGTAGGATTAAATGAGATAATAGGTGTAACCTGTTACAGGATTTCCTGGGACCCAGTAACTGCTCAAAGAATAAAGCTGTCATTATTGTCTTCCCATTACATCTGTCGCAACTGACTCTCAACGTCAACCTTGAGTTTACATGTTTGAGAAAGAGACACAGATTGCTGTCGTGAGTCACTATGGTGGGTATAGGGCCAAGCTCGCCCACCAAGCATCTGTGGTCATGCTGTGTATTTGCTGTTTGGGGTTGGATGCTCTCCTCTAGTCCATAATATTTCACTAATTTGAGAAGATCCATTCATGCTATAACTAAAAGGAGGGAGAAAGCATGTGAGATATAGTGTCACCAGCAGGCCACTCTGGGGCTAGTCCAAGGCAGCCTGCCCTTCATGGTGGTGTTTCCCTAGCATGGCCCAACTAGTCTAACCACGCACCTATGACATTCTGTGTCAGACTCCACAATTTGGAAACCTGTTTTTACTTGAATCAACAAGATTTTAACTTAGCATACAGGTTACAGAGTGGAGACCCTGCCACACTATTACTGTCACTTCTGTCTCCTCTGTTTGAAATCACAGGATCACCAAAGCAGGGAATTTAAATGAAAGGAGGATGTGATGCTCATTGACGGAGGCAAAGAGGATGCCGACCTAAGAGTAAATAGTACAAGGTAGGGGCTTCCCTGGTGGCACAGTGGTTGAGAGTCTGCCTGCCAATGCAGGGGACACGGGTTCATGCCCCGGTCCGGGAAGATCCCACATGCCATGGAGTGGCTGGGCCCATGAGCCATGGCCGCTGAACCTGCACATCCGGAGGTTGTGCTCCACATCGGGAGAGGCCACAACAGTGAGAGGCCCGCGTACCGCAAAAACAAACAAACAAAATACAGGGTAAGAAAAATCATCTCCTTCCCACCCTCCCTGGGAATTTGAAAAGAAATGCCTTTGCCATTGTTTTGGCTTGGAGAAAACAGGAGCTGGTATCAGTCACTTAGAGACACTTTTCAGCTGGTTTCCTGCAATAAAGCCATTGGGTTAATATACTCCAGTGTATGGACTTTGTAGTTTACAAATACTAAAAGCAGTTTTGTGATGAATCCTCCACAGGTAAGACAATCCTTATTTGACTATGTGGTAACTTCTACCTCTTT
>NW_006775090.1:0-77252 GCF_000442215.2 Lipotes vexillifer | reverse complement strand
TCTTTCCCTCTTTACTGATTTCTGAGTAATGAGACATAACCATGCCAAGTGTGAGATGCTTCCCTTTATAGTTTTGAATTTGCATAATAGCATTCCATTCTTGATTATCTGGAATATCTCTGCTGTCTTTTCTTAATCCTTATGGAAAAGCAGAGAGAAAATTGTATAATAATTATAATGAAAAGTCTTATAATGAACTGAGGTCACCCCATGGCTCCCCTCCCTCCCACCTGCACCCTGAAGTCATTAGTTTCTTATTAGAAAATTTAAGACCTGGAAGAGCTGTCTGGTTCAGTGTCTGACCTGAGTAATCTTGGGTTTACACAGAGCCCTTTGAAAGGAAATAAATTCTTGCGGACCTAGAGCATTACATCATATTATTCTTTAAAATGCATTAAATATGTAAAATATAGGAGACCTTCAAGATGGCGGAGGAGTGAGGCGTGGAGATTGCATTCCTCCCCACAAATACATCAGAAATACATCTACATGTGGAACAACTCCTACAGAACACCTACTGAACGCTGGCAGAAGACCTCAGACTTCCCAAAAGGCAAGAAACTCCCCGACGTACCTGGGTAGGGCAAAAGAAAAGGAACGGGGCCTGCACCTCTGGGAGGGAGCTGTGAAGGAGGAAAGGTTTCCACACACTAGGAAGCCCCTTCACGGGTGGAGACATGGGTGGATGGGGGAAACTTCGGAGCCACGGAGGAGAGCGCAGCAACAGGGGTGCGGAGGGCAGAGCGGGGAGATTCCCGCACAGAGGATCAGGGCCGACCGGCACTCACCAGCCCGAGAGGCTTGTCTGCTCACCTGCCGGGGCAGGCGGGGGCTGGGAGCTAGGCTGCGGCTTTGGAGGTCAGATCCCAAGGAGAGGACTACAGTTGGCGGCGTGAACACAGCCTGAAGGGGTTAGCGCACCACGGCTAGCCGGGAGGGAGTCCGGGAAAAGGTCTGGACTTGGATTAAGAGCGCTGCTTAAAGGAGCTCCAGAGACTGGTGCGAGCCGCGGCTAAAAGCGTGGACCCCAGAGACGGGCAGGACACGCTAAGGCTGCTGCCGCCGCCACCAAGAAGCCTGTGTGCGAGCACAGGTCACTATCCACAATCCCCTTCCCAGGAGCCTGTGCAGCCCACCACTGCCAGGGTCCCGGGATCCAGGGACAACTTACCCGGGAGAAGGCACGGCGCGCCTCAGGCTGGTGCAACGTCACGCTGGCCTCTGCCGCCGCAGGCCCGCCCCGCACTGCGTGCCCCTCCCTCCCCCACGGGCCTGAGTGCGCCAGAGCCCCCGAGTCAGCTGCTCCTTTAACCCCGTCCTGTCTGAGTGAAGAACAGTCGCCCTCCAGCGACCTACACGCGGAGGCAGGGCCAAATCCAAAGCTGAGCCCCAGGAGCTGTGCGAACAAAAAAGAGAAAGGGAAATCTCTCCCAGTAGCCTCAGGAGCAGCGGATTAAAGGTCCACAATCAACCTGATGTACACTGCATCTGTGGAATACCTGAATAGACAAAGAATCATCCCAAACTGAGGAGGTGGACTTTGGGAACAACAATATATATATATTTTTTCCTTTTTCTCTTTTTGTGAGTGTGTATCTATATGCTTCTTTGTGTGATTTTGTCTGTATAGCTTTGCTTTTACTATTCTCCTAGGGTTCTGTCTGTCCGTTTTTTTTGCGGGGGGAGGTTTTTTTTTTTTTTAAGTATAGTTTTCAGCACTTGTTATCATTGTTGGATTTGTTTTTTGGTTTGGTTGCTCTCTTCTTTCTTTTTTTATTTTTAAAATTTTTTATTACTTTTTAATTTTTAATAATTAAAATTTTTTTATTTTAATAACTTTTATTTTATTTTATTTTTCTTGCTTTCTTTTTTTCTCCCTTTTCTTCTGAGCCGTGTGGCTGACAGGGTCTTGGTGCTCCAGCCTGGTGTCAGGCATGTGCCTCTGAGGTGGGAGAGCCAAGTTCAGGACATTGGTCCATGAGAGACCTCCTGGTTCCACGTAGTATCAAGCGGCAAAAGCTCTCCCAGACATCTCCATCTTAACGCTAAGACCCAGCTCCACTCAACGACCAGCAAGCTACAGTGCTGGACACCCTATGCCAAACAACTCTCAAGACAGGAACACATCCCCACCCACTAGCAGAGAGGCTGCCTAAAATCATAATAAGGTCACAGACACCCCAAAACACACCACCAGACGTGGTCCTGCCCATCAGAAAGACGCAATCCAGCCTCATCCTCCAGAACACAGGAACCAGTCCCCTCCACCAGGAAGCCTACACAACCCACTGAACCAACCTTAGCCACTGGGGGCAGACACCAAAAACAACAGGAACTACAAACCTGCAGCCTGCAAAAGGAGACCCCAAACACAGTAAGTTAAGCAAAATGAGAAGACAGAGAAAAACACAGCAGGTGAAGGAGCAAGGTAAAAACCCACCAGACCAAACAAATGAAGAGGAAATAGGCAGTCTACCTGAAAAAGAATTCAGAGTAATGATAGTAAAGATGATCCAAAATCTTGGAAATAGAGTGGAAAAAATACAAGAAACGTTTAACAAGGACCTAGAAGAACTAAAGAGCAAATAACAGTGATGAACAACACAGTAAATGAAATGAAAAATTCTCTAGAAGGAATCAGTAGCAGAATAACTGAGGCAGAAGAACAGACAAGTGACCTGGAAGATAAAATAGTGGAAATAACTATGGCAGGGCAGAGAAAAGAAAAAAGCATGAAAAGAATTGAGGACAGTCTCATAGACCTCTGGGACAAAATGAAACTCACCAACTTTCAAATTATAGGGGTCTCAGAAGAAGAAGAGAAAAAGAAAGGGACTGAGGAAACATTTGAAGAGATTTTAGTTGAAAACTTCTCTAATATGGGAAAGGAAACAATTAATCAAGTCCAAGAAGCGTAGAGAGTCCCATACAGGATAAATCCAAGGAGAAACACGCCAAGACACATAATAATCAAACTATCAAAAATTAAATACAAAGTAAAAATATTAAAAGCAGCAAGGGAGAAACAGCAAATAACATACAAGGGAATCCCCATAAGGTTAACAGCTGATCTTTCAGCAGAAACTCTGCAAGCCAGAAGGGAGTGGCAAGACATGTTTAAAGAGATGAAAGGGAAAAACCTACAACCAAGATTACTCTACCCAGCAAGGATCTCACTCGGATTCATCGGAGAAATGAAAAACTTTACAGATAAGCAAAAGCTAAGAGAATTCAGCACCACAAAACCAGCTTTAAAACAAAGGTTAAAGGAACTTCTCTAGGCAGGAAACACAAGAGAAAGAAAAGACCTAAAATAACAAACCAAAAACAATTAAGAAAACGGTAATAGGAACATACATATGGATAATTACCTTAAATGTAAATGGATTAAATGCTCCAACCAAAAGACATAGACTGGCTGAATGGATACAAAAATAAGACCCATATATATTGCTGTCTATAAGAGACCCAAGTCAGACCTAGGGACACATACAAACTGAAAGTGAGGGGATGGAAAAAGATATTCCATGCAAATGGAAATCAAAAGAAAGCTGGAGTAGCAATTCTCATATCAGACAAAATAGACTTTAAAATAAAGACTGTTACAAGAGACAAAGAAGGACACTACATAATGATCTAGGGATCAATCCAAGAAGAAGATATAACAATTGTAAATATTTATGCATCCAACATAGGAACACCTCAATACATAAGGCAAATACTAACAGCCATAAAAGGGGAAATCAACAGTAACAGAATCATGGTAGGGGACTTTAACACCCCACTGTCACCAATGGACATATCATCCAGAAAAAAAAATAAGGAAACACAAGCTTTAAATGACACATTAAGCAAGATGGACTTAATTGAGATTTATAGGACATTCCATCCAAAAACAACAGAATACACTTTCTTCTCAAGTGCTCATGGAACATTCTCCAGGATAGATCATATCTTAGGTCATAAATCAAGCCTTGGTAAATTTAAGAAAATTTAAATCTTATCAAGTATCTTTTCCAACCACAAAGCTATGAGACTAGATATCAATTACAGGAAAAAATCTGTAAAAAATACAAACACATGGAAGCTAAAAAATACACTACTAAATAACCAAGAGATCACTGAAGAAATCAAAGAGGAAATCAAATTATACCTAGAAACAAATGGCAACAAAAACATGATGACCTAAAACCTATGGGATGCAGCAAAAACAGTTCTAAGAGGGAAGTTTATAGCAGTACAATCCTACCTCAACAAAAAAGAAACATCTCAAATAAACAACCTAACCTTACACCTAAAGCAATTAGAGAAAGAAGAAAAAAAACCCCAAAGTTAGCAGAAGGAAAGAAATCATAAAGATCAGATCAGATATAAATGAAAAAGAAAAGAAGGAAACAATAGCAAAGATCAATAAAACTAAAAGCTGGTTCTTTGAGAAGATAAACAAAATTGATAAACCATTAGCCAGACTCATCAAGAAAAAAAGGGAGAAGACTCAAATCAATAGAATTAGAAATGAAAAAGGGGAGGTAACAACTGAAACTGCAGAAATACAAAGGGTCATGAGAGATTACTACAAGCAACTATATGCCAATAAAATGGACAATCTGGAAGAAATGAACACATTCTTAGAAAAGCACAACCTTCCAACACTGAACCAGGAAGAAAAAGAAAATATAAACAGACCAATCACAAGCACTGAAATTGAGACAGTGATTAAACATCTTCCAACAAACAAAAGCCCAGGACCAGATGGCTTCACAGACAAATTCTACCAAACATTTAGAGAAGAGCTAACACCTATCTTTCTCAAACTCTTCCAAAATATAGCAGAGGGAGGAACACTCCCAAACTCATTCTATGAGGCCACCATCACCCTGATACCAAAACCAGACAAGGATGTCACAAAGAAAGAAAACTACAGGCCAATATCACTGATGAACACAGATGCAAAAATCCTCAACAAAATACTAGCAAACAAAATCCAACAGCACATTAAAAGGATTATACACCGTAATCAAGTGGGGTTTATCCCAGGAATGCAAGGATTCTTCAATATAGGCAAATCAATCAATGTGATGCACCATATTAAAAAATTGAAGGAGAAAAACCATATGGTCATCTCAATAGATGCAGAAAAAGCTTTCGACAAAATTCAACAGCCATTTATGATAAAAACCCTCCAGAAAGTAGGCATAGAGGGAACTTACCTCAACATAATAAAGGCCATATATGACAAACCCACAGCCAACATCATTCTCAATGGTGAAAAAGTGAAACCATTTCCACTATGATCAGGAACAAGACAAGGTTGTCCGCTCTCACCACTATTATTTAACACAGTTTTGGAAGTCCTAGCCACAGCAATCAGAGAAGAAAAAGAAATAAAGGGACTCCACATCAGAAAAGAATAAGTAAAGCTGTCACTGTTTGAAGATGATATGATATTATATAGAGAGAATTCTAAAGATGCTACCAGAAAACTACTAAAACTAATCAATGAATTTGGTAAAGTAGCAGGATACAAAATTAATGCACAGAAATCTATTGCATTCCTATAACCAATGATGAAAAATCTGAAAGAAAAATTAAGGAAACACTCCCATTTACCACTGCAACAAAAATAATAAAATACCTGGGAATAAACCTACCCAAGGAGACGAAACACCTGTATGCAGAAAACTATAAGACAGTGCTGAAAGAAATTAAAGATGATACAAACAGATGGAGAGATATACCACATTCTTGGATTGGAAGAATCGACATTGTGAAAATGACACTACTACCCAAAGCAATCTACAGATTCAATGCAATCCCTATCAAACTACCAATGGCAGTTTTCACAGAATTAGAACAAAAAAATTCACAATTTGTATGGAAACACAAAAGACCCTGAATAGCCAAAGCATTTTTGAGAAAAAAAAATGGAGCTGGCAGAATCAGGCTCCCTGACTTCAGACTATACTACAAGGCTACAGTAATCAATACAGTATGGTACTGGCACAAAAACAGAAATATAGATCAGTGGAACAGGACAGCAAGCCCAGATATAAATCCATGCACATATGGTGACCTTATTTTTAATAAAGGAGGCAAGAATATACAATGGAGAAAAGACAGAGGAGAAAAGACATCCTCTTCAATAAGTGGTGCTTGGAAAATTGGACAACTACATGTAAAAGAATGAGATTAGAACACTCCCTCATACCATACACAAAAATAAACTCAAGATGGATAAAGACCTAAATGTAAGGCCAGGCACTGTAAAACTCTTAGAGGAAAACATAGGCAGAACACTCTATGACATAAATCACAGCAAGATCCTTTTTGACCCACCTCCTAGAAAAATGGAAATAAAAACAAAAATAAACAAATGGGACCTAATGAAACTTAAAAGCTTTTGCACAGCAAAGGAAACCATAAACAAGATGATAAGGCAACCCTCAGAATGGGAGAAACTATTTGCAAATGAAGCAAGTGACAAAGGATTAATCTCCAAAATTTACAAGCAGCTCATGCAGCTCAATATCAAAAAAGCAAACAACCCAATCCTAAAGTGGGCAGAAGACCTAAATAGATATTTCTCAAAAGATGATATACAGATTGACAACAAACACATGAAAGGATGCTCAACATCACTAATCATTAGAGAAATGCAAATCAAAACTACAATGTGGTATCACCTCACACCAGTCAGAATGGTCATCATCAAAAAGTCTACAAACAATAAATGCTGGAGAGGGTGTGGAGAAAAGGGAGCCCTCTTGCACTGTTGGTGGGAATGTAAATTGATACAGCCATTATGGAGAACAGTGTGGAGGTTTCTTAAAAAACTACAAATAGAACTACCATCTGACCCCGCAATCCCACTACTGAACATATACCCTGAGAAAACCATAATTCAAAAAGAGTCATGTACCACAATCTTTATTGCAGCTCTGTTTACAATAGCCAGGACATGAAAGCAACCTAAGTATCCATCGACCGATGAATGGATAAAGAAGATGTGGCACATATATACAATGGAATATTACTCAGCCATAAAAAGAAATAAAATTGAGATATTCATAGTTAGGTGGATGGACCTCGAGCCTATCATACTGAAGTAAGTCAGAAAGAGAAAAACAAATACCGTATGCTAACACATATATTTGGAATCTTAAAAAAAAAAAAACAAACCCGAAGAACCTAGGGGCAGGACGGGAATAAAGATGCAGACGTAGAGAATGGACTTGAAGACAGAGGGATGGGGAAGGGTAAGCTGGGATGAAGTGAGAGAGTGGCATGGACATATATAGACTACCAAATGTAAAATAGATAGCTAGGAAGCAGCTGCATAGCACAGGGAGATCAGCTCCGTGCTTTGTGACCACCTAGAGGGGTGGGATAGGGAGGGAGGGAGGGAGATGCAAGAGGGAGGAGATATGGGGATATATGTTTATGTATAGCTGATTCACTTTGTTGTAAAGCAGAAACTAACACACCATTGTAAAGCAATTATACTCCAATAAAGATGTTAAAAAAAAGAAAAATTTTTTAAAAATGCCAGAAAAATGTAAAATATAAAACTATACATATGTGTATAGAAATCATGAAAACACAAAAGATTACATATTAAATGTAAACAAAACTACAATCAAATATTTCAAATTAAAGACATTATAGAGGATATATTGGTTTAATTTAAATTGTCAGTGCTGGATACATTAATAGAAAGATGCATTTTCATAATTATATATTTTTCAGATTATATTCTATTATAGGTTATTACAAGATATAAAATATAATTCCCTGTGCTGTACAGCAAATCCTTGTTGCTTATCTATTTTATGTACAATAGTTTTTATCTGTTAATCTCATACTCCTAATTTGTCCCTCCCTCCTTCCCTCTCCCCTTTGGTAAGCATAAGTGTGTTTCCTATGTCTGTGCATCTGTTTCTGTTTTGTATATAGATTCATTTGTATTATTTTTAGATTCCATATATAAGTGATATCATATAGTATTTGTCTTTGTCTGAATCACTTCACAAAGTATAATATTCTCTAGGTCCATCCATGTTGCTGCAAATGGCAATACTTCATTCTTTTTTACGACTGTGTAATATTCCATTGTAGATATGTATTCCACATCTTCTTAAGCCAATCTATGTCTGTTGATGGGCACTTGGGTTCTTTCCATGTCTTGGCAATTGTAAATAGAGCTGCTGTGAAGATTGGGTGCATGTATCTTTATGAATTAGAGTTTTCATTTTTTCTGGATATATACACAGGAGTGGGATTGCTGGATCATATGGTAGCTCTACTTTTTAGTTTTTAAAGGAACCTCAATATTGTTTTCCATAGTGGCTGCACTAATTTACATTCCCAACAACAGTGTAGGAGGGTTCCCTTTTCTCTACACCCTCTCCAGCATTTATTATTTGTAGACATTTTGATAATAGCCATTTTGACTGGTGTGAGGTGATACCTTATGATGGTTTTCACTTGCATTTCTCTAATAATTAGCAATACTGAGCATTGTTTCTTGTGCCTGTTGTCCATCTGTATGTCTTCTTTGGAATAATGTCTATTTAGGTCTCATTTTTTTGATTGAGTTGCTTGTTTTTGTAGTATTCTTTTGTATGAGCAGTCTGTGTATTTTGGATTTTAACCCCTTGTCAGTTGCATGATTTGCAAATATTTTCTCCCATTCTTTAGGCAGTCTTTTCATTTTGTTTATTTCCTTTGCTGTATAAAAGCTTTTAGGTTTAATTAGGTCTCATTTGTTTGTTTTTGCTTTTATTTTCTTTTGCCTTGGAAGACTGATCTAAGAAAATATTGCTATGATTTATGTCAGAGAATGTTTTGCCTATGTTCTCTTCTAGGAGATTTATTGTGTCCTGTTTTATATTTAAGTCTTTAGATCATTTTGAGGTTTTTTTTGTATATGGTGTGAGGAAGTGTTCTAATTTCATTGAGTTACATATAGCTGTCCAGCTTTCCCAACACCACTTGTTGAAGAGACTGTGTTTTCTCCATTGTATATTCTTGCCTCCTTTGTCAAGAATTAATTGACCATAGGTGTGTGGGTTTATTTCTGGGCTCTCTATTCTGTTCCATTGATCTATTTGTTTGTTTTTGTGCCAGTACCATACTGTTTTGATTACTGTAGTTTTGTAGTATAGTTTGAAATCTTAAATGGTTATGGCTCCAGCTTTGTTCTTTTTCCTAAGGAATGATTTGAAAATTCTGGGCCTTTTGTGATTCCATACAAATTTTAGGATTGTTATTTCTAGTTTTATGAAAAATGTCATGGGTACTTTGATAGGAATTGTATTAAATCTTTAGATTGTTTTTGGTAGTATTGCCATTTTAACAATATTAATTCTTCAAATCCAAGAGCATGGGATATCTTTCCATTTCTCTGAATCAACTTGAGTTTCCTTTATCAATATTTTATAGTTTTCAGTGTATAGGTCTTTGACCTCCTTGGTTAAGTTTTTTCCTAGGTATTATTTTTTACATGGTTTTGTGGGATTTTTTTTTCTTTCACTTTCTCTTTCTGATATTTCATTATTTGTGTATAGAAAGACAACAAATTTCTTTATAGTAATCTTGTATCCTGCTGTTTTGCTGAATTCCTTCTAATAGTTTTTGTGTGGAGAATTTAGTGTTCTCTAAATAGAGTGTCATGTCATCTGCAAATAGTGACAGTTTTACCTCTTTCTCTTCCAATTTGGATACCTTTTATTTCTTTTTCTTGTCTGATTGGTGTGGCCAGGACTTCCAATACTATGTTGAATAGAAGTGGTGAGAGTGGGCATCCTTGTCTTATTCCTAAATTTAGCAGCAAGGCTCTCAGCTTTTCACCATTGAGTATTATGTTGGCTGTGGGTTTGTCATAAATGGCTTTTATTATGTTGAGATATGTTCCCTCTATACCCACTTCTGTGAGAGTTTTTTGTCATGAATGGATTTGGAAAATTGTCAAGTGCTTTTTTCTGTGTCTGTTGAGATATTCATGTGGTTTTTGTCTTTCCTTTTGTTACTGTGGTACATTATATTGCTTGATTTGTGTATGTTGCATCATCCTTGTGAAACTGGAGTGAATCTTATTTCTGAGAAGTTCTTTACTTCTCCTTCTATTCTAAATGATAATCTTGTTGGGTAGAGTATCCTAGGTTGTGGGTTTTTCCCTTTCAGGATTTTGAATATATCATGCTACTCCCTTCTGGTCTGCAAAGTTTCTGCAGAGAATCAGCTGATAGCCTTATGGGGGTTCCCTTGTAATTGACTCTTTTTTTTCCTTGTGTCTTTAGGATCCTCTATCTTTCACTTTTGTCATTTTGTTTATGATATGTCTTGGTGAGGGTCTTTTTTGGGTTCGTCCTGTTTGGGACCCTCTGTGCTTCCTATACCTGGGTATCTATTTCTTCTTTAGGTTTGGGCAGTTTTTTTAAAAAAAATATTTATTTATATATTTATTTATTTATTTATTTTAAATGTCACCTTTAAACAATTTTGTTTATTTATTTTTTATTTATTTATTTTTGGCTGCATTGGGTCTTCATTGCTGCACGCGGGCTTTCTCTAGTTGCAGTGAGCATGGGATACTCTTCGTTGAGGTGCACAGCCTTCTCATTGCGGTGGCTTCTCTTGTTGTGGAGCATGGGCTCTAGGAGTGTGGGCTTCAGTAGTTGTAGCACACGGGCTCGGTAGTTGTGGCTCGTGGGCTTAGTTGCTCCATGGCATGTGGGATCTTCCCAGACCAGAGCTCAAAGCTGTGTCCCCTGTGTTTGGCAGGCAGATTCTTAACCACTGTGCTGCCAGAGAAGCCCACATTTATTTATTTGGCTGCGTCAGGTCTTAATTTTGACATGCAGGATCTTTGTTGCAGCATGCGGGATCTTTCATTGAGGCATATGGGCTCTTCATTGTGGCGCGCAGGCTTCTCTCTAGTTGTGGCGTGCGGGCTCTAGAGTGTGTGGGCTCAGTAGTTGCGGTGCATGAGCTTAGTTGCCCCATTGCGTGTAGGATCTTAGTTCCCTGACGAGGGATTGAACCTGCATCCCCTGCATTGGAAGGCGGATTCTTAACCACTGGACCACCAGGGAAGTCCCAGTTTGGGCAGTTTTTAACCATAATTTTTTCAAATACATTTTCAGTCCTGTTCTCTCTCTCTTCTCCTTCTGGAACCCCTATTATGCGTGGATTGGTACATTTTATATTATCCCATAGATCTTGTATGTTGCTTTCATTTTTTAAGTTTGTCTTACTGTCTGGCATTCTGATTAGGTGAGTTCCATTATTCTATCTTTCAGATCACTTATTTGTTCTTTTGTGTCATTTAGTCTTCTATTCATTGCTTCTAGATTGGTCTTTATCTCAGCAATTGAACTATTTTTGATTGGTTCAATTTTTATAATTTCTAGTTACTTGTTGCAATGATCTGCATTTCTATTGATAATCATTCTTAATTCAGTTAGTATTTCTACTACCTCCTTTTCAACTTGAAGTCTAATAGACTAGTGAGCTCTGTTTCGTTATGTTCTTTCAGGGGATTTCTCTTGTTCTTTCAATTGGGAGTAGTTCCTCTGCCTTTTCATTTTACTTAACCTTCTCTGTCTCTATGAATTTAGGAGAAACAGTTATCTACGATGGTCAGGAAGGGGTGTTTTCATGTGGGAGCATCCCTGTGTGGACTGTGTGCATCCAATGTTTTTGGTGTGAGGGCTGGTTTTGGTGATGCCAATCACGTCTTTCCTCAGGGTGTGCTGCCATTTTCCCCTTGATAGGGGGTGCAGTTGGTGTTGTAGTATCCAGAGCCTTGCTGAATGAAAGGCTGTCAGGGGTGGGGTCTGCTCCCAGTTGTTGGAGTAGAAGCCCTGAGGGTTGGGTTCAATCAGGTTCCTTTGCCCTTGGGTACATGCCCTGCCCCAAAGGAGGTGACCACTGAAGTAAGTGAGACCCATACAGTCACAGAGGACATATGCACCACCTGTGTAGGCATCTGTGGTTCTTCTCAGAAGCAACCCAAGGTCCCGTTCCTTTTCCTGTGTGCTCATCTCAGATCTAGTGCAAGGCTGTGGTGTAGAGTGGGCTAGGGATGGGGTCAGAGCATTGTGGCTGCAGCAATTGAGGTGTCTGCACTGCTGCCTGATATCTGGGCTGTCTCTGTGACTGTCTTCTCCTGGGACCAGTCTGCCCCAGATCTAGTGCTAAGCTGTGGTGTGGAGTGGGCAGAGTTGGGGTGCTCTTGCTGGGAGACAAATTGCTAAGTACTCCTGGGCTTCCCTGGTAGCGCAGTGGTTGAGGGTCCACCTGCCAATGCAGGGGACACGGGTTCGTGTCCCGGTCCGGGAAGATCCCACATGACGCAGAACGGCTGGGCCCGTGAGCCGTGGCCACTAAGCCTGTGCGTCCGGAGCCTGAGCTCCGCAATGGGAGAGGCCACAACAGTGAGAGGCCCATGTACTGCAAAAAAAGAAAAAAAAAAATTGCCTAGTACTCCTGAGCACACTGACAATGGCCGTCGCCACCCCAACTATGCCACACCCTAAGCCCTCTGGGCTGTCTCTGTGTAGCTAGATGAGTCCCCTCCCAGGGCCTGTCTGCCCGAGATCTGGCACATAGCTGCTGTGCACTCTTGTGGTGCTGCTGTGTGTACATGCTGAGGATGTCCCCCTGGCTATACCTGCTGCCCTGTGTGTTCACTGACCATGGTCTCTGTAGTTGCACCCAGATCACACCCCAGGTGCCCCAGTCTGTCTCTGAACAGCTAGACTGAGTCTCTGCCCAGATTTCATGCCAGACTGTGTTGTGGAGTGGGTGAGGCTGAGATGCTCACCCCTTCAGGCTGGGAAGTGCAGCAAGGTAGCAGCCACCAGTGCAAGGCTCTCTGCGCCCTGATTGTTAGCAAGCCAGCAAGTGTGCATGCCTCATGAGTAGAGTCTAGGCTTCTCCACCCCTTCTATCTGTCTCAGTGTCTCAGTGGGTTTCCCAGCAGGCAAGGGGGCTTGTCTCCTCTGCGCAGGACCCCAGGATTGGGATGCCCAGATTGTGGCTCGACCTGCTCATTCCCCAGGATGAAGGTCTGCCCGTGCAGACCCTCTCCTCCTTACAGATCCCTCCTAGGAGCTCAGGTCCCCACAGTGCCTTTTTTATCCATCCTCCCTGGTCCTGGTTATGTGGAGGTCTTTCTTACAACTTTGGTCGTATAGCAGTTCTTCTTCTAGTTTCCAGTTAGTTTTCCATGAGAATTTTCCACATTAGATGTATTTTTGATGTGTTTGTGGAGGGAGGTGAGCTCCATGTCCTCCTACTCTGCCATCTTCATCCGCCTCCGTCGGCATAATTACGTTTTACTCACAATACTCACAACTGTTTTCTCTTTATTTTAATGACTGCCAATCGTTATTTATATCGTAGTCATTTTCATTATTATTCTTTTGCTATTTTAACAATAAAGTCATGTTAAACCTTTAATGGGTTGGCTAATTTAGAGTGCACACTTCCACACTGAAAACCAGAAAGTATCCTTTAAGGAAAGGATGCCTACTGCTCATTTATTGGGAACATGAATATGGCACTGGACTGCAACATCACAGGCACCTGGATGTTTAGCTTTTCAACAGTCATGTGCCATAAAATGACTCAATTCTCCCATGACTTGTCTCTGTTCAAATTGCTACAAAAGTCTTACACAATGTATGGTAGCATCATTTGTCCTTGGGTTGCTGTATATCTGATTGTAAACACAAATATATAGGAACCCTTTGGAACCTCATATTCATCCAGATAACATGAGCTATGTTTGCATGACTATTTATAGTTAGCTTATCATCAAAATGAAAACACAAACCTACATTATCATAGACTTTTTGGATTTTAAGAAAATCTGAGGGCCTTCAGAGGCCCTAGGACTCTAAGTTAACAAACACTGGTTGAGTTACTACCTAATTAGTTACTACCTAATTCTCACAAAAACCGTATGAGGTAGACATTAGCATCAACCCAGTTTTACAGATGAAGTGTGGCGAGGTTAAGGAGTTTTCCCAGCATCACGTAGGCAGTGAGAGAAAAACCAGGATTCCATTCCAGGTCTATGTGTCTTCAAAGCCTCTCTTCTTGAGATCTCTCAATACCCCGACCCCAGAAAATCTGTCCAGAATCCTCAGGGTACTACAAAGGAGTGATTATTGGGCAGGCAGGGCCTCATACTTATCTTTTTTACAGTTTCTTGAAGAACTCAAGACAAAGGTGGCAATCATAAGATGAACTAATGCAATGCCCATTTTGCAGGGCAAAATCTCAATTTTAATGAGAACTCATTTACCTCACACGTAATTTCTCTCAGAATCAGTTCCAAAGCCCTTCAGGACTGATCTGGACATTTTAGGCCACACCTGAGGCCAGTGCTAAGATGTATTGTTGGATGAGAATTGCTAATGTCGTCATGTCTGGCAGTTTGCTCATTCATTCATTTGTTCATTCATTCATTGCACAGAATACCTGGCTACCCTTCTAGGTATTCTTCAGTATAAAAAAGTAACTCACACGTACTGATCTTCTCATCTATAGAACCAGAATTTCACTCCTGTTTCTCAAACCACTGGGCACGAGTGCCTCCTTCTTTAACCACGTAGAGGGCACAGGTTTCTATAAAGTAGTAAAAAAGCATTGACTAATTTTGGCATCAGAAATTCTGGCTGGAAGTCCTGCTTCTGTTGCTAAAAGTTCTGAGATGTTGTGCAAACCAGTTCTCTCCTCTGAGCACGTTTCCCATCTTTACAATGAGAATATCAAGAAAGAATTCACAGGTTTATTGTGAGGGGGTCCATGAGACCACGTGTATAACAACATTAGGGACTTTGAAGCAAAGCCCTTTCGAACAAAGCCCTTTTGAAGCTTTGCTGATTTTTAACAACAGATCTGGTCATTATTCATTATGTCCCCGAATATTTATAGAATACCTAGTAAGTGCCAAGATCTATGTTTTCACTGGAAATACAGCGATTAGACATGGTCCCTGATTTTAATGAACTTACAGTCTAGTAAGGGAGGCTGGCATTTTTTTTTTTAAGTCAGAATGTAATAAGATAATATGTATTATTGTAGAAATATGTGCAATGAAAGAGAGGCCCTAATCAAAGTGGCTGGAGTGAGACAGTTGTATAGAGCAGAGACATGAGCTTGTCCAGCAACTACCAATAGAAATCATGGACACACAGCACCATGGTGTGGTTGGAAAGTAGGTCAGTGAGGTGGGGGATCCTATGAGGCAAGGATCACTTGGTCACAGAGAACCAAGGCCCCAGCCTTGCTCTACTTTTTCTGTGCCATGATTAGATTCAGTTGTAATGCCCACCCAGAATGCTTTCTACCCAGAATTGGAGAAAGTAATTACTTTGTGCCAGTTTGGAACGCACTTTGAGGATGAAAAACATCAAACATGGTCTCCATGTAACTGGCTTTTCCTGATGTTTCTGCAATTGGGCAGCAGGCGGCGCCAGCTCTGAGAACTGTAGGGGCAACTTGACGTGACGTTTCTTCTTGCTCTCATGGAGAGGGCTCCTTTCCCTTTGATAGGCTCTGGATTTCCTCTAAATAGACCATTGGCCACTGCATTGTTGCTCTTTTGATGGCTCGCTTAGGCCTCCAGAGCTAGAATACACTTGGCCAAATTCACTACAAACAGTAGGAGATTTTACCCCTGCAGTTCTTTAGGAAAAAGGTAACATTGCCATTTCCTCTGCTGAGGTCGATGCCTGCAGCACTGAATGCATTAATTTGTCTGTTTGCCTGATTGAATTGGACAGAATATTTGGCATCTTTCAACCCCCCCCCCGCCCCCCCGTCATCATTATCGCCTTGTGACTTTTGTGAAGAATGCAGCTCCTATCACATTACTGTACAAATTCAATCAAATGATGCCTCAGGCAGCGTTGACATCTTCTGAATGACATTTTCACCAAATGCTCCCAACTATGTGGATGGGATGGCATCATCCACAGAGCTAATGACGTGCTGCTGGAGCCTATTTTATTCTCAGTCCACTGCCTTAAACCTCAGGGAGCAATTAAATAACTGTGTATACAAGATGATGAAAAGAGAATGTGAGAATCATAAACTCTGCGAGTCCTTTTGATATGATTGGACTACAACATGATTTCACAGCCTACTCATAGCCAAAGGCCCTTCTTAGAAATAACTTTCCCAGTTGGAATTTGAAAATGTGTGCGTAGTTCCTCCAAAGTGTTGTCCAGATCAGAGGTCTCCTGAGTGGGACAATAATAGCCACAAGACAATCCATTGGTATGCAGGAAAAAGATGTTAGAACTCATATATTTGTTTAATATATAAAAGAGAATGAATTGGAGTTTTACTCTAGGCAGTAAAAATATCAGTATTGCCCTCAACTGGTCTGGATGTCAACCGGTCACGGTACCCTGGGGGACAGGTGGAGGTTGCAGAGCCCTGGTACCATTCACTAGTTTCTTCCAGTATCTTAGGACATTTTGCAGTTTATATGAGCTTGGTTAAGTGAGAAGGGGTCTTAAAAGACTTCTATTTGTAAAGGACAAACTAGTGGCTACCAATGGGGGAGGGGCAGTACAGGGGTACAAACTATTGGGTGTAAGATAGACTCAAGGATGTAATGCACAACCCAGGGAATAGAGCCAATATTTTGTAATAATTGTAAATGGAAAGTAAACTTTCAAAATTGTATAAAAATAAAAAATTAATAGAAAAAAGACTTCTGTTATGAACCATATAATAAAGGTAGTATTAGTTAAAAATGCAGGGTCAGTGGCAGAGCTGATCACATATGACACCATGTTGACCCAAAACTTAAAAATGATGAAAAAAACTCTTTAAAATATGGATTTCGTTATGGGCTGAATTGTGTCCTCCCTATCCCCCTACCCCCCCAGTTCATATGTTGAACTCCTAACCCCCAGTACCTCAGAATTTGACCTTATTTGGAGGTAGGATCTTTACAGAGGTAATGAAATTACAGTGTGGGGTGTGTCCTAGTTCAACATGACTGCTATCCTTATAAGAAGAGGAAATTTGGACACAGAGACATGCATAGAGGGAAGACCATGTGAAGACACAGGGAAAAGATGACCACCTACCAGCCTAGGAGAGACACCTGGGACAGATCCTTCCCTCATAGCCCTGAAAAGGAAATGACCCTGCTGTCACCTAATCAATCTCAGACTTCTAGCCTCGAGAACTGTGAGAAAATAAATGTCTGTTGTTTAAGCCACCCAATGTATGGTACTTTATTATGGCAACCCTAGCAAATTAAAACAGATTCACATCCAGTCGAGATGGGGTAACGGGCCTCAGTCCTTACATATTATGCCCTGAGCTATTAGTTAGTGATAGTGTGAAGCCATTAAGACTATAAAGACATTTGAAACTAAGCTGGGAACAAAGAGCTGCCACTGTGTGGCTGAGCTCAGCACTGGGAGATGGGATTGCCCTTTCTCAGGGAACCCTGGGAATCTTCACAGGAGTCTAGACCACAGAGGCTCCTTTCAGCAGTGGGCGCACTCGCAGGGAGAATCCGTTCTCAACATTGCCACCATGTGGCAGAGAGGAGCAGTGGCAGCTCTAATCCAATCTGGACTCGAGAGTGAAAGCTGAGCGGCACTTTCTCTAGAGTATGGAAGCCCAGCACTTGGGGACAGTGCGTATGTGGGGAGGAGGCTTCAAGAGGCTAAGATAATGTTAGATAATATAAGACTGATATTAGATAATATGACTTTGAGAAATTAATTGAAAAGTAAAGAGAAAACTATTTGTAATTCAGATTTGTAAGCAGGTCTAAGTGGTTATGAATAATTAGAATAAAAAAGAAAAATATATGTAGCTCTAAAGCATTGACTTTCATCTCTCTAGAAAATTCAGCTATCCGGAAACTCCCGTTTCCTAAGGTTCTGGATTGAGGAGATTTTGTTTCGGGTTTTATCTGTCAGGGAATGAAGTAAAATGATAGCGTTTTTACTCTGAATTTAACTCAGATTCCATAAGTCTCTGAAGGAGAAAGTCTCTAATGATCTTAGATGATGTCTTGTCTATACCTTTTAACATCTTTGCATTTCCTCACCTTGTGGATGAGGAAGGATATTAGAAAGGGGATGATGAGAAAAGCATCCATCACGTTAATTACTGACTGAGTTACATCTGTCCTCAGTCAATCGTCATCAGACAAAACTAGAAATTTCAGTCAGGGTCTGGGTTAATTTTGCTCGGGGTCTGATAAGGAGTCATTGAAGAGTGAGCAATGAAGACAATGAAAGCGAGACATTGTTTTCTTTGTTAATTATTTTATCATTCATTGTTGGTTTAGTATTTATCTGGTTTTGGAAATAAATCAAAACCTTAGATTTGGAAGGTTCTATAATGGTCTTTTACCCCACTCAGAATTTTCTGTGAAATCCTTGACTTTTTGTGACAGGAGGTCAATCAATGTAGGATCTGCTAAAACATCTAGGAATGTAAAACTCACTACTTTATGAAGCAGACCACCCAAAGAATATTCAAAGTGGTTGTCTGAGAGCAGCAGGGCAACACTTGGAGTTAGTTAGAAATACTGAATCTCAGGCCTCACCCCAGACTTGCTGAATCAGAATCTTCATTTGACAAGACCCCCAGGTATTTGTATTAACTTAATGTTTGAGAAGCACTGGACTTTTCCATTACTGAATGGTTTTGAGTGTCAGAAAATAACATCTCACTAAGATCTGCTGTACTGTTGCCTCTGTGGACCAACCTGCATCCTCTCAGCCTTGCCTGGCCCCCAGCCCTTGGCCGCCAGTCCCGCTTCCTGCCACTCCTAAGTTGTAAAGTCTTGGCCTCTGCTGCCATTGTGGTCACTTTGTCTTTTCACCTTAGAGTTGTCTCTGACCTTCCTTGGGGTCAAAGCTGGGCTTCGCCACAGCCTTTGTCACAGTCACTATGGGGGGAGCTGAGGCAGCTCCAGTACCCAGGTCTGATTCCACTGGACCCACGGGGGCTCTGGCTGTCTCAGTGCCCCAGAAGGGGCAGAGGAAGGTCACTAAGAAGTGTAGGGGTATCTATATGGAGAGAGATAAGAGATAGGACGGATCCAGAAGATAAATTGCTGGCTTTTCCTCCTGCGCTAGAGTGCATTGGTCCACCCACCTCTCCAGAACCATCCTGTATGACCAGCTGTGGTTTTTGGAAACTGTGGGCAGCTTGGTAACATACTACCTTGTATTTGCTCTCCCTTCTTCTCTGCCTCACATCTCTCAGTTTTAAAAAAAAATTTATTGGAGTATAGTTGACTTACAGTGTTAATTTCTGCTGTACAGCAAAGTGACTCAGTTATACATACATATTGATACATATTCTTTTTCATATTCTTTTCTGTTATGGTTTATCGTAATGGAAAGGGGATGATGAGAAAAGCACCCATCACGTTAACTACTGTCCTCAGTCAATCGTCATTAGGATATTGATTATAGTTCCCTGGGCTATACAGTAGGACCTTGTTTATCCATCCTATATATAGAAGTTTGTATCTGCTAATCCCAAACACCCAGTCCTTCACATCTCTTTTCCTTTACTTTTTTTTCTCGAGAATGCACCCCCAAATAAAACAGTCAGACCTAAGCTTTGCCTTAAAGTCTGTTTTCTAAGAAAACCAGACTAAGACATCTGTCTTATGTGAGCTTTACTCACTGCTTCTAATTCTGCCACCTGGTTATCTCTGGAATGCTTGACATCATTCATACATCTTTTTCCTTCAAATTCTAGAAGATGCCTACCATGCCTTCTGTCTTCTTGGCTGAATACTCTCAGTTCCTTCAAGATTCCTCAAAATGCAGTTTTTAGGTTTTTCACCATTGTCCTTTCTTTTTCAACTGGGACTCCTTAAGGGCTCCTCCCAGCATGGTCAGTGCAGGGCTGAGCTCCTGGGGGTCTCATTGTTTTAATTATAGGCCTTATATCACCGCGAACACAGCTGCCTGAGCTGAGCCTTTTCGTGTGAAGGGAAGCTGGCTATTGGGGTTGTGGTGATCTGACAGTTAAAATGAGCTTAGGGAAATTAGCCCACAGGGATCCAGGCAGATTTGGTTTGGTATCTTCTGTGTCAGCTTCTGAAGGAGGGCCAGGCCCTCTGCTGGTACTGGAGTTCCTCTAGGGTGTCTATGTCCCTTAGAAACACATTTGTGCTGACCCCAAGCCAGAGCATGGTGGGACGAAGTGCTCAAGTTACTTCCCAGTATATAGTATATACATGGAAAGACATGGAAAGATGCCCTGGAATTTTTAAAAATAAATTTATTTATTTTTGGCTGTGTTGGGTGTTCGTTGCTGCGCACGGGCTTTCTCTAGTTGCGGTGAGGGGGGGCTACTCTTCGTTGTGGTGTGCGGGCTTCTCATTGTGGTGGCTTCTCTTGTAGCAGAGCATGGGCTGTAGGCGAGCAGGCTTCAGTAGTTGTGGCACGCGGGCTTAGTTGCTCTGTGGCACGTGGGATCTTCCCAGACCAGGGCCCGAACCCATGTCCCCTGCATTGGCAGGCAGACTCCCAACCATTGGCCACCAGGGAAGCCCTGCCCTGGTATTTTTAGTTGGAAAAAAAATTTACAAAATATTGTGTATTGTTTTAATATAGTATATTCATAAGAAAAATAAAGATGTTGGTATATGAGTGCACAGCAAAATGTAAACAGTTCTTTGGGTAGCAGATTTTAGGTAGTTTCCATCTGTTTTTACTTATTTGTGTTTTCTTACACTTACTTTTTTGTTTTAATGTAATAGAATACATTAATTCATTAACCATTAATTCATTTGACAACTACTTATTCAGTATCTACCTCTGTCAAGCATTGTTCCAAAAACAGGGATTTTGTGCTGATTATAAAATTCAAGCGCAAATCCTCTTATGTCTACCTTCTTTTTAACATTCCTTTGCGGTTAACCACGTCCACAATTTAGATGGATCCTTCTGGATCTTTTCTCTATGTATTTGATAATATTTAGGTGAGTTTTATTTCTTTACACATATTTATAGATTTTTAACATGCGAGATCATACTATGGCTACCTTTTTGTGACTTTTTTTATAACAATATTATATCTAGGAAAAATTTTCATGCCACTTTGTTTAATTGTACCTCATTAAAAAAGAAAAAAGGAACCGCACGTTTCCATAATTATTTAATAAATTCCCTTATTAACGAGCGTGAAGGTTATTTCCAATTTATTCTCTGAGTTTTCTTAAAAACACACACACATGCACACACACACAATGGCAATAATTTGTTGGGTGCTCTCAGGTTAAAATTTAAAAAGGAATACTTCGTCATACATGACTAAAGGCAAAAGTTACCCCAAAATGGCTAGATATAGCAAGTTACTCCTGATATCTGCGGGCTAGATGAAAGAAAATGACTGTTGAGTTTTGGTCACACTTAAAATTGAAATTGACTGTTTGGTGGATAGAAATTCTTAAACTGAGTCAGTCCTAACACACTTTCCAGCATGCTCTGTGGTAGACGATATTTTATAAGCAGATTAAATTATTCAAATTGTTGATGCCATTGAAATAATCTTTAGGCAGATGAAAAATGTTTAGATTTATTCTTTTCCCAAAGGGAGAGAATACTTCCCTTCAGTGAGTTATTTGATTTTGATGATGTTTGTTGGGAACCAAAATCTGGTGAGAAAAAAATCCCTCAGAATCTCTCAAAATTCCCTCAGAATCTCTCTCTCATATTTAAGATTTTAAGGTTTTTTTATTACAAGAGTTTGAGATCACAGAGGAAGAAATATATAACTAAGTAAGAGTTAATAAGAGAAAAACAGTATTGCTTAGAACAGGGCTGTGAAATTACCTCATTCCTGACTTGCCCTTCTTTAGGGCCCTTGCTTACTGATTGTTTATTCCTCTGCATATTTATTTCTTCATTTGCCTAGTTTCATTTATTTATTTTTGTCTGTTTTGATTGCTGACACTGTTTTGGTTGCCCCATCTAGGAATGGACTCAGCTGGGACCTGAAGTTTATAAAATTTGGTGGGCTTCCTTAAAATACAAAATTAGGTTTTAAAATGAATATTTATTTAAAATGAAACAAGAAATAACAAATTCCAATTTTTAAAATGTCAACAAATACCACAAACATCACAATGTCCAATTTTATTAATGGCTTGTCACACTTTTTTAAAAAAATTTTTTATTTTTTTATTTTTTATTTTTAACATCTTTATTGGGTGTCACACTTAAGAAAACTTTTCTTCCACACTCTCTTGGCTGTGTATCTTTGATCACCTCTTTGTATGACAATAATTTTGTAATTATTGTTGTAAAATAAGAAATAAGACTTTCATCTGCCTGGTTGATTTCAAAATTTAAACTTATTGATACTTGAAATGAATAAATTTGCAACTTCACACATAAATATATTCAATAGTTTAAAATACCTTTATAGGTTTGCATTTTGAGAACACAAGAATTCTAATAAATGAGAGGTCAAGTGATTTCTACCAGAAAATAAAAAAATTGTATAAATTGTACATTTATAATTGTATACTCTGCATTATTGACTACATTCTTTTCTTTTTTTTTGACTACATTCTTGAGAATAATGAGCTTCTGTTTTGACTAATTGTTGATGACAATTAAATCTCTTATTGCCAAATTTATACATGTGGTGATTGGAAGAATTCTTTATAGGTCAGCCTCTACCCTGGTATACTTCTAACTCTTTCTTCCTCCATTCCCCACAGACTTCTGGTGAGGGCTGCCTCAGGACACACTCATTTTGCAGTATGACCTCTGGTCCTGAATCTCTGAGTTGAGGGCATGTTGGGAAGTTGGGCAGAAGTATTCCAGGAAGTCATGCCTACACAAGATGGCTAGCATCAATTATATAAGGAAGGGGCTGCAGATGACATAAATCTACCAACTCAACATAGCCGAATCCCCAGAATGTCTGCAGCTACTCTCACCAACATGATATAGAGGGAAGTGTGATCTAGGGAAAATGCAAAATGGGAAGAGACAGTGGTTTTTACCTATTGTAGTCAATATTTTACCTTCTACAAAATTTTACAGAAACATATGACTCTGTGAACACCTTGTTAAGGCTCTTTCCTGAGCTTTTTAGAAGACTATGCAGTGAAGACCTTTGAAGTACAGATTTTATTAATTTTATGATAAATTTGCTTCTGAAGGCTTTCAACATTATTTTCAAAACAAGAGAGGAAGGGAGAGCAGGAAAGAAGAAAGGAAAGAAGGAAGAGATTGAGGGAAGGAGGGAGGGAAAATCAAATTTGAGTTACTTACATGGAGTTTGTTTGAAAGCCATGCCTTCTTCATATATTTGAAAAACACTTGTGCTTCTAACACTAACACATAACTGGGTTAACATATATGTCACATCATGTTAAAATATATGTAAAATTAACAAGACTATTTTGGTGCTTGTCTTCTAAAAGTTTAGAGTCTGCAATTTCAAGGGTTACGCTATGGATTTCAGGTCTGAAATTTATACATCAACTGTGCCTTAAGTTTTTCCTTTTACTTATCCATAAAATTTTAAAGTAAAATTTACATAAAGTGAAATGCACATATTAAGAGTGCAGATCAATGAGCTTTGACAAATATATGTCTCTGTAACCCTTACCCCAATCAAGATATATTTCTATCACCCCTAACATTTCCTTCTGCCCCTTTCTAGTCAATATTCTTCTCCTGCTCCAAGAAAACAGTTCTTCTGATTTCTATCATCATAGATTAGTCTTACCTGGTCTTGGACTTCATATAAACAAAATCATATACACTGTTTTGTGTCTCATCTCTTTTACTCAACAAAATGTTCTTGAGATATAACCATGTTCTTCTGTGTATCAGTAGTTCATTCCTTTTTATTGATGAGTAGTATTTCATTATATGGATATACTTTTGTTTATCCATTAGTGAACATTTGGGTTGTTGCCAGATTTTGGCTGTGATAAATAAGGCTTCTGTGAATATTTTGTGCAAGTCTTTTTTTTTGAACATATGTTTTTGTTTCTCTTGGGAAAATACCTAGAATGGAATTGCTGGGTTGAAAGGTAGGTGTACATTAAACTTTATAAGACACTGGCAGCTTTGTCCCTACTTCAATGTAACATGGTATTAATTCCTTTGTTCTTCTAAAGCACTTGGGGATCCTCAGAGGAATAAGTCTATTAAGCGAGAATGATTATTAATTAAAGTTTATGACAAATAAATTATGCAATTATTATGTCAGATATTCCAACTCTGCAAAGAGTTGTCTTAATTACCTAAAACTAAATTTAATAATTACCAAGACATGCAAAAAGCCTCGAAGGTCAATGTACTTCATGAAAAATTTTGATGAATTTTTTTTAATAAATTTATTTATTTATTTGTTTTTATTTTTGGCTGTGTTGGGTCTTCGTTGCTGTACACGGGCTTTCTCTAGTTGCGGCCAACGGGCTGCTCTTCGTTGTGGTGCACAGGCTTCTCATTGTCATGGCTTCTCTTATGGAGCACAGGCTCTAGGCGCGTAGGCTTCAGTAGTTATGGCACACGGGCTCAGTAGTTATAGCTCACGGGCTCTAGAGTGAAAGCTCAGTTGTTGTGGCTCATGGGCTTAGCTGCTCCATGGCATGTGGGATCTTCCTGGTCCAGGGCTCAAACCCTTGTCCCATGCATTGGCAGGTGTATTCTTAACCACTGTGCCACCAGGGAAGCCCTTGAAGAATTTTTTAAAAAGAAAATTATATCAGTCAGTGTCCAGTCGGCAGACAGAAATCACAGTTATTTCAACCATGAGAACTTAATACAAATTGTTAACTAGATATAAAGTTAGTAACTAGATAACTGAAGGAGAAAAAGAGAACAGTAAGGTATAATGGAAGCAGGAATTATAAAAAGTAGCTACCTTCCCCCAAGAGTGGAGGAAAAGGAAAAGAGGTTGGAATTACTACAATTTAGTAGTGTGGAGCTAAAACTTAGACCTTAGGGGACATGACTTGCTTGGTGTTGGTGTCTCTGGGTCAGGGAGGCTGTATGACAGGGGTCTGCAAATTATGGCTCATAGGCTAAAACCAACTTGTTATTTTTTTTGGTATGGTCTGTAGTAATGTTTTTTACATTTTTAAATAGCCGGAGAAAAATCAGAAGAATAATTGTATTATTTTCCTAAGGCCACTGTAATAAAGTTTCACAAACTGGGTGGCTTAAAATAACAGAAATGTATGCTCTCACAATGTGGAGGCTAGAAATCCAAAATCAAGTTGTCACAGGACCGTCCTCCATCTGCGACTCTGGGCAGGACCCTTCCTCGCTTCTTTCTAGCTTCTGCAGGTGGCCGTCAGGCCTTGGCAGTCCTGGCCCTGCAGTTGCTAAACTCCAGTCTCTGCCTCTATCTCCACATAGCGCTCTCCTCTTTGTGTGTCTGTGTCTTTACATGATGTTTTCCTCTCTTATAAGGACACCAGTCATATTGGATTAGGACCCACCTAACAACCTCATCTTATCTTGATCACGTCTGCTAAGACCTTATTTCTAAATAAGACTACATTCACAGGAACAGGGGGTTAGGGCTTCAGCGTTCCTCTTGGGGGGTACAGTTTAACTCATAACAATAAAAATATTTTGTGACACATGAAAATTATATGAAATTCAGATTTTGGTGTCTATAAATCAAGTTATACTTTTTTTTTTTTTTTGTGGTACGCGGACCTCTCACTGCTATGGCCTCTCCCATTGCGGAGCACGGGCTCCGGACACGCATGCTCAGTGGCCATGGCTCATGGGCCCAGCCACTCCGCAGCATGTGGAATCTTCCCGGACCGGGGCACGAACCTGTGTCCCCTGCATCGGCAAGTGGATTCTCAACCACTGTGCCACCAGGGAAGCCCCAGTCAAGTTATACTTTGCCATGCTCATTCGTTTACTATCTCTGGCTGTTGTCATGCTATGATGGCAGAGTTGAGTAGCTGCTACAGAGACTGGCCAGCAAAGTCTCTAATATTTACTATCTGGCCTTCAACAGCCAAAGTGTGCTGACATCTGTTCTATGTGACTGCTTTTGCAAAAGTGTTGAGAAATGCAAATTGGATTCAGCTGCTGCTACTGGAAGGACTTGCTACTCTTAGGTGAAGAAGACATGTCATTGTGTGATGTGCAGGGGAACATGAAACAGAGGGTAAGCCCAGGGAAAGCCAATGAGAAGGAGGAAGGCTCTTCATTCTCCTCCAGGCTTAGGCTCCTTATGTCAACCCCTGTTGGTGGCTTAGGAGGCAAGAAGCTAAAAAAGTGGAAATGTGATTTGTAGAGTCCCAGTCCTGGAAACACAAACTAGAGACAAGAGAAGATTTAGAACTCAAAGACAATAGCTTAATCACCTGAGCGCACATACACAAATACACACATACATAACTAGTGGGGAAAAGTATAAGTAGCTGCTACTGACCTTGTTTCTGTAACTGAACTTGAGGCCATAGTTTGTGTGTATGTATATGCATATATTTATTGAACTAAATTAACCATTTTGACATCATTATAGATTCATATGCAGTTGTAAGAAATAATGCAGAGCAATTCCATGTACCAGTTTACTCATTGTTCCCCCAATGGTAACTATACAACAGAAGTTGCAGAACTGTAGTTCAATATTACAATCAGGATACTGGCATGGATACAATTAAGATACAGAAGATTTCATCACCATAGGATCCTTGGGTTGCCCTTTTATAACTTTCCTTTGCCGCCCCCCCACCCCCACCGCCTCTTGCCAACTTCCCCAACCCTATTCTTAATCCCTGGCACTCACTAATCTGTTCTCCCTTCAATAATTTTTTCATTTCAAGAATGTTATATGAGTAGAATCATAGTATATAACCTTTTGGGACTGCCTTTTTGACTCAGCATAATTCTCTTGTGGTGCATCCAAGTTGTTGCATTTATTACTGCAACATTCCTTTTTATTACTGAGTAGTATCACATAATATTGATATGCCAGAGTTTGTGTATCCATTCACCCATTGAAGGACGTCTGGGCTATGCTTAGTTTTAGGCTATTACAAAGTAGATAAAAACATTCTTGTACAGGTTTTTATGTGAATATATGTTTTCTTTTCTCTGGGCATTTTACATTCTAATCAGCAATGTATGAGGCCCAGTTTCTTTACTTCCTTGCCAGAATTTGGTGTAGTCATAACTTTTTATTTTAGCCATTCTGATATGTAATGATATTTTAGTGAGGTTTTAATTTGCATTTCCTTAATGGTTAATGATGCTAAGCGTCTTTTCACGTGCTTATTTGCCATCTGTATATCCTCTTCAATAATATGTCTGTTCCTGTCTTTTGCCCATCTTTTAACTGGATTTTTTTATTGTTGAGTTTTGAGAGTTTTAAAAAAAATTTATTCTAAACACCAGTCCTTTGTCAGATATATGGTTTGAAAATATTTTCCCCCAATCTGTAGTTTTTCTCTTTATCCTCTTAATATGGTCTTCCACAGAGAAAACCTTTTAATTCTGATAAAGTCCAATATATCAGTTTTTTTTCTTATGAATTGTGCTTTGGTGTCAACTTTAAGAAATTTTTGCCTTGTCCTAGATCTGGAAGAGTTTCTCTTATGTGTTTTTTTTTTTTTTTCTAAAGTCTTTAATACTTTTTGAGCTAATTTTGTTTAATGTATGATGTTTAGGTCGAGGTTCATCTTTTTGGCCTATGGGTGTCCAATTATTCCAGCACTGGTTTTTGAAAAGGTTATCTTTCCTCCACTGAATTGGCTTTGCACCTTTGTCAAAAATAAATTAGACTTACCTGTGGGTGTATTTCTGTGTTCTCCATTTTATCTCACTGAGCTATGTGTCTATTTCTCCATCAATACCATAAAGTCTTGATTACTGTAGTTACATAATAAGTGGAGATCAAGTGCACTGATTTCTCCTACTTACTTCTTTATATTAAAGATTGTTTTACCTATTCTAGATCTTTTGCCATTCCATTTAAATTTTAAGATGATCTTGTCTAGGTTTGCAGATTATCTTGCTGGAATTTTTATAGGAATTTCATTAAACCTGTATGTTAGGAAGTCTGGGATTCAGGGTTCAGATTTTTGTAGAACTGAGTTGCTTGTAACCCTCTCCATTGCTTATTTACATACGTTAACATTCATGATAGTTTGCTAAGGAAATGTTTGTGGGTGCATGTGTATGAGTGTGTGTGTGTGCGTGTGTGTTTGTAAAGAAAGAAAGGGGGATAAAATAGTACTTGCTCTGATTTAGTACCCCTCTGGAGATAGAGGGTCAGGGACAAGCAGCTCAGTGAGGGTTTGGGGACCAGGTGATAAAACTGTCAGATAGAAACTTTGGATATGGCCATCTTTACATGGTTAATTTGGTTGAGGTAATTTGATGCAGCCCTTTTAAAACACAATATCCCTCTTATATTACCAGCTTATATTAGCAACATATATCCCTATACCTATTCCTAATCCCCATTCTAGTCATGATGGATTTTCAGTTGTGTTCGTTTTTGCATTGACACACATTTTGGTCCCATCTATGAAGTTCTTAAGTTAATTAAAAATTTAAAAAATAGGTAATAGATTCACATGGGTAAAAATATCAAAACAACGTATGAAGAAATACACCTTATATTCTTATACCCATTCTACCCAAACCCACATCCATCCAATTCTACCCCATCCCAACAGGTAATCACTTCTGAATTTCTAGTTTATCATTCCAGAGAATGATCTGCATATATTTTCACATATATGCTTAGAGTATTTACTTTAGAATAATCGGTCATTAAAAATGCAAATAAATTCAGGTTTTGAAACCACGCACCTCAGATTGGGACTTGAACCCACGTGCTTGGACTCAAACCCAGGCAAAACCCTTACTGGGACTTGAACCCGGCCAAAACCCACAGTCTTCCAACTGAGATCACATACATGGTTTCAGGACTTTATGGAGCTCACATTCTTGATGTCTCCTTGCAGAAAATTCAGTGAGAGACAAAGTGATAGGTAAGAAGTGGATTTATTTAGAGAGAAACACACTCCACAGACAGAGTGTGGGCCATCTCAGAAGGTGAGAAAGGCACCAGGGTATGGGGTTGTCAGTTTTTATAGGATTGAGTAATTGCATAGGCTAATGAGTGGGAGGAGTATTCCAGCTATTTTAGGAAAGGGCGGGGATTTCCAGGAATTGGGCCACTGCCCACTTTTTGATCTTTATGGTTGGTCTTGGAAATGTCATGGCACCTGTGGCTGTGTCATTTAGCTTGCTGATGTGAGCATATACTGAGGCTCAAGGTCTAGTGGAAAAAGTTGACTTGTCTGCCATCTTGGATCCATTTGGCTCTAATCAGTTTATGTTATGTCCTCAGACTATGTCATTCTTTCAAAGGTTGTGCCCTGCCTCCTTCCCTCCTGTTTCAGTTTGACTTTTTATTCATTACTTTAACTCTGTCTGACAATGGACATAATGTATGATCTGTTTTTTCCACGATTTTTTTAACGGTGAAAATTTGAAATAATGTATATTGACAGTCAAAACCTTCCTTTTTAAAACTTTGAGAGGACATGCACTCACTCCCTCTTGCAAAAGCACCAGAATCACAGCTAACTGCTGAACAATCCTCGAGAGGAAGACACTGGAACTCACCAAAAAAGATACCCTATATCCAAAGACAAAGGAGAAGTTGCAGTGAGACAGTAGGAGGGGCGCAATCACAATAAAATCAAATCCTATAACTGCTGGGTGGGTGACTCAAACTGGAGAACACTTATACCACAGAAGTCCACCGACTGGAGTGAAGGTTCTGAGCACCATGTCAGGTTTCCCAACCTGGGGGTCTGGCAACGGGAGGAGGAATCCCCAGAGGATCAGACTTTGAAGGCTGGTGGGATTTGATTGCAGGACTTTGACAGGACTGGGGGAAACAGAGACTCCACTCTTGGAGGGCACACACAAAGTAGTGTGTGCATCAGGACCCAGGGGGAAGGAGCATTGAACCCATAGGAGACTGAACCAGACCTACCTGCTAGTGTTGGAGGGTCTCCTGCAGCAGTGGGGTGTGGCTGTGGCTCACCATGGAGACAAGGGCACTGGCAGCAGAAGTTCTGGGAAGTACTCCTTGGTGAAAGCCCTCCTGGAGTCTGCCATTAGTCACACCAAAGAGCCTGTAGGCTCCAGTGCTGGGCCATCTCAGGCCAAACAACCAACAGGAGGGAATTCAGCCCCACCCATCAGCAGAAAAGCAGATTAAAGTTTTACTGAGCACTACCCACCAGAGCAACACCCAGCTCTACCCACCACCAGTCCCTCCCATCAGGAAGCTTCCACAAGCCTCTTAGATAGCCTCATCCACCAGAGGGCAGACAGCAGAAGCAAGAAGAACTACAGTCCTACAGCCTGTGAAACAAAAACCATAATCACAGAAAGACAAACAAGATGAAAAGGCAGAGGGCTCTGAACCAGATGAAGGAACAAGATAAAACCCCAGAAAAACAACTAAATGAAGTGGAGATAGGAAACCTTCCAGAAAAAGAATTCAGAATAATGATAGTGAAGATGATCTAGGACCTCAGAAAAAGAATGGACGTAAAGATCAAGAAGATGCAAGAAATGTTTAACAAAGACCTAGAAGAATTAAAGAACAAACAGAGATGAACAATACAATAACTGAAAAGAAAAACACACTAGAAGGAATCAATAGCAGAATAATTGAGGCAGAAGAACAGATAAGTGACCTGGAAGACAGAATGCTGGAATTCACTGCCATGGAACTGAATAAAGAAAAAAGAATGAAAAGAAATGAAGACAGCCTAAGAGACCTCTGGGACAACATTAAACGCACCAACATCTGCATTATAGGGGTCCCAGAAGGAGGAGAGAGAGAGAAGGAGAAAATATTTGAAGAGATTATAGTCGAGAACTTCCCTAACATGGGAAAGCAAATAGCCACCCAAGTCCAGGAAGCACAGAGATTCCCAGGCAGGATAAATCCAAGGAGAAACATGCTGAGACACAAAATAATCAAACTGACAAGAATTAAAGAAAAATTATTAAAAGCAACAAGGAAAAAATGACAAATAACACACAAGGGAACACCCATAAGGTTAACAGCTGATTTCTCAGCCGAAACTCTAGAAGCCAGAAGGGGGTGGCATGATATACTTAAAGTGATGAAAGGGAAGAAGCTACAACCAAAATTGCTCTACCCAGCAAGAATCTCATTCAGATTTGACAGAGAAATCAAAACTTTACAGACAAGGAAAAGCTAAGAGAATTCAGCACCACCAAACCAGCTCTACAACAAATGCTAAAGGAATTTCTCGAAGTGGGAAACACAAGAGAAGAAAAGAACCTACAAAAACAAACTCAAGACAATTAAGAAAATGATAATACAAATATACATGTCAATAATTACCTTAAATGTGAATGGATTAAATGCTCCAACCAAAAGAAACAGGCTCGCTGAATGGATACAAAAACAAGACCTATCTATATGCTGTCTACAAGAGACCCACTTCAGACCTAGGGACACATACAGACTGAAAGTGAGGGGATGGAAAAAGATATTCCATGCAAATGGAAATCAAAAGAAAGCTGGAGTAGCTATACTCATATCAGATAAAATAGACTTTAAAATAAAGAATGTTACAAGAGACAAGGAAGGACACTACATAATGATCAAGGGATCAATCCCAGAAGATATAACAATTATAAATATATATGCACCCAACATAGGAGCACCTCAATATATAAGGCAACTGGTAACAGCTCTAAAAGAGGAAATCAACATTAACACAATAATAGTGGGGGACTTTAACACCTCACTCACACCAACGGACACATCATCCAAAATGAAAATAAATAAGGAAACAGAAGCTTTAAATGACACAATAGACCAGATAGATTTAATTGATATTTATAGGACATTCCATCCAAAAACAGCAGATTAGACTTTCTTCTCAAGTGCACATGGAACATTGTCCAGGACAGAGCACATCTTGGGTCACAAATCAAGCCTTGGTAAATTTAAGAAAATTGAAATCATATCAAGCATCTTTTCCGACCACAATGTTATGAAATTAGAAGTCAGTTGCAGGGAAAAAAATGTAAAAAACACAAACACATGGAGGCTAAACAATATGTTACTAAATAACCAAGAGATCACTGAAGAAATCAGAGAGGAAATCAAAAAATACCTAGAGACAAATGACAACGAAAACACAATGACCCAAAACCTATGGTATGCAGCAAGAGGGAACTTTATAGAAATACAAACCTACCTCAAGAAATAAAACAAATCTCAAATAAACAATCTAAAATTACACCAAAAGGAACGAGAGAAAGAAGAAAAAACAAAACCCAAAGTTAGTTGAAGGAAAGAAATCATTAAGATCAGAGTAGAAATAAATGAAATAGAAACAAAAAAATAATAGCAAAGATCAGTAAAACTAAAAGCTGGTTCTTTGAGAAGATAAACAAAATTAATAAACCTTTCACCAGTCTCATCAAGAAAAAGAGGGACAGGACTCAAATCAATAAAATTAGAAATGAAAAAGGAGAAGTTACAACAGACACTGCAGAAATACAAAGGATCATAAGAGACTACTACAAGCAACTCTATGCCAATAAAATGGACAACCTGGAAGAAATGGACAAATTCTTAGACAGGTATAACCTTCCAAGGCTGAACTAGGAAGAAATAGAAAATATGAAGAGGCCAATCACAAGTAATGAAATTGGAACTGTGATTAAAAATCTTCCAACAAACAAAAGTCCAGGACCAGATGGCTTCACAGGTGAATACCATCAAACATTTAGAGAAGAGATTACACCTATCATTCTCAAACTCTTCCAAAGAATTGCAGAGGAAGGAACACTCCCAAACTCATTCCACAAGGCCACCATCACCCTGATACCAAAACCAGACAAAGATACTACAAAAAAAGAGAAAATTACAGACCAATATCACTGATGAATATAGATGCAAAAATCATGAACAAAATAATAGCAAACAGAATCTAACAACGTATTAAAAGGATCATACACCATGACCAAGTGGGATATATGCCAGGGATGCAAGTATTCTTCAATATACACAAATCAATCAATGTGATACACCATATTAACACAGGGAAGAATGAAAACCATATGATCATCTCAATAGATGCAGAAAAAGCTTGTGACAAAATTCAACACCCATTTATGATAAAAACTCTCCAGTAAGTGGGCATAGAGGGAACCTACCTCAACATAATAAAGGCCATATATCACAAACCCACAGCAAACATCATTCTTAATGGTGAAAAACTGAAAACATTTCCTCTAAGATCAGGAACAAGACAAGGATGTCCACTCTCACCACTATTATTCAACATAGTTTTGGAAGTCCTAGCCACGGTAATCAGAGAATAAAAAGAAATAAATGGAATCCAAATTGGAAAGGAGAAGTAAAACTGTCACTGTCTGCAGATGACATGATTCTACATACAGAAAATCCTAAAAATGCCACCAGAAAGCTACTAAAACTAATAGATGAATTTGGTAAGGTTGCAGGATAAAAAATTAATGCACAGAAATCTCTTGCATTCCTATACACTAATGATGAAAAATCTGAAAGAGAAATTAAGGAAAAAATCCCATTTACCATTGCAACAAAAAGAATAAAATACCTAGGAATCAACCTACCTAAGGAGGTAAAAGACCTGTATGCAGAAAACTATAAGACACTGATGAAAGAAATCAAAGATCACACAAACACATGGGGAAATATGCCATGTTCCTGGATTGGAAGAATCGATATTGTGAAAATGACTATACTACCCAAAGCAATCTACAGATTCAATGCAATCCCTATCAAATTACCAATGACATTTTTTATGGAACTAGAACAAAAAATCTTAAAATTTGTGTGGAGACCAAAAAGACCCCAAATAGCCAAAGCAGTCTTGAGGGAAAAAAGCAGAGCTGGAGGAATCAGACTCCCTGACTTCAGACTATACTGCAAAGCTACAGTAATCAAGGCAATATGGTACTGGCACAACAACAGAAATATAGATCAATGGAACAGGATACAAAGCCCAGAGAAAAACCCACTCACCTATGGTCAACTAATCTATGACAAAGGAGGCAAGGATATACAATGGAGAAAAGACGGTCTCTTCAATAAGTGGTGCTGGGAAAACTGGACAGGTACATGTAAAAGAATGAAATTAGAACACTCCCTAACACCATACACAAAAATAAACTCAAAATGGATTAAAGACCTAAATGTAAGACCAGACACTATAAAACCCTTAGAGGAAAACATAGGAAGAACACTCTTTGATGTAAATCACAGGAAGATCTTTTTTGACCCACCTCCTAGAGCAATGGAAATAAAAACAAAAATAAACAAATGGGGCCTAATGAAAATTAAAAGCTTTTGCACAGCAAAGGCAACTATAAGCAAGACAAAAAGACAACGCTCAGAATGGGAGAAAATATTTGCAAATGAATCAATGGACAAAAGATTATTCTCCAAAATATATAAAGAGCTCATGGAGCTCAATATTAAAAAAACAAACAACTCAATGAAGAAATGGGCAGAAGACCTAAACAGACATTTCTCCAAAGAAGACATACAGATGACCAAGAGGCACAAGAAAAGCTGCTCATCGTCACTATTTATTAGAGAAATGCAAATCAAAATATAATGAGGTATCACCCTCACCAGTTAGAACGGGCATCATCAGAAAATCTACAAACAACAAATGCTGGAGAGGGTATGGAGAATATGGAGCCCTCTTGCACTATTGGTTAGAATGGAATTTGATACAACCACTCTGGAGAACAGTATTGAGGTTCCTTAAAAAACTAAAAATAGAATTACCATATGGCCCAGCAATCCCACTACTGGGCATATACCCTGAGAAAACCATAATTCAAAGAAACATATGCACCCCAATATTCATTCCAGCACTGTTTACAATAGTCAGGTCATGGAAGCAACCTAAATGCCCATCGACAGACCAATGGATAAAGAAGATGTGGTACATATATACACGGAATATTACTCAGCCATAAAAAGGAATGAAATTGGGTTATTTGTAGACATGTGGATGGACCTAGAGACTGTCATTCAGAGTGAAGTAAGTAAGAAAGAGAAACACAAATATCGTATATTAACACATATATGTGGAATCTAGGAAAAATGGTACATACGAACTGGTTTGCAAGGCAGAAATAGAGACACAGATGTAGAGAACAAATGTATGGACACCAAGGGGGGAAAGCGGGGGGGTGGGGGCGGTGGTGGGATGAATTGGGCGATTGGGATTGACATATATACACTAATACATATAAAATAGGTACCTAATAAGAACCTGCTGTATAAAAAATAAAATAAAATAAAATAAATTAAATTAGAAAAATAAAACTTTCACACATTTTCCCTTACTTTCTTTTCTTCTATATAAATAAATACAATTCCAAGTATATCTGTTTAATTTTAGGGCTTGCAGTTTCTTTGCAAATCATATAATCTTACTTCTTCACGATCGAGAGAAGTCAAGTTGCTCGTTCAAGGCCAAAGGGTCAGTTTGTAGCAGACCTGGGACAGGAACGGAGGCCCAGTCTTGGGCTGCCTTCTGCCCATATCTGTGAATGCTTTCATTGCTGTAAAATGGTTCAGATTTATTATTACATGGCTGAAATCCGTTGGAGAAATGTTTCTGCCATGCATCTCAATACTCTGCTATTCATGCAGTCCATCCTTTAACAATAAGGATTTCTTCTTTTTTGCTGACATGTTTTATAATTTTAGTTGTTTCTGCTCTCTTAGCATCTTCCCAGTTCAGTGATTAATTCTCCAATCTGAACCCACTTAGACTGGAATAAGATCTTGCCAACCGGAAAGAGCAAGTGAATAATTGAAATTTTTATTAAGGATGAAACTACTCTATCATATACTATTCATTATATATGATAGTTTCAACTTTCTGAGTCTCTTTGGCCGAATGCATTCTTCCTCATTATCTTTTGTAGATAATGTTTAATATAAATGACCTGTCTCCTGTTCTTATGCAGGAAAAGAAGTTGGCACAGCCCTAAAACAGTTAATCCTACTTTTCAAGTTGGGATAGGTTTGTATTAATGTAGTAGTCTGACCCCTAGTGGTTATAAGAAATATCTGCACACTGATTGTAGCAGCAAAGTTGGATTGGATTTTATGAAAAGTGAATATGAGACAATGAATTCCTCCCTGAAAATAAATAAAAGAGAAATGAGAGAGAAAATGTAAGTTCAGAGAAGAAAAAATAATAAAAGGAAAATGTACGCAACGTTGTGTTTCTATAAAAATAATTTCCTAATCTGTTTTTTCACTATTTTTTAGTCACACATGATCAGGCTTCACTTAAAAATATGCTTATGTTCCAGGAATCCATTTTAAGTTATTTATTGGAAACCAAAACTTGTTTTCTCTCTGCAGTTAATGTTTTGTTTTCATCCCAGCATGACACTTTCTGATCTGTTTGCTATAGAATTGGAATCAGACTTAGAGCTGGATGAGATTTTTGTGATAATCTACTGAAGATCAGAGACCCAGGAAGGGTTAGTAACTTTCCTGGAGCCACAAATGTGAACTGTCAGCAGGAGGAGGAGGTTCTTGGAAGCTTAGGGGCAGTGTCGTGCTGCAGAGGAGAAGGAGGGTTTCAAGAGTTTCAGCCCAGAAAGAAACAAACTATAACAAAAATTATACATGTACTATGTGCTCACCGTAAAAAATCCAAACAGAGAGATGTTAAGTAAAAAGTAAAAAGTCTCCCTTCCTTACCAGCCTGGGCTCCTTCAAACCTACAGCCTACAAGTATCTACTTTTTTTTTTTTTTTTTTTTTTTTTTTTTTTTTTTTTCCTGCGCTCCGCGGGCCTCTCACTGTTGTGGCCTCCTCTCCCGCTGCGGAGCCCAGGCTCCGGACGTGCAGACTCAGCGGCCATGGCTCACGGGCCCAGCCGCTCCGCGGCATGTGGGATCTTCCTGGACCAGGGCACGAACTCGTGTCCCCTGCATCGGGAGGCGGACTCTCAACCACTGCGCCACCAGGGAAACCCTAAGTACCTACTTTAATGTGCAACCTCCAGCTATTTTTGTCTGTATGCACACACACACGCATACACACACACACGTTTTTCACATGAGTTCATACCATACATATTATTCTATAAACTGATCTAGTCACCTAATAAAACATCTTGGATATCTATGTAAGTCAGTACTTTTTAAGTTGAAATACAGTTGTTTTACATTATATTAGTTTCAGGTGTACAACAGTGATTCGATATTTTTGTAAGTTATACTCCGTATAAAGTCATTATAAAATTTTGGCTATATTCCCTCAGCTGTGCATTACATCATTGTATCTTATTTATTTTTTACCTAGTAGTTGTAGCTCTTGATCTCCTTCCCCTATCTTGTCCCTCCCCCTCCCTCTCTCCCTACTGGTAACTGTTCTCTGTAACTATGAGTCTGTTTCTGTTTTTTTATATTCATTTGCTTTTTTTAGTTTTTAGATTCAACATATAAGTGACAACACACAGTATTTGTCTTTCTCTGTCTGACTTATTTCACTAAACATACTACCCTCCAGGTCTGTCTGTGCTGTTGTAAATGGCAAAATTTTGTTCTTTTTTTATGGCTGAGTAATATCCCATTGTATATATACACCATGTCTTCTTTATACATTCATCTGTTGATGAACACTTTGATTGTTTCCATGTCATATCTATTGTGCTGTTATGAACATTGGGGTGCATGTATCTTTCTGAATTAGTATTTTTCTTTTCTTTGGATATATACCCAGGAGTAAAATTGCTGGATCATATGGTAGTTCCATTAAATTTTTTTTCAAGTCCATTCTTGTTTTAAAAATAGATCTTTAGTGGAGTATAATTGCTTCACAATACTGTGTTAGTTTCTGTTGTACAACAAAGTGAATCAGCTATATGTATACATATATCCGCATATCCCCTCCGTCTTGAGCCGCCTTCCCATCCTTCCTATCCCACCACTCTAGGTCATTGCAAAGCACCAAGCTGTTCTCCCTGTGCTATGCTGCTGCTTGCCACTAGCTAACTATTTTACATGTGGTAGTGTATATATGTCAATGCTACTCTCACTTAGCCCCAGCTTCTCCCTCCCCACCCATTTCCTCAAGTCCATTCTCTGTATCTATGTCTTTATGCCTTTCCTGCCACTAGGTTCATCAGTACCTTTTTTTTTTTTTTTTTTAGATTCCATATATATGTGTTAGCATACAGTATTTGTTTTTCTCTTTCTGACTTACTTCACTCTGTATGACAGACTATAGGTCCATTCACCTCACTACAAATAATTTCATTTCTTTTTATGGCTGAGTAATATTCCATTGTATATATGTGCCACATCTTCTTAATCCATTCAACTGTCGATGGACATTTAGGTTGCTTCCATGTCCTGGGTATTGTAAATAGTGCTGCAATGAACATTGTGGTACATGTCTATTTTTGAATTATGGTTTTCTCAGGGTATATGCCCAGTAGTGGGATTGCTGGGTCATATGGTAGTTCTATTTTTAGTTTTTTAAGGAACCTCCATACTGTTCTCCATAGTGGTTGTATAAATTTACATTCACACCAACAGTGTAGGAGGGTTCCCTTTTCTCCACACCCTCTCCAGCATTTATTGTTTCTAGATTTTTTGATAATAGCCATTCTGACTGGTGTGAGGTGATACCTCATTGTAGTTTTGATTTGCATTTCTCTAATAATTAGTGATGTTGAGCAGCTTTTCCTGTGCCTCTGGGCCATCTGTATGTCTTCTTTGCTGAAATGTCTATTTAGGTCTTCTGCCCATTTTTTAACTGAATTCTTTGTTTCTTTGATATTGAGCTCCATGAGCTGTCTGTATATTTTGGAGGTTAATCTTTTGTCTGTTGTTTCATTTGCAAATATTTTCTCCCATTCTGAGGGTGGTCTTTTCCTCTTGTTTATGGTTTCCTTTGCTGTGCAAAAGCTTTTAAGTTTCATTAGGTCCCATTTGTTTATTTTATTTTTATGTCCATTATTCTAGGAGGTGGGTCAAAAAACATCTTGCTGTGGCTTATGTCAAAGAGTGTTTTTCCTATGTTTTCCTCTAAGAGTTTTATAGTGTCTGGTCTTACATTTAGGTCTTTAATCCATTTGGGGTTTATTTTTGTATAGGGTGTTAGGGAGTGTTCTAATTTCATTCCTTTACATGTAGCTGTCCAGTTTTCCCAGCACCACTTATTGAAGAGACTTTTTCTCCATTGTATGTTCTTGCCTCCTTTGTCATAAATTAGCTAACCATAGGTGCGTGGGTTTATCTCTGGGCTTTGTATCCTGTTCCATTGATCTATATATCTGCTTGTGTGCCAGTATCATACTGTCTTGACTACTGTAGTTTTGTAGTATAGCTTGAAGTCAGGGAGCCTGATTCCTCCAGCTCGGTTTTTCTTTCTCAGAATTGCTTTGGCTATTTGGGGTCTTTTGTGTTTCCATACAAATTGTAAAATTTTTTGTTCTAATTCTGTGAAGAATGCCATTGGTAGTTTGATAGGGATTTCATTGAATCTGTAGATTGCTTTGGGTAGTATAGTCCTTTTCACAATATTGATTCTTCCAATCCAAGAACATGGTATATCTCTCCATCTGTTTATGTCATCTTTGATTTCTTTCATCAGTGTTTTATAGTTTTCTGAGTACAAGTCTTTTGCCTCCTTAGGTAGCTTTATTCCAAGGTATTTTATTCTTTTTGTTGAGATGGTAAGTGGAATTGTTTCCTTCATCCCTCTTTCTGATTTTTTGTTGTTAGTGTATAGGAATGCAAGAGATTTCTGTGCATTAATTTTGTATCCTGGAACCTTACCAAATTCATTGATTAGTTTTAACAGTTTTCTGGTGGCATTTTTAGGATTTTCTGTATATAGAGTCATGTCATCTGCAGACAGTGACAGTTTTACTTCTCCTTTCCAACTTGGATTCCATTTATTTCTTTTTCTTCTCTGATTGCCATGGCTAGGACTTCCAAAACTATTTTGAATAAGAGTGGCGAGAGTAGACATCCTTGTCTTGTTCCTGATCTTAGTGGAAATGCTTTCAATTTTTTACCATTGAGTATTATGCTTGCTGTGGGTTAGTCATATATGGCCTTTATTATGTTGAGGTAGTTTCCCTCTATACCCATTTTCTGGAGAGTTTTTATCATAAATGGGTGTTGAATTTTGTCAGAAGTTTTTTCTGCATCTATTGAGATGATCATATGGTTTTTATTCCTTAATTTTTTGATATGGTGCATCACATTGATTGATTTGCATAAATTGAAGAATACTTGCATTACTGGGATAAATCCTACTTGATCATGGTTTACGATCCTTTTAATATGTTGTTGGATACTGTTTGCTAGTATTTTGTCTGGGATTTTTGCATCTATGTTCATCAGTGATATCAGTCTATAATTTTCTTTTTTTGTAGTATCTTTTTCTGGTTTTGGTATCAGGGTGATGGTGGCTTTGTAGAATGAATTTGGGAGTGTTCCTCCCTCTGCAATTTTTTGGAAGAATTTGAGAAGGATTGGTGTTAGCTCTTCTCTAAATATTTGATAGAACTCACCTGTGAAGCCATCTGGTCCTGGACTTTTGTTTGTTGGAAGATTTTTAATTACAGTTTCAATTTCATTACTTATGATAGGTCTGTTTATATTTTCTAATTCTTCCTGGTTCAGTCTTGGAAAATTGTACCTTTCCAAGAATTTGTCCATTTCTTTGTGGTTGTCCATTTTATTGGCATATGGTTGTTTGTAGTACTCTCTTATAATCCTTTGTATTTCTGCAGTGTCAGCTGTGATTTCTCCTTTTTCATTTCTAATTTTATTGATTTGGGTCCTCTCCCTTTTTTTCTTGATGAGTCTGGCTAAGAGTTTATCAATTCTGTTTATCCTCTCAAAGAACAAGCTTTTAGTTTTATTGATCTTTGCTATTGTTTTCTTTGTTTCTATTTCATTTATTTCTGCTCTGATCTTTATGATTTCTTTCCTTCTGCTGACTTTAGGTTTTCTTTGTTCTTCTTTCTCTAGTTGCTTTAGGTGTAAGGTTAGATTGTTTATTTGAGATTTTCCTTGTTTCTTGAGGTGAGATTTAATTGCTATAAACTTCCCTCTTAGAACTGCTTTTGCTGCATCCCATAGGTTTTGGGTCATTGTGTTTTTGTTGTCATTTGTTTCTATGTATTTTTAAAATTTCTTCTTTGACTTCTTCAGTGATCTCTTCGTTATTTAGTAGTGCACTGTTTAGCCTCAGTATGTCTGTGGTTTTTACAGTTTTTTTCCCTGTAACTGATTTCCAGTCTCATAACATTGTGGTCAGAAAAGATGCTTGATATGATTTCAATTTTCTTAAAATTTCCAAGGC
This sequence comes from Lipotes vexillifer, assembly GCF_000442215.2. Taxonomy (NCBI): domain Eukaryota; kingdom Metazoa; phylum Chordata; class Mammalia; order Artiodactyla; family Lipotidae; genus Lipotes; species Lipotes vexillifer. The sequence continues at coordinate 35,799 of NW_006775090.1, read as the reverse complement.
CTGATTTGTGACCTAAGATGTGATATATCCGGGAGAATGTTCTGTGTGCACTTGAGAATAGAGTGAATTCTGCCACTTTCAGGTGGAATATTCTATAAATATCAATTAAATCTATCTGGTCTGTTGTGTCATTTAGTGCTGGTGTTTCCTTATTTATTTTCTGTTTGGATCATCTGTCCATTGGTGTAAGTTGGGTGTTAAAGTTCCATACTATTATTGTGTTACTGTCAATTTCCCCTTTCATGGTTGTTAGCATTTGCCTTATGTATTGAAGTGCTCCTATGTTGGGTGCATAAGCATTTATAATTGTTATATCTTCTTCTTGGATTGATCCCTTGTTCATTATGTAGTGTCCTTCCTTATCTCCTGTGACAGTCTTTATTTTAAAGTCTATTTTATGTGATATGAGTATTGCTACTCCAGCTTTCTTTTGATTTCTATTTGCATGGAATATCTTTTTCCATCCCCTCACTTTCAGTCTGTATGTGTCTCTAGGTCTGATGTGGGTCTCTTGTAGACAGCATATATATGGGTCTTGTTTTTGTATCTATTCAGCCAGTCTGTGTCTTTTGGTTGGGATATTTAATCCACTTACATTCAAGGTTATTCTCAATATGTATGTTCCTATTACCATTTTCTTAATTGTTTTGGGTTTGTTTTTGTGGTTCTTTTTCTTCTCTTGTGTTTCCCACCTACAGAAGTTTCTTTAGCATTTGTTGTAAAGATGGTTTGGTGGTGCTGAATTTTCTTAGCTTTTGCTCATCTGAAAAGCTTTTGATTTCTCTGTCGAATCTGAATGAGATCCTTGCTGGGTTAAACAATCTTGGTTGTAGGTTTTTCTCTATCATCACTTTAAGTATATCCTGCCACTCTCTTCTGGCCTGCTGAGTTTCTGCTGAAAGATCAGCTGATAATCTTACGTGTATTCCTTTGTATGTTATTTTTTGTTTTTTCCTTGCTGCTTTTAATATTTTTTCTTTGAATTTAATTTTTGTTAGTTTGATTAATATGTGTCTTAGTGTGTTTCTCCTAGGGCTTATCCTGTATGGGACTCTCTGTGTTTCCTAGACTTGGGTGACTATTATTTCCTTCCTCATGTTAGGGAAGTTTTCCACTATAATCTCTTCAAATATTTTTTCAGGACCTTTCTTTTTCTCTTCTGCTTCTGGGACACCTATAATTCAAATGTTGATGTGTTTAGTGTTGTCCCAGAGGTCTCTTATGCTGTCTTCAATTCTTTTCAGTCTTTTTTCTTTATTCTGCTCCTTGGCAGATATTTCCACCATTTTGTCTTCCAACTCACTTATTCATTCTTCTGCCTCAGTTATTCTGTTATTGATTCCTTGTAGTGTATTTTTCATTTCAGTTATTGTGTTGTTCATCTCCATTTGTTTGTTCTTTAGTTCTTCTAGATCTTTGTTAAACATTTCTTATATTTTCTCAATCTGTGCCTCTATTCTATTTCTGAGATTCTGGATCATCTTTACTATCATTACTCTGAATTCTTTTTCAGGTAGATTGCCCATTTCCTCTTCATTTATTTTGTCTTGTAGGTTTTTACCATGCTCCTTTTTCTATGACATATTTTTTTGCGGTCTCATTTTTTTTCCCTTTTTTTAAATGAGTGGGATTGTGTTCCTGTCTTACTGGTTGTTTGGCCTGAGGCTTCCAACACTGCAGTTTGTAGGCTGTTGGGTAGAGCTGGGCCTTGGTGCTGAGATGAGGACCTCTGGGAGACCTCACTCTGATGCATATTCCCTGGGGTCTGAGTTTCTCTGTTAGTTCAGTGGTTCAGACTTGGAGCTCCCTCCACAGGAGCTTTAGCCTGACCCCTGGCTCATGAACCAAGACCCTACAAGCTGTGCAGGTTGGCAAAAAAAAAAGGAGAACAATAACAAAGTAAAAAATAAAATTAGACTAGGAAACTAACAGCTATGATAGAAAAAATATAAAAATAAAAATATAGATGAAACAACAACCAGAAGGTGAAACAGAGCCACAATAGTAAAAAAGAGGAGGAGAAACAAGCAAACAAAAAAAGATGCTGGAAAAGGCCTTGGTTGTGGAGGGTGGGGCCAATGCAGGGATGAAGTTTGGAAGGTAGGAGGGGCCTATGTTTAGTACCCACAGGACTGGAAAAGGCGGGTAGGTGGGTGTGTGGGAGGGTGGGGTTTAGGCTCAGCAGAACAGAAGGGACCCAGGCGTGCCTCCCGCCTCTAGTCTCAGAGGGCAGGGGACCCCACCTGGGAGCCCAGCAGGCTGCCTGGGCTCGAGTAGGAGGAGCTCCTCCGGTCCTGGAGGGCCCCTCCCATGTGCCTCTCCTGATCTCCCTGCCCTCCCTCCTATGCCCTCAGGACCCACGTGGCCTGGAGAGGGCTTTGTACGGTGGGAGATTGGCCTGGGAACTTAGCAGGCTCCCCGGGTCCCAGTGGGTGGAGCAAATGCCCCCAACTCCTCTCCTGCTCCTCTGGTCCTAGAGGGCCCCTCATGCCTGTCTCTTCTGTTCTCTGCTGGCCTCTCTTCTAAGCCTCCTAGGATCAACTCAGCCCAGAGGGGACCTCTGAGGGTGTAGGACCTGGCCCGGGAGCTGAGCTGACTTCCACAGCCGATTGGGCAGGGAAAATACTGGGCCCGCTCCCTGCTGATCCGAGCCCCCGAGATTCCCTCCAGGTGTGGGAACCCCTCCCCACTCTCAGCCTCCCCTCAGGGGCACTGGTCCTGTCCAGCCTCCACTTATCCTCCCCGCTCAGTCCCCCCATGTCCTACTGGTTAGCTTGGGGGTTCTTCCTGTTTCCTTGGGCATCGGGGTCCCCCACCATAGTCTGGCAGTTGCCCTAGTTGTGGGGAGACGCAAACTCTGCATCTTCCCACACCGCCATCTTGACTCCTCCTAAGTCCATACATTCTTATTGTCTGCTACTTAGTGTTTTGATGTAAGGATGTGGCCTAATATATCACCTCCTCTTAATTAATTTCCATATAGTTATTTAAAATTTTTTTTCTGCTACTATAAACAATGGTGTAACAGGGACTTCCCTGGTGGTCCAGTGGTTAAGAATCCACGCTTCCATTGCAGGGGTCGCAGGTTTGATCCCTGGTTGGGAAACTAAAATCCCACATGCCGTGTGGTGTGGCCAAAAATTAAAAAACAAAAAACAAAAACAATGGTGTAACAAACATCCTTGTACATATAACTACAGACTTATGCAAATATATCTATGGAGGAAATTCCATTAAAGTGAAATTTTAGGCCAAAGTTTATGTATAATTATTATTTCGACAGTTAATAAAAACATATTTTGGAAACTAATATTGTCCCACCTCCCTTCTTCACATCTCCCTTTTCCCTGGTGCCCCTCCCAGGTCAGTGGCTTCATGCTTTTTCTTCCCTTAGCCAACCTGCCCTTTGCCCTTTCCACACATTTAACTTTTTTTTTTTAAAGAATGAAGCCTTCTGTTCTGAACTGCCTCAGCTTTCTTTGTTCCCTATAAACTTTGCTGACAGCTTCTTCTCTCCCTCTCTCTTCTTGTCTCTCAGACAGCTGAGGAAAGAGCCTCCTCCCCTCCTCCACCTGCTCACTCTGTCCCTCTTACACTTTCTGGACCTTCTCCCATAAGGTACCCCTTTATCTAGGGCTTCCTTAACCTCTCCCTTTGTACTGCCTATTTCTCCTTGGCTTATAAAATTCTCTCCCCTTTCATTTAAAACATGTTTTCTAAAGCCTAGCTACCTAATACTAGATTTGGAAGGTCCACAGTGGACAAAAGAACTGCTTTGTCAAATAATTTTGAGTGTCTATCTACTATTATCTCCCTTTTGAATATTTAGAACTCCCTTGTAGTTTGTTAAACATTCTGAGAAGTTCTGCAATGCTGGAAAGAAATCCGTTTACCTTTGCTCACTCAATATATCCCCAAATTATTTTACCACAAACCCCACCATCTCCCTTTTGTTTTTTTCTGTAATGTTTATTAACATCTATAAGCACTTTTCAGGAAATTCTATGTTAAGTAAAAATTTTCCTTGACTCTGTGACTTGAGCAATCACTATCATTCCTCCTTTCTAAAGTTGAAATTCTTTAAAGACGAGAGTATCTCACTTATCTGCACTTTTTTTCCCCTTTTGAACTGATGGTTTCCAGTTAACCAACTGCAGTGTGGGCTCTACCCTGACTGTTCTTTTGAATCTGCTAAGTTTGTTCTTAGAGATGCAGAATGAATTCCCAAATCCAGGAGCTTTCACTCAGTCCTCATTCTTTTCTTCATCTTGATGTGGGAAATGATACCACAGACAAATTTACCCTTCCAATTATTTGTTTCTTTCCTTACAGAGATATTGCATTACTCTGTTTCTTTTGGATCTTTCCTTCCCTTTTTAATTTTTGCTCCCTTTAGCTTTATTTAGTCATTCAATGATATGTAAGTGTCTATGTGCACCACGGGAGACACTGGGGATTATGATAGTGAATAGGACACAGTTTGCCCTCAAGTAACCTCTCTGCAGTGTGACCTATGTGGGGAGAATATAACCTTCCTTCTAAACTGGGCATTCTCTAGGTTTCTATGCATGGTGCCCCACCCCTCCCCTTCCCTTCCTTTCTCTTTCCTTCTTTCCCCTGCAATCTCTCCCTGGTTACTTCATCCATTCCCTAGGCTTCGACTACACTGTATATATAGATGCACCTCCCACTTCTGACTACTTGTCTCTCAAACTGCAAACTCACATTTTCAAAAACCTGACTGATTTATTTACCTGTGTGCCAGCAAACACATTAAAAGTCAACATTTTGAAAATGAAAATTCTCTCAATGTTTCTCTCCACCTCCATACGGTGATGTTTCTCCTGACCTTGCTGTCTTGCTAATGGCACTGCTGGCTTGGCCACATCACTGAGGCCACAGTCAGTGGCTTCCCCCTTTCTCTTTCCTGCACATCCGGTCAGTGCCAGGGCCCGAAGAGTCTGTCTCCTCATGGTCTGGTCTCACTGTTAGAAGATCAGCGCCTCTCTCTCTCTCTGAACTGTTGAATCTCCTCCTGAATGAACCTCTTGAATTTGGTGTTCTCCATCCACTGTTTATGTCCATCGCTTTTTGGCAAAATTTTATTATGTCTCTTATCATCAGCAACTTTTAATGCCTTGTTTTGTGCCTTTATAAATATAACGTCTACAGTCTAACATCCAAAGCTCTGCATAATGCCCCTCTTGCTTCAGCTCACGTTTCCATCCTACTCACACCATGAAGTCCAATCCAGAGGCCACCTGCTGCAGAAGCCCTCCTGCTTTCCCCAACCAGCTCTGTTCTCTCTGTCCTCTGAAGCCCTGTTGCCACCTCTTCTCTTATGACTCTTATTAATCTGTGTAGTAATCTAATCTAGCCTTTTATTTCTTTTCTATTCCTCTCTTCATCCCTACTTAGGTGTTAACTCACCTTCTTGGAATACCATAAATGATTGGATGATCACTGCTCTTCACACTTGCGTGTCAAGGGTCTTAAGAATCAGAGATCAGTGACCACCCTTTGCCCCTCAGTATACTGCCTAGGTACAAGGTCACCCTATTAGGAGAGAATCACTATACACAGACTTGACCCGGGACACTGACTGGATACAGTGATGAGGAACTATTTGGAGAGAAGTACCTCAAAGCAGTAGCAGAATCTAAAGAGAAAACCTGGATTCTTGAAATCACTGAGTGCGTGGGCCACTCTTAAGGCCACTTACTTTTGGACTTCTTGTTAAGAAAACAACAAATCTCTTGTTACTAAGGTTTTTGGTTTGATTGAAAATGAATACTTCCAACTGATACACATAGCTCTGAAAACTTCTTAAATCCCTTTCTTCACTTCTGCACCCAAGAGCACCAACACACTTTACAACTCTGCTCTAGCAGCAGCAGAGGTCAGATTCAGGCAGTTCAGAAAGCCTGCTAGTTGAGATGGGCTCTAGCCGGGAGGGAAGGGAGAACGAAAGGTAAGCAGGGGAAGAAGCAGTGATTTCTTTGTAAGTTGGGGATTGTCTGTATGGTTCGCATAAAAAAGAAGGTGCAGCAGTCAAATGCTAGTTCAAGAAGCTTCCATCTGACTGGAATGTAAAGTTGCATATCCGGAACTGCACAGAGTAGTGGTAATGGGTAATCACCCAAATATTTATTTTTTAAATGTCTCTTACATTCAGACATTCTCCAGAGTTACTTTTGGGAGGAAGAGTTGAGTTATCTGTTCTGGGTTTTATTCTTAGAATAACATTTTTGAGTTGATACATTTGTTATAATTTGCTAGCTCTTACAGACTTCTGCCTTCCTAAAAATGTTTCTGACTCTTCCATGTTTGTTCAAACAAATGTTTTCATCATAACCATGGGTGTGGAAGTCAGAGTACGATGGACTTTGGCTGCTTATTCATGAGAGAGAGGTCTTCAGGACAGATGTCAAAGACAGCATGATAGAGATGTGACCTGGGAGATGGAGTTCAAGGCCAGAGGAGTCCCATGTCAAAGGTTAACCCGAGTAGAGGCAGCAAAAAAGTCGGTTGTAAAAATTCGTGGCCAGCTGTGGAAGGGCAATACCTGGATTCACATTCAATAGAACTGACCCAGAGCCAGTCTCTTGGATGCAAGGTAAGCAGTCTTTCCTTCCCTTGCTTTCTGCTTGACTAGAGAGAAGGCTTTATTATGCTTATCCCTGGATAGGACTGAAAATTGTTTTCTGAAAATTTTTAGTGATTTCATAAATCCCTTTGAGATAACTCTCATTTAAAAATTTTCTGTAGTTTTTTGAATCACTTACCTACTTTATTACATTAAATCAAGCATGGTGCTGACTTATAATGGGCTGGTATCTTTCTCTTAATTTTCTATCCACACAGGTTAAGTGAGGGCACCCAATAGTGTACATTAGTGGCAGAGGTGGGAATATGGTCAGCTCCTGGAGTATCTGGGTTGGGTACCCAGCACTCAGATGTAGTGGCTGAAAAACCTGCTTCCTGATCCTATATGTGCAGAAGTTATTTCCTACAAAAGAATTATGGAGCTGTGCCAGAGAGAAGGCAAAGAAAATTCATTTTTCTCTTTTCTCCTCAGCCCTTCCACCTTCTCTATAATGGTTGCATGTTCCTAAGCCATAGTCATATAAAAATCAATCCCATTACCTGACTGCCTGGTGCTATGGGACATCCAGCATTAAGAAAAATGTCATGAATGAGAATGGTGGCCTTTCAAGGGCTTTTTATTGATTTTCAATGGGTTTAACTGCTATCCCCAGGCTTTCAGACAACATCATCTCTTCGTATTGAAAATTGATTTTTGTTTTTAAGTGGAACTTGCCTGGTGCGAGGAAACTAGCAGAGTCAGTCTTGATGCACCAAATTAGGGACATGACTGTGAGAGTCATACTTTGGGGCACTTTGGGTAGCTGTAAGGATCAAAGGAAGCCATGGGAAGAGGTAGAGGCAGCAAATGGGAACTGAGACAAGGTAATGATAAATAGGACAATGAATCATTAACAGGTATGGAAAGGAATAGCCTGGCTGGGACTCTGAGAGGCCACCTGTGCAGTGAGGGTCCCCTCCCTCCACCACCAAGGTTCTCCAGGTGCTCATGGAAAATAAACCTAACTGTGCACGTGCTCATGAGCTCTGGGAAGGAAAAATGACTATTGTCTTAGGTTCAAAACAGCTCTACTCTGAAATCATCTGTGAGGAAGTGAACCAGAAAAGGGAAAGAATTTCTCTACTCACTGGAGAGAATGATAAGCCACAGATATTTGGGGGCCACTGGTCCCAAATGGACATCTGTAGGATGGCAGAGGTCTGAGGCCAGCATCAGTAGAGAACTGGAGCAAGAGGATGGCTGAGCTGTAAGTAGTGGCTCTGATGGTGTTTGATTAACTCTTCCCTCACTGGACACCCCCTCTTGTCCCCTCCCCACTCTTAGAGACTCTGGTAAAGTGATTTCATCAAGGGCCTAGGCCTGGTGAGGCTTAGGGGCCATTTAAATGTTTTGTGTGGGCACTTTTGAAAATTTTGGAATATTTAGGGAGAGGACTTCTATATGAAAAAGCTGACACCTTCTACTCTTTACATGGGTGAGGGCTTACAGCACTGAGATTGGGGTTATTCTTGTACATATAACCCTATTATATTGTTTGCTTATACAGCCTGAATCCCAAGACAGATGGAGTAGAATTATCCCTTAGCCCCCCTCTGGTCATAACCTTTACTTTGTTTTTCCCTGCAAGGATACCCTTGATGCTTATTTTAACTATATTGCATCTTCTTTAAAAAATATTAAGTGGAAATATTTATCCACTAATCTACCTTCTACCCCCAGATGTTTTTTCCACTTAAGAACTGAGAAAAAAAATGTCATAAATTCTATTGTGTAAGACTGAAGTGTCCCCCAAATTATTATCCTACATTTTTAACCCCTTTTGAACACCTTTACCTAGCTGCACCATTGTCACTTTAAATTCAATTTGTCCAAAATGAGCCACGCTCATCTGTTTTCTTCTCAAACCAACTTCCTCCCCTGGCTCCCCTATCACTGTTAATGATCTGATTATTCCATTTGTCTCCAGTCTCAGAATCTCTGTGAGTATCAATACATAATTACCAAGTATCTAAAATGTGCAGATCACTGGGTTAAAATTTGTGTGGGATACAGAGATGTGCAGAAACACTGATCTCATAAAGGAAAGGATGCTGTGGGTCGCCACCAAGATCCCCTTCAGAAACAAGCCATTCATTCTCCTAGATACCTGATGTGTTGGTTGCTGATGGCTCCCACCTGAGTCCTTCTGTGAACCTAACCCTCTACCTGCAGAAGGGAGCTGCCTTGCCTGAGGGTACACAACCCACGCCAATAACCGGCCAACTGAGGGAACAAAGGCATGGCTTCCTTGGTTCAGTTGGAGCAACTCTACAGGACCATCCCAGCTCCAGAGTCTCCATGGGGTTTGTGTCCCAGCTCAACACCCCACTGCCCAGTTCCACTGCCCTACTCCGTACAGGTGTTCCCAGGAGGCTTTCTGATAAAGCAACTTCAGAGTTTTTTCTCCTAAGGCAGTGGTCCTGTCTCCTCCTCCCCTCACCCTCCACACCCAATAGGTTAGACTGGTTCAGATAATTACAATTCAAACAAGTTAAAACTGGTTTAAGCCCTCCTAGCAGATGGCAGGGTGGGTGTCACCATGCTCTTGTCCTTTTCCCCCTTTCTCCTGGATTGAGAACCCACAGGGGCTTTTTAAGTCTAAATAAGAGTTCCACTTTCAAGGGTGGAAAACCCCTGAAGTTGCCATTGCTGGCTGCCACTCTTGTGTTGTTGGATTCTGGTTCTTCATCTCTCCACGTGGCTCAGCCTGCTGCAGTAAAGTTTGTGGTGAAGCAGATCCAGTCCTGGCTGGGGCGACCCTGGTCTGTGGATGACTCCACTGTCTCAAACAGAGTGCCCATTGCTGGGTTTCCTAGGCTGGAGCTCTTGGTGCCAATTCCATTCAGCCATCTTCAGAGACCCTCTCCTCTGAAACCCAGCCACCCAGAGGCTCCAAACCTGCCAAGCTGTACCCCACTACTATCCTAGACCAGTCAAAATGGACTGGGTTTTTTTTTGAGATCACATTACATTCATAAATGTATTTAACATACATTTATTTAATGTATTTAATATAATTTATGAAGAAGATGACATATTCATGATGACACATCTAAGAACATGGAAGGAAGGTCTATTTGTTCAATTCTACTTGTGTGTCCTTTAGGAGTCTTTAAATATTTTTCTCATATAGGTTTTGAATATATTTTGCTTAGTTTATGCCTAAATATTTCATTTTATTGTACAATATTTTGCTGCATAGATTGTGTTGTCTCTGTTTTCTAACTGGTATTTGTTTGGATATATTGTTTTTTTTTCTATTTGGCAATTTAAAAACTCATATGTGTCCTATTTCATCTCATCTTTTCTCCACCTGTTCAAATTCCACCAGTCCCTCAGGATGTATATCCAGTAAGATAGCCTCCATAAAATACTTTTCCTACTTGAAAAAAATATCTTCTCATTTCTAACCTGCATTAAGTTATGTTTGTACCTTTTAGTGGGCACCTACCCTAGTCTATCTTGTGTTATAATTTATGTATTTGTCTTAAGTTCTCATTTTTCATCTTTTTAAAGACAGCAACTTATCTCTTAACTATTTTTGTCCATCATGGTAACTTCTTTCCTTCCATGTGGTACAGAATAATAATTAAGAAATTGAATTAATTGATAAAGAAAAGTGATGATGAAACCAGAAATATAGTTTCCTGAGTGGGTACTATCTTCATTTATTTATTCAAGACAAGGTAATTAAGCATCTACTATGGCCCAAGCACTGTTCTGTTAGACCACAAGGTCTAAAGCCTTTTTTGGAAATATTTTTTCCCTTCAAAATCAAAATCTATTGACTTGGGTTTGGTCATAGATGAAAGAATAAGTATTTCTTTAAAAAAATTAAGACTATTTAGGGCTTCCCTGGTGGCACAGTGGTTGAGAGTCCGCCTGCCGATGCAGGGGACGCGGGTTCGTGCCCCGGTCCGTGAGGATCCCACATGCCGTGGAGCGGCTGGGCCCGTGAGCCATGGCCGCTGAGCCTGCGCGTCCGGAGCCTGTGCTCCGCAACGGGAGAGGCCACAACACGGAGAGGCCCGTGTACCGCTAAAAAAAAAAAATATATATATATATATATATATATGTTGCTTCAAAAATAAGTTAGAAACCTCATGGGAAACACATTAGTTATTATGATAAAGTCAAGGACAAGGGTTTTCCTTTTCCATTGATTTCCATTGTGTATATGGAAAATTGTTTAGGGTGATAAAAAATTAAATGTCTCAGAAGACTGGGTTTAGGATACTCTATAGCTCTGTAGCATTCTTTCTCCCAATACATTATGCTTTACTCATCTCTGGTGAGTTATACTGGATGTGTATCAGTTGATTTTTAATTTTTTATTATTTACCGTCCTTTATTGAAATCTACACTATCCCTTTAGTACTATAGGGATTTACTCTGTTTTGGGGGAATCCCCTGTCCCCAAACCTTTAGTGTTAAATATTTTGTTCCCCATTTCCTCTTTTTGCTTACATGTTTATAATGATTAATTTCATTCACAAAGTTTTACTTTGAGGTGTTGTCATTTCTTATATAGGCCAATCAAACCTTTATTTCAATGATTAAGATTGTTCAAAATTAGTTAAATTTATTATTTTTATAATGAATTGATATTGAATTTGAGATTGAGAATCTTTATTATAATAAACTGCCTTTTAATATTTGTGAAAATCTTAGAAAATGCATTTAAAGTATGTAATATTATAATTTCTCTCTAATCTTTCAGTAGCTAATTCATTCTCTTCAGGTGGTTTATTAGTATATATATTTTACTAAGGTCATTGTTAGAAATAGAAAATTTGTTTACTTCATTGGCAAATAAAAATGTTAAAAACATTTTTAACAAAACAATTAATATTTTCATCTGGAACTAAGATAACTAATGGCACCAACTACACCCACTGGAAGCAGGTATTACGCAAGTGAATCGCCAAATTCAAGATCAGCATTTAAAGGAGAGGATAAATGTTTCCCAAAGTGTGGTCCATGGATCAGAATATCTTTCCATGCGGACTAAGATATATGTGCTACAGGTGATTTTGCTGCACACAAAGGTTGCACTGAGCTACAATTGGTCAGACCCAACCTGATGAGCATTGAGCATTGCTTTCTCCATTGTTACTTTTAAAGAAACTGTTCAAAGGAACTGCCAACCTCTCATTCATAGAAGCAGAAACTATTAGGATACAGGGACCTTAGAGGTCATCTAGTCCAGGAACATTATCTTATAGGCAACGGCCATCAAGGTTCACAGAGCTCAATGACCTAGTCCAAGTTCATATGTTAGAGTGGAAGGCAGAGAAATGTGTTAAAATGAGAGGAACTGGGCATTCCCAGTGCACCTTAAGAGTAGTAATTGAAACCATGGGTAATTGTTAGTCAAATCCATTTCACCAGCCTTCACTAATCAAGGTCATCTACAAAAGACTTGCATGTCCTCTACTTGACAAGGGGCCCTCAACAAGATGTTAGCCTGAGTTGTTTTCCAGAAACTTGGAGTCAGCTGTGTCTAGTTTGAGCTGAGCTGGTTAAGGCTGGACAGGACGACCGACCCAACCTTCCAAATGGGCACACATGAGCAACCTTGGTGACCTTTTGATATTTGAGGGCCAAAAATTCCACCCTCAGAGCATGTTAAGCACCTCCAGTTTGCACGTGCTGAGGCCTGTAGCTTAGTTACGCCTGCGCAGAACGAGGATTAGGGCACTTTTTCAATCATGTTTCTCCAGGCTCCCCACGCTCACCACGCCTCAGACCACCTGCCGCTTTAGTCGTCATCCCATAATACCCCTAGCCGCTTGCCTTCTGGGAGGCGGAGCTGAGGCTTATTTTTCTGTTTCCTCGCTTGGCGGCCTTGTGAATAAACCCTCTCTGCTGCGAACCTCGGCACCTCAATGTTTTGGCTTGCTGTGCATGGCGCAAAACCAACCTGATGAGGTAACGTAATTAGTTTTGGTTCTGCCACTGAGTGGATCCAAGACGACTGATTTTCCATTATTTTGTCCTACCTCTCTCTTGTCCACACTTCCTTAACAGAATTGAGCAACTAAGTAAATATTCTGTTCTATGCTAGTGGCTAATGAAATGTATCATGGGCTTGGGCTTTAATTATTTCTTCTTCCTGGTAACTCGGTAACTTAGTTACTTTGTGTCAGGGGAACTAGAGAGGTATATTATGTACAGAGACAACAGTGTGAGATTTTGAGTCCGGGGACCGAGTTTAAGTCCCGGTTAGCAAATGTGATAAGCAGCTGCTGCTGGTGTGTTTGTTATTGTTAATACTAACTGAATGCGCGACCTTGGGAGAATCATGTTCTAGATTTTAATTCCTCGTCCATTGAAAGACAGAAGTTCCTGCTCCTGAATTTACTGTTCAAAAAAAATAATGAAATGGTTAGAAAAGTTAAAATCACTATATAAATGATGCTGTTATTACCATTTAATTATTCCTAAACGTAATAGAATACTATTAAAACTGTTTTTACGAACAGTTCATTGATTTCACGTGTTTTTTCCAAAGAGGATTTGCGGTGGCTTCAAAGAGAATAATAAAAATAGAAATAGAAAAAACATCAGGACCAAAGAAAAAAGAACATAAAGGTTAGCAGAGTGTAGCTTTGCTCATAGAAGAGGACATACAGACATATAGGCATCACCTCCATTAAGCCCGTCAATGTTCTTTAAACAGCTGCCACCTGAGATGTCTGTCCTATAGCACTTTTAAAAATTGTTTTTAGTTGCTTAAATAAGGGCACTTGATTAGTACTGGGGAGAACTCTTCTATACACCCAGACTGGGGGGGCGGTGTCTCATGGCTTTGGTTTTTTTCTCCACACTCTTTTATGTCTCAAGGTGGAGGCATGGTATTAGATGACATTCTAATGAACACACAATCAGAATCACATTTTCAAAAGTCTTTAAGAGACAAGGAGAATACATGAGGATATCTGTTCGAAGAATCTGCTAGGGGGATGCACAGTGGGGAGCATATCAACTCAATTTTGTGTACATTTACATAAATTAGAGGTTAGTAAAAGGGAGCTAGGGGTGGGGGAGGGGCTCATGCCGAGCTTACTTCTTCAAATAGGACATTCTGTGACTGGTGACAGCCAATTAAAAACGGATGACACTAATACCTTGTCTTTAGCACAAGATAATTAGACTGAATCTCTAGGATATATACCCACAGCTCATCGAAGCTCAGCTTTCACTCTCCTAGCAGAAAGAAATGAAAATAGCATGAGGTTTAGACAGAAGCAAAGATAATAATTTGAGATTGAAATGGTAAGAGATACTTTGAAAATGAAGTGAAAGCGGATTGACTACTAAGTGAAGAGGAAAAAAGCATTATGGCCTGAATATTTGTGTCCCTGCAAACTCACATGTTGAAATACCCACAGGTGATGCTATTTGGAGAGAGGTGGGGTCTTTGGGAGGTGATCTGGTCATGAGGGTGGAGTCCTCATGAATGGGATTAGTGTCCTTATAGAAGACTCTAGAAAGAGCTCTCACCCCCTCTGACACAGTAAACCGCGGAGTGGACCCTCACCAGACACTGAATCTGCCAGCATCTTGATCTTGGACTTCCCAGCCTCCAGAACTGTGAGGAATACATTTCTGTTCAAAGCCAGTCAGTGTATGGTATTTTGGCTAAAGCAGCCTGAGGGAACTAAGACAGAAGGGAATGAGAAATGAGAAGAAAGACCCAGGATTTAGGATGGATTAAATGAAGAATAGGGTTCAATGTCTTTAGTGGGGGTTCGGACAGACAGACATGGACTGGGACTTTTTACTCTGCTTCCTACCCGGGTTTGACAGTCTTTAGTTAAGTATTTGGAGGGCTGGACTTCTGAGTTACTTATTTCTGATCTCTAAGTGGAAAGTCTCCCATGAGCCTTAGTGTGATGTCAATGACCCTCTTGGTAATAAGACCAAATGATGGATTAGGATAACATCTGAAGACACTTAACATTAACAGAAGAGAAGGAAAAAAGTAGATTAGAAGGTGGGAAGAAAAGGAAAACATGAAAGTAGGGGGAGAGCATTTCACCTGATATGCCCTTGTGCTATAGGGAAATGGCTCTCAAACTTATAGCATGTAATTCTGTTTGTCAGTAGGGACCTTAGAACTTGCATTTCTAACGAATTCCCAGATGATATTGATGGAGCTGATCTGGAGACAACTCTCCACTACTATCAGGGTTTATATTTACCCTGTTTTGAGGAATGAGACTGTTTCTAGTGTAGACTCCAACTTTTTCCAGTTTGCTGACCACATTGAAAATGAACTCTAGGCAAAAGGCTTTAAACTACAAGCTGAGAGTCTCAAAGACAAACTGGGAGTATTGGCCATTGTCGTACATCTACGCAGAGGCTGAGCAATCATTAGAAGGGATAACTGCCCTGCTCTATGGCAGGGCTGTTCACAGTGGTAAGTTTGTGTGTTGCCTAGTACAAGTGACTTCTCATGTGTTGCCTAAAAGAGTGGTATGTGTGGGGAAATAAAACAATTGTGACATGAGTTCCGCAATGACTTTCCACATTCCTTAGTATAAAGCCTAAGTCTCCTGTCACAATTATAAGCAGTCTTCTCTCCATCCTGGTACAGCAATAGAATTAGTTGTGAATGCCTTCTGCAAGAAATACAAATCCTGACCAACAGTGGACTAATAAAAAGACCTTTATTTTTGTCTCATAATGAGAAGTCTGGAAGTAGGTGCCTGCTGGGGTTGGTTCAGTGGCTCAGTGGTGTCAGAGTTATTTTCTGGGCGGTTCTCTGGATCTTTTACTTTGTGGTAGCACCCCCTTTCAATGCAGGAAGGATAAAGGGGGTGGCACCAGCCATAGTTGATTCTTTCACTAAGAAAAAAAATCCTTTCCAGATTCTAGAGGACTTTTCCATTTCACTGGCCAGAACAGTGCAGGTGCAGCATTTAGCTCCTTTAGCCTCTATAGGGAGGTGGGCAAAGAAAATGAAATTGATGAGAGTATGTTGGTCAACGTATGGTGTCTGCCAGAGAAACAGACTCAAATCTCCTTTGCCTGTTGAAATTCACTCATCAGAGATGAGCTTGTCTTTCGGTCTCTCCAGGAAAGCCTCTCCTGTCCAATCAAACTCTTGCCCCATGAAGTGGCAGTGCCCTGGGAAAACACGGCAAGTCACGTTGGTCCCCCGCACAGCACTGCAGCCTCCCAGGCAGCCTTGGGCCCCTAATGGTCGGGGCACACTGGGCTTCTCCAAGGAGTAGATGTTGCCTAAGGCCACTCTGCTCCTCTCTTAAGGATTCATTTCCCCTCCTAGTACAAGCTCATGTAATCCTTATCTGTGTTTGAACATTCTTTTTTCCTACGGAGGGACGGACTCATTTTTTCTTTTTTGCAAGTGGTGCAGCTAGTTTATTTTATTTTTTTACATCTTTATTGGAGTATAATTGCTTTACAATGTCGTACCAGTCTCTGCTGTACTAGAAAATGAATCAGCCACATGCATGCATACATCCCCATATCCCCTCCCTCCTGAGCCTCCCTCCCACCCTCCCTATCCCAGGGAGTGGACCCTCACCAGACACTGAATCTGCCAGCATCTTGATCTTGGTCTTCCCAGCCTCCAGAACTGTGAGGAATACATTTCTGTTCAAAGCCAGTCAGTGTATGGTATTTTGGCTAACCTAGACCCTCTAGGTCTTCACAAAGCATCGAGCTGATCTCCCTGTGCTATGCAGCAGCCTGCCACTAGCCATCCATTTTACACTTCGTAGTGTATATATGTCAACACTACTCTCTCACTTCAGGAGGGACTAATTTGACATGTGAGTAAACCTCACCAAATTCCTTTGAATTCCTTTCAAATTAGTTTCACCCATAGGAAGACACACGTGGTCATCATGATTTTCTCCAGCAGCTGTTTGAAAGTGCTCCTGGATGACTCCACCAGCAGCTGAAAAACGAAGTCATTACAGCCTCTGCCTTGGAGAGGCCATGCGTTACACAAAGGAGCGCTAAGCAAAGAGCCCAGTGGTTCTCCAGTGCTTCACTGATACCGCTGTTGTGAAATCAGTTTATCTGGTGCACACAAGAACCAGGCCTCCACGGACAACACAAGCCTGTGTTAAAGAAGAAGCCTATATTGAAAAGTGCACAGTTTCATACTTAGTTATTAGGGGCTTAGCTTTCCTTTGTATCAGTGAACTGGAATCCACACTAACTTATGTCTCCTCCACATGGAGTTCTCACCATCTGACCTCTCGTTCTCAGAGGAGTGAGCGTATTTCCAACAGCCTGGGTATGTTTAGAGAAGATTCCTCACTTTGGGGAGGATAGCAACTTTATCCATTATGGTTCTATGTTACCCCAAGAGCCAGAACAACAGCAGAATTCTCCCAACTGTAAATCCCTGGTCTTTCCTTTGGATAGGTGCCTCTGGAAGTAATCTTGTTCAGAAAATATTTGTTTGGAACCTTTTTCTATTACAGCAGTCTAGAACATATGAGAGACATAATTAAAAAAAAAAAACAAAAACATGCTCTCGAGGAACTGATCATCTCCAGGAACTGATGATCTAGGTGGGGAGGCAGGATGTAGATTCTGGAGCAATGTTGACAATAAATGAATTGGGAGTGGGTGTGTGGAGGAGATAAGAGCAAGTCACCGGCTCAAATGTTCTGAGATTTAGCAGATTTTCCTAAGTGGACTTTTTCCACTTGCTATGTGCCCTTAGGACAATTTCCAGGAATGAAATTTTCAGCAGCTGAATGGTTGTATCAGTGGCGAGAAGGTCCATGGTCCTCACACCACCATTCTGCACATTGATCCATTTACATATATTTTTAATTCTAAGTATCTTTCTAGTCTTTTTTTTTTTTTTTTTTTTTTTTAGAGACTTTATCTTCCCTCTTTTTTTCCTGGTGCGTGAGGAGAGGGGTTTTTTTTTTTTTTCCCCCCCACAATGTTTTTATTTATTTATTTATTTATTTATTTATGGCTGTGTTGGGTCTTCATTTCTGTGCATGGGCTTTTCTCTAGTTGTGGCAAGTGGGGGTCACTCTTCATCGCGGTGCGCAGGCCTCTCACTATCGCGGCCTCTGTTGTTGCGGAGCACAGGCTCCAGACGCGCAGGCTCAGTAATTGTGGCTCACGGGCCCAGTTGCTCCATGGCATGTGGGATCTTCCCAGACCAGGGCTCGAACCTGTGTCGTCTGCATTGGCAGGCAGATTCTCAACCACTGCGCCACCAGGGAAGCCCTCTTTCTAGTCTTTTATACTGACTAAATTAGATGAATTTTATGGCAATTAATACACAAACACCACCAACATTCCCCTTTCTCATTTTCAACAACGGTAATTCATAATCCGCTTTACATTCTCACTTAACGGTCTTTGCCTAAGTTTTAGTTGCTATTGAAACATAGGAACTATCAATAAAAAATGTGCAGTCTGATGGAGAAGGCCCTATAAATGCCGACTGCTTATTTCCGAGGTGCCTTTTGTATTGATGGGCATGTCTTCACTTCTGTAGAGTATATAGAGGCAGTGTAATATTTGAGTACACATGTGCTGAAATTTGCGCTACCTGGGCCACCTGGGTTTGAATCGCCACTCCACCGCTCACTAGTTGTGACCTCGGAAGAAAGAAACAAGCTTGCCAAGGAGAGAGTTGGACTTTCCAAGATCCTGTGTTCATGATTATTTTTAATGATTACCTAGGTTTATCTGCTTTATAAAAAATGTTATGTGATGCGTAAATAAATTGCTTACCTGACCTCAAAGATGCTGAAGCTGTTCAGAAATTCTTCCTTGAAGAAATACAGCTTGGTGAAGAGTTACTAGCTCAAGGTGAATATGAGAAGCGTGTGGACCGTCAGACAAATGCAACTGCTTGTGTGTGGACAGCCACAGCAGTTACTGCAAGTGTTGCAGCAAACTCTTCCATCACCAGTATTCAAGATGCTTCTGACTAAGCTCCCAACAATTAGTCAGAGAATTGTAAGTGCTCAGAGCTTGGCTGAAGATGATGTGGAATGAGAAACAAATGTCAACATAATAATCTCGATTAAAAAATATTTTTAAAATCTTAAAAACAAATGTGGAGTCTTAGTTTTGAGCTGATTTTGAAGCAGGTGAATGACATAAATGAAAGCAACATATTTGATTATAGTTCTTGGGGGCAATTTCATATCTGAAATCAGTTTCATTAAATGTAATGATGCACTGAATCTTCCACCCACCTCTGCAGCATGAGATTTCCCAAAGAGCATTTAGTTGCAACCGATAGATGTGTTGCAGCCAACACCCAAGCAGGACTTGGATCACCTGGGACGTGGCAATGATTAGTCCTAATAATCTGGCAGCTGTAATGTTATTTAATATGTCAACTCTGTGAGCTCACGTAGGTTTGACTGATGACTCTGATCAGGAGTGAGACGAATGCACTCAACTTTTATTGTTTGGAGAGGGTGCACAGGGTTGGTGCCAGGTAGAATAAAGCAAAATGCCAAGGTCATGTCTTGTATTACATCTGTGCTCTACAGGCTGGTATTCATCCCCTAAACACTCCTGCTCCCATGAGACTCTTGCCATTCACAGGAGCAGGCCTAACCTGAGAGAGCTAGATTGTAGAGGTTTTAGGCAACTTTTTGGTTACTGCAGAAAGAATGGGATCAGATTAACAGTTCCAAATTAACAGCACAGTATGTCACACTCACTCGCTCTGGACAGTCTCTCTAATGAAATACAATTGGTGTTTCAAAACAACATAGTAATTCTTGGGTTAAGATCTGGCAATGCCATTTCATTCTTGACAGTTGAGCCTGTGTAGCTTTCATAATAAGACCATTGGCTCTGTACATAAAGGAGGTGGAGAAACGTTAGATAATGGCCACTTCTTTTCAGTCTTCATTCTTTTGAAGCTTCACATCTAACTAGCATATTCAGAGTTTCAAAAGAAGCCCACCTTTCCTGCGTGTATTAGCCTAATTTGACTAAACATCTGAGAACTGTTAATAGAACCGGGTGTTGAAGTCTGTTTGCCTTTGCTGAGAAAAGCACCATCACTCACTGCCCCTTGGTGACCTCAATCCCTATTTCAGTGCCTTTGCAGACAGTTTCATGTAATTTTCTGTTACCAACATCCCTGCTCTGCTCCTCTCTGATGTTGAGAAGACCATTAGCATTTCCATATCTTTCTTTAAAGTCATATACTGATAGGCTGGCATATTCAATTTTCAATTAAATAAGAAGGCTGGGATAGCTGGCTCACTGGGTCTCAGAGTTTTGCAATCCGTAACTTTAACTTTCAGAGTTTATATTCTTCCCACCCAGGCACTTTTCAAGGAGCAAGGATAGAGTGGGCCAATCTTTATTACTCCTCTTTGTTCGGGAACATCAATCCCTGCATCTATCATAACTAAAGTCTAGTTTGCCACAACTGCCAGGAGGCGTAGCAGGTGTGCATGGAAATAGAATGACAGGACATCTGTCTCCCTGGGAGACCAGTTTCTCTACCTGGGTCTTCCATTAAGCTGTAATACAGGAGAGAACACTATGTATCACTATAAAAGTTCTTACTGTCTTGCAAGTTCAGAGGTTACTTTTAACCAGGAGAATGAGGGAAAGTTTCACAGAGCAACATTTAATTTGTGTGATCATCTTGAGTGATCAGTGGGATTTTGACATTATGAGATGCAGCAAAAAGAATTTTAGAGAGGTGACAAATGTCACAAAAACAAGGAATGGAGAAAGTGTGGAGTTGGAGAGTAAGTGGCCCATTTTGTCTAGCCACAGTGGATTGAGTTCAGAATGTTAAGGAATTGGTATTTAATTCTGAGGAATAATTGGAGGATTTGAGGAAGAGAATGTGATGAGTTCCCGGGGCTTTCCAACACCTTATAGCTTTTGTTTCTCAGGCCACGTCTTGTGAACTATTTCAGAGTTTCGATTCCTTCTTTGAATTCCAAATTCAGATTTCATTGCTGCCTATATTACTTGGGGCAATTGTGGAGCGTGAACCAAAGTCCTGGGGCTTGGGTTCTGTCAGCCCTTGTCTGGTACCTTGGCTGTCACTATCAGATGCTCTGATTGTCCTGGGTTATGCTAGTTGACGCAGTTAGTGGGCCCAGTGCAATCCAGGTAGTGGATTGCAATACACGCACGTGTGCACACACACAGTCACACTCCACACGCATATTCTTTAGTTTCACCTGCTTTAAACTTTCAGTGGAATCATAATCCATGTTCTCTTCTATGATTTGCATCTTTTACTGAGTGTTCAGTTTTTGAGACCCTCTCATTGTCTGGTTGTTGCTGTGTTTCCATTGTTTCATTTTCATTGCTTTATAATTTTTCTTTGTTTATACCGTGGTTTATCCTTTCTACTGCTTCTATTTTCGGGATTTTGAAAAATGCTGAAATACATATTCATGGACTAATCTTCTGATACACATATGCAGATGTTTCTTTAAGGTCTTTTTTCCAGGAGTGTAATTGTTGGATTAAAAGGATGCACACGCCACATTTTTCTAAGCAATTGCAAGTAGATGAGAGTTCCTTTTGTGCCATGTCCTGTTGTTTGACTTTTAAATTTCTGCTAAACAGGTGGGTGTGAAATTGTATCTTGCTATAGCTTTATCTGGTATCCCCCCCAACCCAATACCAATCAGCTTGAGCATCTTTTGTTTTGTTTTGGGGCCATTGTTTTCTCTACCGATCAGCAAGAAAGGTGTTTTTAAAAGTCCCATTGTTATGGTGGAATTTTCTATTTCTTGTAGTATTGGCAATTTTTGCTTTATATATTTTGAAATAATTAGGTGCATGCAAACAGGATTACTCTAAATCCTGGTGATTTAAAACTTTTGTCACTACCTTTATCTTTTGTAATTTTAATTTTTTCTTTGTTCATTTTGCATGATATTGCCTCACCAACTTTGTTAGTACTTATCTTTTGCTACTTTTAACTTTGAATTTTTCTGTATGTTCATATTTTAGATTAAACATGTACAGATACACACATGCATGCTGTATTTTTAATACCCATTTTTATAACTTTTGTCTTAACTGTAGAATTTAGTCTACTGACATTGAATGTAATGATTGACATATTTGGATTAAATCTAACATTTTGTACTGTTGTCCAATTTGTTCTATGTTTTTGTTTCTATATTTTAATATATTATACATCCTTAACTCTTACATGTATTTATATATTTATACATTTCCCCCTAAATATGTTTCCTGGGCTATGTTCTCTTCTTTACTTCCTTTTTTGGGGGGTTGATTATGTCTTTTAGATTTTTTTTTTTTTTGCGGTACGCGGGCCTCTCACTGTTGTGGCCTCTCCCGTTGCGGAGCACAGGTTCCGGATGCACAGGCTCAGCGGCCATGGCTCACGGGCCCAGCCGCTCCGCGACATGTGGGATCTTCCCAGACCGGGGCACGAACCCGTGTGCCCTGCATCGGCAGGCGGACTCTCAACCACTGCGCCACCAGGGAAGCCCTGATTATGTCTTTTATGACCTTACTTTCCTTCTTCACTAGCTTAGAATTTCTACAGTCTGTCTGTTTTACTGATTTCCATACAGATTTCAACATGATTTCCTGATTTATAAAATTCTGTTAATCAAAACCTTAACCCTCCTCCAGAACAATACAAGGTCTATACAACATTGTAACTCAATTTATCCCCCTCTCATTTATATGCTCCTTTATTATATATTTAAATTATATATTAAGAGAATCCTAAAAGGCTTTGTAATTAGTGCTTTATACCATGTTCATCTAGATTTGTGTCCATATTTAACACTGTCTTTGCTCTTCATTACTTCTAGCATCTTATACCTTTTTTTTTTTTTTTCTTGCGTTATGCGGGCCTCTCACTGTTGTGGCCTCTCCCATTTGCGGAGCACAGGCTCCGGACGCGCAGGCTCAGCGGCCATGGCTCACGGGCCCAGCCGCTCCGCGGCATGTGGGATCTTCCCGAAACGGGGCACGAACCCGCGTCTCCTGCATCGGCAGGCGGACTCTCAAGCACTGCGCCACCAGGGAAGCCCTTATACCTTTTTATTTGGGATAATTTTCCATCTGTCTAGAAATCCTTTAGAATTTAGTGCAGGTTTGCAGAAGCAAATTCCGTTTTTATTCTTCTTGAAATGTACCTATTTTGCCTTCAATATTGGAATGTTTCATCACTGGTTAAAGAATTCTAGAACTGTAGTTTTTTGCTTGTTGTTTTTTTGTTTTTTGTTTTTTTTTTCTAGCACATTGAACATATTTGGTTTCTAGCTTTTAGTTGTAGCTGTTTACCGTCAAGGTGATCTATTTTATCTCCTTAGCTGAATTTAAGATCTCCTGATCATTGGTGTCCTGTAGTTTTCGACAGTGATGTATATAATTGTGTAGATTTGTATGTAATGTATTTAATATATTTATAAATATAAAAATTTTTACATTTTTTTCTTTAGTGTGCTTGGTATTGGACTTTCTGGATCTAATGTTGGGAGACTTTAAAAAATTCTAGAAAATTCTCATCCATTATCTGTTTTAATATTCTTCTAAATTCTTCCTATTCTACTTTATTTTTCTGGAACTTCCATTAGATGCATACTATATTTTCCAATCTTTTTTCCATTTCCTTAATCTCTTTTGACAAATAATATTCCTGTCTTTGTCTTTCATGCCATGTTCTGAATAATTTGTTTGGATTCATCTTTCAGTTCATTATTTCTCTCTGGCAGTGTCTAGTAGGCTGATACCATCCCTTGAGTGTCACATTTTAATTATATTTTCATTTCTAGAAATTCTGTTATTTTCATATGTATTTTGCCATTCCTTATAATTTCCTGGCTCATATTTTCAACTTCCCCTTTATTTCTGTATACATATTGCAATAGTTATTTAATATTCTGTGTAGAATAGTAGTATTCTGATAATTTCAAAACCTCAAATTCTTTGCAGGTCTGATCCTAACATTTGTTGTTGTTGTTGTTGCTGGTTGTTTTTTTTTTTTTTTAATTTTTATTGGAGTATAATTGATTTACAATATTGTGTCAGATTCAGGTGTACAGCAAAGTGAATCAGTTATACATATACATATATCCACTCTTGTTTTAGATTCTTTTTCCACCATATAGGCAATTACAGAGTATTGAGTAGAGTTCCCTGTGTTATACAGGAGGTCCTTATCAGTTATCTGTTTTATACATAGTAGTGTGTATATGTCAATCCCAGTCTCCCAATTTATCCTTCCTCCCCTTTCCCCGATAACCATGTTTGTTTCTTACATCTGTAACTCTATTTCTATTTTATAGATAAGTTCATTTGTACCCTTTTTTTAGATTCCACATATAAGTGATATCTTACACTATTTGTCTTTCTCTGTCTGACTTATTTCACTCAGTATGACAATCTGTATGTCCATCCATGTTGCTGCAAATGGCATTATTTTATTCTTTTTTATGGCTGAGTAATATTCCATTGTATATATGTACCACATCTTCTTTATCCATTCCTCTGTTGATGAACATTTAGGTTGTTCCACGACCTGGCTATTGTAAATAGTGCTGCAATGAACATTGGGGTGCATGTATCTTTTTGAATTATGGTTTTCTCCAGATATATGTCCAGGATTGGGATTGCTGGATCATATGGTAACTTTATTTTTAGTTTTTTAAAGGAATATCCATACTGTTCTCCATAGTGGCTGTACCAATTTACATTCTCACCAACAGTGTAGGAGAGTTCACTTTGCTCTACACCCTCTCCAGCATTTATTGCTTGTAGATATTTTAATGATGGCCATTCTGACCAGTGTGTGGTGATGCCTCATTGTAGTTTTGATTTGCATTTCTCTGAAAGTTGAGCATATTTTCATGTGCTTGTTAGCCATCTCTGTGTCTTCTCTGGGGAAATGTCTATTCAGGTCTTATGCCCATTTTCTGATTTTTTTTTGTTTATATTGAGTTGTATAAGCTGTTTGTATATTTTGGAGATTAATCCCTTGTCAGTTGCTTTGTTTGCAAATATTTTCTCCCATTCTGAGGGTTCTCTTTTTGTTTATGGATTCCTTTGCTATGTAAAAGCTTTTAAGTTTAATTAGGTCCCATTTGATTATTTTTTATCTTCATTACTCTAGGAGGTGGATTGAAAAAGATCTTGCTGCAGTTTATGTGAAAGAGTGTTCTGCCTGTTTTCCTCTAAGAGTATTATAGAATCCAGCCTTAATTTAGGTCTTTAATCCATTCTGAGTTTATTTTTGTGTATGGTGTTAGGTAATGTTCTAATTTCATTCTTTTACATGCAGCTGTTCAGTTTTCCCAGCACCACTTATTGAAGAGGCTGTCTTTTCTCCATTGTATATTCTTGCCTCCTTTGTCATAGATTAGGTGACCATCTAACATTTGTTATTTTAAAATTTTTGCCTACAGTGTTGTTTCCTTGTATGTGTTGTAATTTTTGACTTGAGCTTCTAATATTGGTTTTATCTAAGGGAATATTTTTTAGGTCTCCAGAGATAATTTGTGTTTGCATCTGCTAGTTACATTTAGGTAAGTGCCAATGCAGAATCATTGTGAATTCTCAATTGAGTTTTTGTGGATCACACAGGTTGCATGATTTGGCTTGCTAACATCTATGAAGTCTGGATTGTGGTTACAAGTTCTCAGGGAAACCCTTTCCCTGTTTTCCAGTGCCAAGATTGAGACTTGTATTTTTATGCCTGAGGTATCTCTTTTTTCCCCCTTGCATTGGGGGTAAAACCCATTGTAATTTCAGGTTTACGGAGGAGAATCTCTTATAAGGTTCCTTACCTTGCACTTGCTTTGCCTTATCCCTCAAAACTTATGCAGACTTCAAAGCAGAAAAACGAGGGCTTCAGGTCCAGCAGAAACCCTTTTGCAAAGCCAACTTAGGCACTCACCTCTTTAATTTCTCACTTTCACTTTGTTTTAGTCTTCTGCTTATTCTTTTTTTTGTTGCTATTTCTTATTTTTGAAAGAAAAATAAAGAAGCACATGGCTTCCATCTGATAACTGGCCCCATCTATCTTTTAGATGGCTGACACTAAATCAGACCAAACCTGCAGTTATTTATTTCTTTTTTAAACATCTTTATTGGAGTATAATTGCTTAACAGTGGTGTGTTAGTTTCTGCTGTATAGCAATGTGAATCAGCTATATGTATACATATATTCCTATATCCCCTCCCTCTTGCGTCTCCCTCCCACCCTCCCTATCCCACCCCTCTAGGTGATCACAAAGCACCGAGCTGATCTCCCCATGCGATGCAGCTGCTTCCCGCTAGCTATCTATTTTACATTTGGTAGTGTAGATATGTCAATGCTACTCTCTCACTTAGTCCCAGCTTACCCTTCCCCCTCCGCATGTCCTCAAGTCCATTCTCTATGTCTGCATCTTTATTCCTGTCCTATCCCTAGGTTCTTCAGAACCTTTTTTTTTTTTTTAGATTCCATATATATGTGCTAGCATACGGTATTTGTTTTTCTCTTTCTGACTTCCTTCACTCTGTATGACAGACTCTAGGTCCATCCACCTCACTACAAATAACTCAATTTCGTTTCTTTTTATGGCTGAGTAATATTCCATTGTATATATGTGCCACATCTTCTTTATCCATTCATCTGTTGATGGACAATTAGGTTGCTTCCATGTCCTGTCTATTGTAAATAGAGCTGCAGTGAACATTGTGGTACATGACTCTTTTTGAATTATGGTTTTCTCAGGATATATGCCCAGGAGTGGGATTGCTGGGTCGTGTGGTAGTTCTATTTTTAGTTTTGTAAGGAACCTTCATACTTTTCTCCATAGTGGCTGTATCAATTTACATTCCCACCAACGGTGCAAGAGAGTTCCCTTTTCTCCACACCCTCTCCAGCATTTATTGTTTGTAGATTTTTTGATCATGGCCATTCTGACTGGTGTGAGGTGATACCTCATTGTACTTTTCATTTGCATTTCTCTAATGATTAGTGATGTTGAGCATCCTTTCCTGTGTTTGTTGGCAATCTGTATATTTTCTTTGGAGAAATGTCTATTTAGATCTTCTGCCCAGTTTTGGATTGAGTTGTTTGTTTTTTTGCTATTGAACTGCATGAGCTGCTTGTATATTTTGGAGATTAATCCTTTGTCAGTTGCTTCCTTTGCAAATATCTTCTCCCATTCTGAGGCAAACCTGTAGTCATTTTGAACTTAATTTCTAATTCTTAAATAATTTGCCTTAATAGGTTATTTTCTTTTCATAAAACACTGAAATTCAAGCTTTTGACTCTTCTCCATTCATTTAGAAAATCCCTCCAAAAAGCGATGCAACACTTCTTTTGTCTTCCTGATGCACGGCTTCGAAAATTCCTTATAAATAATCTCTGAGAATCATCAGATTCATTCATAAAATTATCTGAGAAATTGTTAATAGGTATGGGAGGAATAAGGAATGATTTAACTGTCATTAAAAATACTTCTGTGGAATTAAACGTGATATGTTCTTCCAATACCTAATCTTGAAAGGTGAATATAGGCTAAATATTCAGTAAGGTTGGGGGTTAATTTTCTTGCTCTGGGAATACAGGATTTTTCTTCAAGTGACATTTACATAAATATATCTTGGAAATGCTGTCTATACCAAATCTTACTGTGCCTTTCATCCATGCTGTTGGAAGAAGCAGAACATAAGTGGAAAATTTCAGACGTATTCTGAAAGAATCAAGTGATCCTGAAGAAAAATGGTTATTTAGGAGGAAGTGTCTCTTACCACAACCTCCTGCCACCCAATATTTTGTTTGAGAACCTATTTTTATCCCCACTTCTACCTATTTAACTCTTCCTTTATAAAGTTTTTTTTTCTTTGCCTTTGAGCAAGGGCAGACTTTCAGTGTGCCTTATGAATCATTCAAATTATGTGTTTGAGATGATATTTTCATTGACACTTGAAGAAAGCAGCTCATTCTGTGTTTGCATCAGAGTAGTTAGCAATTAGGAAAATAGTCTTCAATCTTCCACCTTCACATGAGCAACTTGGGATTTTACTGGTAGGAGGGTAGAACTGGTTATACCAATGCCATTAATTTCTTAGAGATGAGTGACAGCAAGATACAGCCATGCTGGTATCGATGCCAAGTAAGCACACAATTCTTAAGGTTTTTAGGAACAGGTGAAATGAGGAATGATTCTGCTTTTGGTGCTGTCTTTGTACCCCCACTATCGCAGGCGGGTTGGCATGCAGTTAGGAACGTGCGTTGATTTAATGAATTCTGAGAACAGAGATACACTTCAAGTATAAAGCTATTGTTACCAAAAACCTGTTATATTTAATTTAAAATGTTCAACTCCCTAAATATGAATACTAAAAAGATACAGAATTTTGTAACTATGTTTCAGCTCAGTGTTATGGTTCCATGTGACCCATAGACCCCAGTTTATTTTTTCAGATAGGACCAAGAGAGCCTTAATGTTCCCTTCAACTTGACTGAACTTGAGGCAGGCTTCTTCCTGACTCCAGGCCTTGACCTCCCTTTTCTTAGAACATTCACTTTAGAAAACTTATAATTCTAAATTTTTTCTCTGCCCCTTAGAAGTGTAACTTTCAAAAAACAAAAACAGAAAACCAAAACTTCTTGTCAGTTTTACAACCCAGGTCAGTTGGATATATACAAATCATGTAAGATGTAGGCTTCTGTGGTCTCATAACTTGGTCTCAACCTATGTTGACAACTTTATTTTCTAGATAGCTTCTAGATTTTCTAAACCTAGAGTTCTCCACTTTTTTGGGAGACTTGGCTTACATATTGAAGTTCCTCTTCCCTATAGCCATCTACCCAAATTCTACCCATGCTTAGGACGCAGATGCATGCGTAATCACCTTTGTAAACACCCGCAGAGGAAGTGGGTTTTTTTTTTCAGTCCTTTGTACTTCTTAGTATACAATCGTGCTTATCACAATTTAATTTGTATTGTGGTTATGCTGGTACATATATGCTCTCTATTTTATAAAATCTTTGAAGGTGGGTTTGTGCCTAATATATTTTGGTATTTTCAAATTACCTAATATCAATTTTACATATAATGGAAAATATTTTTAATAATGTGTTAGGTGAGTGAAACAAACATATAAGCAGATGCAAAGTGGTGCTCTCAGCCCCTCCCCCACTTCAAAGTTGCATCTTAAGTGGTGCCTTTACGTGAGTACCCCAGAGGCCTCTCCTCAATTTTCTGTGAGTTCTCAGGGAGATCTGAACTGCCATTTCCTGTTCTTGCTAACCAGAGTTATAGACACAGTCCATCAAATCTCATTCCTAGATCAGGAAACTGTGAATAGAGTATAGCAGAAAGTGTCTGGGCTGAAAATAAATGACTCTGGGACCCCACCCTATGTTATTCTATCTCTGATCAAACTCCTGTCTGACTCAAACAGGAAATGAGTCTTATATCTTATGCGAGGTAGCAAATCTGAAATCTTTAGTTCCTTCAACACGTGGACATTAAAGAAGATGAGGGTGTTTATTTTCAGAGGGTGTTTATTTTCATTGCTTGGACTGTAGAGTTACAGGCCTTTAAAGGTGGTGGGAAAAAAAAATCAAATCAGTGTCCTAGAGATCTCAGCTAAAGCTCTGGATGACTGGCATGTCCGGGTGAGGCCCATGCTCAAAGTTGCCTACTCTGAACCCATCCTGCCTTCTTCCTTAGTTATAGAAGCCCACTTTTGTTCAGTGTGGCAATGTACTAGTTAGACAGATACTTGTTACACAAACTCCCTTGCTAGAAAATGTAGTTCTGGCCAATGAAAAGTAAGTGAAAGTCTACTGGGTAAGGTTTCCAGGAAAACTTTTTCCCTCAAGAAGAGGCAGACAAGTGGCACATGGCTTTAGCCCTTTCTCCTTTCTCCTCCTCCCTGTCTGGAACTTAGTGTAATACTCTAATCCCTTGAAGTGTAACACCATTTTGGAAGCATGAAGAAGAAAGATGCGTGCTAAGGATGGTAGAGTGGAAAGATTGAAGGATCCTAGGACCTTGGTGGCATCTTGGTATAGTTGTATTAGTGCTGAGTTGCCATTTTTGGAGTTTTTTGGTGGAAAAAAATGAACTCAGTTTGCTAATGCTAGTGTACTTGGGTTTCTGTTATGCGTAGAAAAGGCAAACCTGACAAATACACTGGACATGCCTAGAAAACGTGGGGCTGATCCAACCACCTGGGCAGATCTGGCTCCTAAACATCTTCTGCCATTTTCCGTATCTTCTCAGTGAGTTAAATGCAGAGGATCCAACAGATAACTTCAAGGCAACACCAACGGATACTAGGACCGTAAAACAGAAGAAGCAAGAATCCCTGAACTACACAGAAAAGGTCATCTGCCAAACATCTGATCATGAAACAGCAATGCACTTTTGTGTTAAACCACTGAGATCTGAGGGTCATTTGTTAGAATAACTAGCGTTAAAAACTCCAGTAAAATGCCAGCCATCAGGAGAAAGTGTGAGATACTTCCTATATCAATTAGGATGCTTTTGGCTACAGGCAACAGAAAACTCCAAATGTAATCCACTGAAACATGGATATTTAGCATCTTACAAACCAAGGGTAGGGCAGGGGCAGCACTGGCTAATTTAATGGATAAATTACATCATTAAGACTCCATGTTCTGTCTTTCTGCTCTGCCATCCTTAGCCTTTTGGATTTGCCCTCAGACATGCTCCCCTCATAATTGTAAGAGGGCTGCAACAGTTCCAGGGGTCATTGTCAGATATGTCCATACTTGACGAGACCATCTCTCTTCAGGTGTGTCTTCTTAAGAGTGAAGAAACCTTTTCCAGGAAGCTGATAGCAGACATCTCATGTTTCATAGGACACAAGTGCCTCACTTGCCTATGGCTAAACCAGTCACTGGCAAGGGGACTGGGACCTCCATTATTGACTTAGGCCTGTCAGTTTGTCCTCTCGGGCTACTGGTGGGTCTAAGCTTCCTTAAAGCACATGATGCCCAGAGGAGGGCAGATCGTCGGAATTCTATTAGGAAAGTAAAAGGGGTTGGGATTAGACATGGGTAGGTATCTTGGAGTACCTGATACACCTCCCATGAGAGAACCCCTTCTGAGAAGAGGGACCTGGGCACCATGAGATGAACCCAGTGACAAAGATTTGATCACTGGAAGAGATTCAAGATCTCACAGTGACTGATAAAGGAGTATATTCCTGGTTCGTATCCTAGATGATGATTTGCTTCTCAAAGAGAGTGAGAGCTTTAAGTAAAAATTGAGTACTCAGACCTGCCCTGCCATTTTCCTCTGGGGGTTTCCCTTGTGTCTGCCTCAGGGAACGTCTCCCTCAACTCTCCCGCATCTCCTCGTCTTTGATGGCTGCTGCTTCCTGCTCCCTGAGGACCTGGAGTGCCTGGGACCTGTGTCCTCCCTCCTCCTACCCCACCCCCAGCCTTCTCATGGCCCCAGGCACCTGCACCTTGTGGGGCTTTCTGAGCTCCCTCCCTCTCCCCCCGCTGTAGACAGCTGCTGCTGGTCATAAAGCCCTGATGGCCTCCGAGGTGTTCCCCTCAGTCCTTCTATACTTCCTTCTTTCATCCCTCACCTGGACACAGCCTGGACCAAGAGTCAGTATGTTGAATGGCAGAGCAAGTGAAAGGCCCCCTCCATTAATTTTGGATACTCCTATTTGTGGTCAGGTTATCTGAGAATTAAGTCACAAAATTATGGCTCACCAAGGCTCCTCAAACAGAATAGGAAAGGAAGCAAAAGGTAAAAATAGGTATTTTGTTAATATATATAAGCATATTTATAATGAAAATGTGCACAGCTGCTATAGCCTTCATTTCTGTAACTGATCACGAGGCCATAGTTGACGTTTATCATTTTCTTCCTCCACTATCCATCCCACGTTCTCCTACATGTGGGCACACCCTATCTGGGTTCTTTTTTTTGGTGGACTGATTGGAATCTTTCTTCCTGAATCGTGCGAGTCTTTAGTGGCCTTGCCTCGATTGGGTCGTAATCTTCCACTGACTTTCACTGCTGGACGTGGAAGTACTGCCTGGTGTCCTGGTGCATCTTCTGGGTTCTGGTACAGACTTCTCTGCCCCTATTGTGTAGCAGCAGTGCAATTTCCCTTTGGCAGATTGAATAAATCATCACAGCTAGTACAGTAACTCCTCCTCTGCCTGTTAAATCAATGGCATGAGGAGTCCAAAATGGCCAGATGGCAGTTTTAACTTATAATTTAATGGGATGATTGTGTACCTTTTATTGGAAACCTTCTTCCCTTGGGAATTAAGATCTATAAACCATCATAATGCAAGGTTGCAATGATGGAACATGATGTGTAATGGTGAAAAATGTCACTTCTACCACCCCCATCTTTTAATTTCAGGTTTATGTGTAACTGGCAATGGGAGAAATAGCCCCTTGTATCTGTCTCTGGTTTAAAACATATTACACCAACCTCAGCGAGTCTTAGTAAACCATCCTCCTATTCCATTAGGCCTGCTGCTTCTCAGTCACGGGCTGCATAAGATGAGGGAATAACATGGGTACAAGCTCATTTCTGAAACTTCAGTCCCCTTTTACTCTGAAATGGTAATGGTAATGGAGGCCCAAGAGCTTAGGGAGGTTCAAGATTTCTCAGTTTTATCTGAGACACCCAAATATCCCCATCCCAGATCTCACAGCCCTGCTCTTTTGAACGATGCCCTAACCTTAGCACTGGGGACTTGAGTGTGCTTGCATTGGACAACCGCAGTGGGGTCCAACTAACAGGAGCTGGGGCCATGGGGGAGAGCAGCCGTTGCTGGGGACAACCCTGGAGCCAGGGGGAGGGGGAAGAAATACCCTGGCTGCTTCTCTTCTATGATCTTAGATTGAGTCCTCCTGGGGCAGGGATTTGTGTATAAAAAATTATTGCAGGAGTGCTCCTGGGGGAGCGCCATAGGAGGGTGGGAGAGGCAGGATGAGAGGGGTGAAAGCCAGGCAAAGTTCCTCAGAGGGTGACTATAGCTGGATCCTGGAGGAAACATCTGGAGTGTAAGCTGTGCCTCAGTTCTCCTGAAGCAAAGGAGCTAGGTGTTCTTACCCCCAGCCATCTCGGTCATTGGTGAAGGGAGACCCCCTCCTCCTGTCCCCACTAGTAAATTCCCAGGCATTTCCAGCTCTTTGCTCTAGAGGCAAAGTGGGCTCCAAGAGCTTAAACAGTTTTCCAGAAAATAACTGCAGGGGTTCCCTTGAAATGAAGTCACATGGAAGCTAGTGGGAGTTGGGTGAGGTACACACAGAAACCATGAACAAGGAACCCCAGGTGATCTGAGTGCACTGCTGACATTTGTAGGCTATAGTCAGACTCTTTCTACCGGTGCCTTTCATTGTCTGGAAATACTGGATGCCACGGGGCAAGGAAATACAGTTCTCTGTGAGATGGAACAGAGCTGAGAATTATGGGGAGTGATCTGAGAACAGATAGGCAATTGACCCCCATTCACAGTGTCATAAACATTTCCCCCTGACATCAAACGTTTTTCTATGGCGATTCTAATGATTATATAATATACCAACACACAGATGTAAATGGTCATTTAAGCAGTCCCTCCTTTTTGTTAGAAACGAGTCCTTCCCTATTATTAATACTGTTATGGGGCAACTCTGCAACCAGAGGTTAGTTTATCTTAATTTTTTCCTTAGGACAGATAGTGTTGGTACTTTAATAGAGCTTCTGTGAAGATGAGGATAGATATAGCATTACTCAAATATTATAAGTGGATGCAACATGTAAAATTCCTGGTATGGATGTATATCAGTAGGCAAC
Organism: Lipotes vexillifer; assembly: GCF_000442215.2. Classification (NCBI taxonomy): domain Eukaryota; kingdom Metazoa; phylum Chordata; class Mammalia; order Artiodactyla; family Lipotidae; genus Lipotes; species Lipotes vexillifer. The sequence goes on along the minus strand of NW_006775090.1, from coordinate 2,363 downwards.
ATTTTACACGTGGTCTGGATTCCAAAGTTAGTTGCTTATAATGCAGTGTTTGAAAATCAGTACATATTTTTGTACTGAAGTGATGTTTTAATTGGTATTTAGTTTCTCAGTATATCTCATGAGACTTCATTTAACTCATGAGATTTATTGGCAACGTAAATACCAATTATAACATCACTTCAGTGTATATGAAATATATATAAATACAAACATAGCTGAGCTGCTGAGTTACAGTATGAATAGTACAGTCCTTTCCTCCTTTATTTTCTTTCTCTCATCACAATCCATGTCTTCATGAAAGGCTACTGCCAAGCCGTGGAAGCAAAACAGCCCTTGCCAGTCATTTAGGCTTGAGCAGAAATTTAGGTTTACTATGAATCAGAAAGAATTTGCAATTAAATCTCTTTAGTTATGATATCCTTTATACCCTGGGCAAAGGATTTTTAGGTACCCCGTATAGAAGCGGTGTTTTTGAAAGAGAAGGGTAACCTTTTATTCCTAATTCATACCTTATTAGCCCCGCATACTTTATTTTTGCTGTCAACTGAGGTCAGTGCTTGGTATTTACCAGACACAGTAAAACAGTGGCTTCCATTTTGAGAACATATTTTTGCTAGAAAAATTAAAACGTAGAAGATGCTAGTCAGATGTGACATGGAAGATTTTGTACATATAGGTGCATTCTTATTCATTGGTTGTTAATCTATAATCTTTTGTCTTTAGATGCTGTCTAGCTCTGTGGGAATATGAGTACTTTATAATTAGCTTGCATGGATATAGTCATATCACTACTGACAGCATCAAGTCTGTCTTCAGATATTTCTAGCCTTGTGTTTCAGAAAAGTTTGACTCAGTAAAATAATTTTTAAAATGTGTATTTTAAAATAGATTTAGATTTACAGGAAAATTGCCAGGGTAGTACAGAGTTCCCACATACCCTACTCCCAATTTTGCCTATTATTGATATCTTACGGTATGGCACTTTTGTCAAAATTAATGAACAAATATTGATACATTACTTTAACTAAAGCTCACACTTTATTCAGGTTTCCTTGGTATTCACCTAATGTTATTTTTCTGTTCCAGGATCCCATCCAAGATACCACATTACATTCAGTCATCATTTCCCATTAGGCTCCTTTTGGTTATGACAATTTTCTCAGACTTTTTTTTTTTTCTGTTTTGTTTTGTTTTTTTTTGGTCTTTCAGGACTATAGTTTAGTTTCCTTATTCACATGCAAATCGGAGCACCTCTAATGATTATTTTGTGAACACTGTATGATATGAATTGCTATCCGCTAGACTATATAACTCTCATTTTACTTTCATGTTTCATACACAGGGTGAGAAAGACTTCTTTCTTTGTCTTTTTTTGGTGAAAACACTTAAGTTCTAGTCTCTTAGCAAATTTCAATTATACAATTCAGTGTTATCAGCTACAGTCACCATGTTATCCATTAGATGCTCAGAGCTCATTCATCTCCTTACTTCATCTAACTGAAAGTTTGTACCCTTTTACCAACCTCTAGATTTTCCTTGTTTCTGAGGGCTCTGATAATTTGGGGGCATTCCGGTCAGGTGTCTTGTAGATGTCCTTCAATTGGGTTTTGTCTGATGTTTTATTCATTAGACTGGGGTTGTAGGTTTTGGGGAGGAGGCCCATGTGCCATTCTCATCATATCGAGAGATCATGACTTGTCACTAGTGATGTAAACCTTGATCGCTTGGCTGAGGTAGTGTTTGTCAGGTTTCCCACTCAACTTTTCTCCCCCTCTTTCCACACCGTCCTGTTTGGAAGGAAGTCACAATGCACCGCCCACATTTTAGAAGTGGAGAATTATGCTTCATAAATTATTTGGCTTTAACCGGTGTTGATTTTAAATGTGTATTTTTAAAAAAAATTTTAGGCTTGGTGCTATAAATATAGGTTCAAAAATAAGGAAAATAATAATTTCCCACAACCATTGTTTTTTCAAGTTAAATTGAAACTTTTAATCATGGCACCAAAACTTAGGTTACTTTCGAAGATATATTTTAATATCTGGAAGACATTTATTGTTAAACTCTTTTCAAATCAATCTATATATATCATGAAGAGTGATCATTTTTTTCCCATGTTAATCTGGATATTTAATAATCTGATAGATTATTTAGTATCATTTACAAATTTCCAATTAGACTGTGGAGAAAATCTGCATGCAGAAAATATTTTTTCTTTTCTCTGGCAGAGTTGTGTGTTGTATGTCTTCATTACTTCCACTGAGAAGAGATGAACTTTTCACTGTTGATCTATACTGAGTTGTTTTTTTTTTTTTTAAACATCTTTATTGGGGTATAATTGCTTTACAATGGTGTGTTAGTTT